>NW_012105054.1:744732-802938 GCF_000951045.1 Mandrillus leucophaeus
AAAAAGAAAAAGAAAAGAAAAGAAATGGTAGCTGGACTATGATCACTATTACTGCTACTGACTGACTTGCTACTACTACTGCAGCAGTAGCTGCAGGAGCTGTATTCCAACCCAGATTCTCGGTATATTCAAATGACTATTTTCCATTCTGGAGTCTTGCTTCAGGTAATTCAAGTGGGGTAAAGTCACATGACATTGACTTCAGGAGGCATATATTGCCTCAGTGGAGTTCTTTTGATAGACGGGTTTTAGATTAAAACTGTTTTTAATTACTATCAAAGTGGAACAGAGTTGGAGAGAGCAATGAGTAAGGGTCAGATCCCTAAACCATCACATTATTGGCATTCTTGGGAGAGCTGTGGATCCTGCCTCCAAGTGTGTGCTATAGTTGATTTCTCTCTTACTGAAAAGGGACAAACCCTTGAAAAGGTAGTCATGCACGGAGGCATTTAAAAGAAAATGTGAGAAGAAAACAACGAATGTCACTAAGCTTCAGAGAAGGAAAAACTTTAGGCATCAGTTGAAAGTTGTCCCTCTGTAGTGGATCGGACGTGTTACACAAAGGCACAGCTTGACGGTGTTAGGAGACCCAAGTCCTCCATCTCTATCAACAGTGGCATGCCAAAGGTACTTTTATTAATGGAATTCTCCAAAGAGCTCAAAGCTCATTTGCTGCTTTACTGATGGACATTCTTTTACTCACTCATACTTTGGTTTTATTTGTTCTTTCTATGGGCTCCTCAAATCAAGAGAAAGCCAGAAAAAAAAAATTGAGATAGGAATATCCTGTTTTATCAAGTCTTCTTGTGACTACCATCTCATTTGTTCTCCTGAAGCCTAATCAAATGAGACATAAAGGACAGCCAACATAAATACCACTTACTGAATGTGATAACAAAGGTAAAATTAGTTTCAACAACATGTTCCCCAGTGTCCAGTTTCTCCATGGAAGAGTGAGAAGTCAGAAGTGGCCGCTGATGTTATGGAAAGTTCATGGCCTTTAATGTAAGACAGTTCCAGTGGACACAGATTTTCATCCAGGCCCTACGATTAGCTATGTGGCCTTGAGCAAAACTTTAGGTTTTAGGGACTTTCGTGTCCTCATGGGAAGAATGGAGATAGTAAAATCTATTTCCAACAGTTCTTAAAATCATTGCTCAACTCTTTTTAGAGGAACTTAGTGCCCAGCACCCCTTTTCTCCTCACACTATAAGCTTCAAGAGAGATGTTGTAGCAGCTTTTGTAATCATAGTAACCAACAAGTTTTGTGCATTAGCATGGGTGAGGGAATGCTTACGTAGTGCTTTCTGTCTATTATCTCAATTAAATCCTGACCTCAAGTCTGTATGGTAAACAGTTTACCGTGTGAATTTCAGTCATTCATCCAAGATGGCTCTGCTAGAGAGCATAAGAGCTGAGAGCAAAGCCTAAGTCTCTCTGACAGTGAAGCCTGCACATACAACCTCTTCTACCACCAAAAGCCTTGAACCAGGGTCTAGCTGAGGTTTCAGTGATCTGCAGTCAGTTGAACTAAACCATGGACCCATATAGTAGACATTGAGTAGTCAACTTCTGGGATGTTTTCACCTGGGATCAAATTTCCAGCTTCAGAGAGACACTATGTTTCTGTGGTCACTGTTCTTCCCTACCCAGAGTTCACTCAGTTGAGTGCCCTACCTCTGAGTCTTCATGACGGGAACACCAGCTTCCAAAAGAGGCCCGGCACATGTTAGCTTCATCCATGCAGCCCCACTGCATGGCGATGAGCAAGTCAGATGAACACTGCACATTTGGATGAACCTGAGTCAAGAAAAGCTACAAGTGAAAACACGTTTATTTGCAAAACGATGGTGCGTCTGCAAGGGTGTAACTGGCACTCATTGATATTTTTGGCATTCATGGAAAACACCCCAGGCTGCTTAGGTAATTAATTTCCTAGGGTTAGTCATTAACAGGCTTCCTGCTTTCCTTCTCCTTTGGCAGGCCCAGCTGTGAGATACAGTAAGTTCAAGATGTCAGAGGCCAGGCCGCCTCCCCTGCTCGGGCAGCACACGATGCACATCCTGAAGGAGGTCCTGAGATACGATGACAGGGCCATCGGGGAGCTGCTCAGCGCTGGAGTGGTGGCCCAACATGAAACCCACTGACAAAGGAAAAGGGTTCTTCCTCATAACCTCAATCCGAATACCCTGGCAAAGGCAACACTTTGATTGGACCCTTCTCCCCAGTTCTGATACCACTAAAAAGAAGATTTAGAGCAACTCCCGATTTCCTGCATGGCGTCTCCAGAATGGCTCTGGTATTAATGAATCTAGTGCCTTTTAAATGTACCCCACGTTTTGTTCCCTACTATTTTTTTTCAGATGATGATTTAATTATGGATTTGTGGGATTTTTAAAAATAAAGATTTAAATTTTTTCCTGGAAAAATGCACTCCTCATTCTAATTACATTAATGTCCTAAACATTTGCTCCTTACCCGCCATGCCCTCACCCCCGCCCAGTCCATACAGGCCTGAAAAAGAACAGATCTTTTGATACTTTCTACTTGTACATAAAATCTGCATTTAACTTTGCGTTAGGGAGTCAAAGCAATAAGCAGAATGACAGTCTCTGTGATTGATTTTAAACAGAATAACTTAATTCTGAGCTCTTGAACCCTTTGTTAGTCTGTAATTTAAACCATGGACTTTGCTGATGTCCATTATAAAACTGAGCTCCATTCTCCCCTGCGGGGGTAAATATTTACTTTATGTTGTATTTCTCTGGTGATTTGATGCTATGTGGCAGAAAATAGATTTTCCCCAATGCATTTAGAGATGTAGGTATCTGTCTGCACAGGTAGGTGAGAAGTGGTTCTGCACTTGGTACCTTATTTTGAGCCAAGTGAAAATGCAACAGGGTTTTTAAATGAATTAAACAGATTCTTAAATGACTATCCAGGTATTAAATAATTTATGCATAATGACAAATAAAAGAATGACAGGAAGACATTGCTTTGTAACCTGAGCATCCGCTGTTGAAGACTAGATCATGCCTTAGCATTGAGTATTTCAATGATTATAAAGTATAAAAAACACCTGTGTCCAGTAGGTGAGAAATGACTAGGATGTATGTTGCAGGATAAATTGTCGCTCAAGACTGCTAGGCCCAGGTATAGTCTGGGGAATCAGATGACCCCACGATCACTATTCTGAGATGACCTCAACTCCTGGCTGTTAGGTACATCTATTTTAAAGTAACGTTATTATATACCAAATGGTAATTGAAAGGTAAATTACAGATGTTCATCCTTCAAACTGTGACGTAAAACTCATTTTCTTTTCCTCTTCTTCTTTATTAAAATGATTTGAGTCATTAATCTATGCTGTAAGGCCTAAGATGTTTCTAGAATGAAGGATTCCAAACAAATAGGAAGCTTGTCTTCTAACAAGGTCTCATGACACTTTTCCAAAGAATGTTTACTAATTTTTGAAACAGTTATTGTCTTCTCTGCTTTGCTTTTTGTGGACATCTTATTCTGAAGAACTCCTGCTGTTATTCTACTGGTTAGAATCACATCATACAAGGGTAATTGGATGCCTTATGCAGTACTTTTCCCCACTTGGCTAATTCACAAATGCATACTCAGAGACATTTACTTCAGGCCAGGTATTGAAACATTTCTTTATGCTTGTACATTTAATATGAAAAATGGTAAAAGATTAGATGGCAGAGAATTGGCAAAACCACATATCTTGAAATACAGGCCCAAACATTTCTTCTGCTGATCTGGGTAGATATCTTGAAATGTTAATTTACTCAGTTACTGAGCAGATCGTAAATATCTGGGCAAACATATGTAGGATGATATTGATCATGTATAGGGGACAGAAAATTCCTCTAAAATTTTCAGAATTCCCCTAAAATTTTCAAATCTATGTAGAGTGCAGTCTTCAGACACGACACAGTCACAATTAAAACAAAAAGACTATTGCTAGTGAAATCATGTATGTAAGTATCTAGGACTCCACCTACACAAGTCAAAATGAGCCAGAACTTTGAACCTACTGGTCAACCAACAGAAAGCATTCACTGTGCTCTACTGATTTAGTGAAATAAATAATATGGAACGTATTTCAAGTTCAGATGAATAATTAGTCCTGAAAGAAACATCATGCTTGCTAAAATTTCTAACAATATGCCCCAGATCAAGTTATGCTTATAAACAAATGTGCTGTTTTAATTATCGGGGCCTATTATCTTACACACTCCTGAAACAGAGCACACTACTAATATCCCATATGCTCAAGTTCAGTTTGTGTCAAGGCCTGCCTTCTGGCAGGTTTGGGTCTAAGGTTGGCTTAGAAAATTTTCTGAAACTCCGTGGGCTACTCGTTACAGAATTGGAAGTGTGTCCATAAGCAAATGAGCTGCTTTTTCTTGTGTGTGTGTGTGTGTGGTTTTTTTTTTTTTTTTCTGAAACTTTTTACTGCCATGATTTTCTGATTAATCAAGCATGATATTTTCCAGGCAGCAGTCTGATATGCTGAATGCTTCTCTAGCAGAAGAGAAATGAACATTGATCAACTTTGTGTGACTACCTAATTACTTGGTGTGAGTGTGTGTTTGATCCATCTCCTAGGGGTTAGAAGTACAGTCATGATTTAAGGAAACAAAGAGGGGGCCGGGCACAGTGGCTCATGCGTGTAATCCCAGCACTTTGGGAGGCTGAGGCACCTGGATCACTTGAAGTCAGCAATTTGAGACCAGCCTGGCCAACATGGTGAAACCCCCTCTCTACTAAAAATACAAAAATTAGCCGGGCGTGGTGGCGGGCGCCTGTAATCCCAACTAGTTGGGTATCTGAGGCAGAAGAATCACTTAAACCTGGGAGGCGGAGGTTGCAGTGAGCCGAGATAGCGCCACTGCACTCTAGCCTGGGTGACAGAGCGAGACTCCATCTCAAAACAAAGATGGTTTTATACAGGCTAGTTCATACCAGGACATTAGGCTGGATAGCACCACAAGGCAGGGCTTTGGTATGAAGACTTCACAACTCCTGCCCTTGGGAAGGCTGCACCTTCTCATATCTCACCTGAGTTTGCTATTTCACCACTGACTCTTTTGTGCCATGGGATTGGCATGTTGTATTTTAAAGGCTTTATAGATACGAAACTTGCAGGTCCCACGAATGCTGCATTCGTGCATATGATTCATACTCCAGATAATGGAACTAAAGAATCTGAGAATGAAGGCCAGATCCAGGCTGGACAGACTGTGCAGATCTTCAGCCTCTTCTCATAACTGCTCACCATTGACTCTCAATTGGCAAAGGAGATGAGTGGGAAAAATGCACATTCTTGCCCTCCATACCCTAACCCTGGGCTATTCATTTTCAAACTCGTTCCCCAAGATTATGATAGTCTCCTTGCCTTTGCCTCTGTTCATGGGAGACTCCCTGATGTAGTGAGCCTTCTAATTGATGGAATTCTTGAGGTATAAATGGGCCTGAAAGAAGCAGTTGCTTGACTTGATTATAGTATGAGTGATCTTTAGGAGGTTAGGATGTCAATCTCACTCCTCTCCCTTCTTCATCTAGTGGTACTAGTACTGGTGCATGTGTTTGATAAGGAAGATGAAGAGATGCCTCAAAGGTGTATATTTCCATTTCAAACAGCAGCTAGGGAAAATAAAAAACCCATCACAGAGGTTTTTTATATTGCTGTCTAAAAGTTTTCTTAGGCATAAGGGTATAATTGAATTTCTTCTTACTATCCCGGTATAGCAATACTAGGGTTAAATGTTTCATGAATTACTGCTTTCATAAGATGCTTAAATAGTTTCTCCATACAGACACACCATGCCATTTTCTGAGCATGAATGGCCCTGAATGTTTTTGTAACATCTCAGTTGCCTGGGTTCTGTTTTCCAGACTGGAGTGCAGT
Source organism: Mandrillus leucophaeus (assembly GCF_000951045.1). Classification (NCBI taxonomy): domain Eukaryota; kingdom Metazoa; phylum Chordata; class Mammalia; order Primates; family Cercopithecidae; genus Mandrillus; species Mandrillus leucophaeus. The sequence goes on from NW_012105054.1 coordinate 750,659, forward strand.
GGTGCAATATCAGCTTACCGCAACCTCTGCCTCCCAGGTTCAAGCAATTCTTATTTCTCAACCTCCCAAGTAGCTGGGACAACAGGCATGCACCACCACTGCCTGGCTAATTTTGTGTTTTTAGTAGACACGGAGTTTTGCCATGTTGGCCAGGCTGGTCTCGAACTCCTGACCTCAATTGATCTGCCTACCTCGGCCTCCCGAAATGCCGGGATTACAGACATGAGCCACTGTGCCCAAAATGGCCTTGAACTTTTAAACAAGATTGGCAATATGTAGGACAGGCTTCCGTGGTGGGATTAGTGGAGCAGAAGCAACTCCACTAGATATGTTTCCCTCAACACCCATTTAAAAATACGTCTTCCGGTGTCACTTTAGGAGATTAAAGTATTATAGGCAAATGAATGCAAATACTTTGCACTAATACATTTATTCCACACACTCGGGAAAACAAGCACAAAAAGAGAGATTTGGAGGAATGGGAACTGGAATAGGCAAATTTGATTAGGGGGAAAGGGAAAGAGAGAGCACACCCAGGAGCAGCAGATCCAAGGACACATTTCCTTGGAAGACTCTGGAAGCCACAGGCAGGAGGAACTCACCCTGACACGTCGGTGCCGAGAGGAAGGGGCAGGCACTAGAAAGAGCTCGAATACTACCCAGATAACAGAATTTACTCACCTTGAGTTTTCATGAGAAGCAGCTCTTTTTTCTCATTCATTAAGACCTTAGGGTTAAAAGTACAGGAAAAGAAAGTCCTTTGCAACATAAACAATTGCTGCCTCCCCGCTCTTCCATTTTCACCTCTTTCTCTCTTTGTCCTGATTACTCCCATTCTTACCTGTCTTTTTTCTCATCCTTTGAACCTCTTCCCCTCTCTCTCCTTCTCTGGAGTAAAAATCGTTTTCCTCCCGTCCTTTTATCTTCCAATCCCTCCTCTTCCTCTTTCTTCTCTCCTTTCTTCATCTCCTCATCCTTTCTCTCTCTCTCTCTCTCTCTCTCTTTCTCTCTCCACACACTGACACATGCACAGAGTTATAGATCCATGTTATACAACCGTGGATACCAAAACCTGTGTCCGACCTTCCTAATGACCTTTCTCAGCCATTAGGAAGATAACTAGTGGTAATTCTCACCATGACTTCACCCCTACAAGCAGTCTTGAATTAATCTCTGGGTGGGGTGGCTCTTTAATAACTAGCTGCCACTTCTTGTCCCTTGAAATGCAGGGAAAGAAATGAAAGGGTGCTCCAAATGCTACTCTGGGCTGTGGCAGAGTTTTCAGGCTCTCTGGCTCTATGTCGCATGCACCCAGTTCTGAGGGGGAAAACCTAAAGTAAATAAAATAGAATGCAGAGCAGAGTCTAGACTCCTCCTTCCAGGCCCAGGCACTGTGTTCCGACCCCAGATGCTGGAGCCGAACAGTGTGGGTCTTGCTGTTGTGGTTGCAGAGGAAATTCCATTAGGGCAGGAGCAGGGAGAGCATGATGGCGTGATGGGGAACTGTTCCGCTCCAGCGTCAGGCTGGGTCTTGGACTTTGCCTCTTACTCTTAGCGAAGGAAAATTTACTCAGCCTCAGGTGGTGATGAATAGTTTGTCCCTGGCCATTTTAGTCCAATGGCCTCCAGAAGGACGGTGCCCTCACCTCTACCTTGTTAAATAGGGTGATTCCATTCTCATGTTCCCTTTGCTTTCTTCTCCCAACAGGCTGAAAACACTTCACTACATCCCTCCCTGTGCCTCCTCCCTTTCTCTTTCTTTGCAGACTAACCATGTGACAGTCCGTTCAACTCCAGTTAGTTTCTTTGGCTCCTGACCACATAGATTGGGGGAACAGTGTTTTCCTGCTTCGCATCCCGTCACCCACACCCCTTCCTCTCGCCTAGAACTTTGCATGAGTGCTCACCATAAAACAGGAGACTCAGCTTCAGAAGACGCAACTGGGATATTGAAAGAAAAGAAATTAATGTCAAACTACCACAGGAAAATACCTTTCTTTCCACCCCTCTTACCTCTTTGTGAACCCACAAGAATTTGGATCTCCATAGCATCTCTTGGTATGGGATGTGGCAACATGCGTAACACACATTCACCCTGACGGTCCTGGATTTATGTTTTTAGATTTTACAAAAAACTTCCAGCTGTTCCTGATAGAAGCTTTGAAATGTACTCCTGATGAACACTATTGTGTTCTTTCCTTGGAAAGGGTCAGGAAAATTATAGCTTCCATTTTGGGAGGCCAGTTAAAGAAACACTATCTCTAGAGGTAGAAAAATGAACTCTCTTTTCCTATCTAGGACTGCCTCTTCATACAGCTGAACATGCTTGCAATGGCTTTGACACCGGCCACAGGGAAGGACAGAAATGCAGTAACTCCACAAGTGCGACGGGAGAGGTCTGAGGCACAGAAGACTGAAGCCCCCATTCTCAGAAACATGACAGAGCCGAAGTAGCCAGTGACTTGGGCTCCCACCTCCAAGCCCACGTTTCCCATATGCTGAGTCCCAAATGTTTTGTATCATTCTCTAGCTTTACTTTCTGGAGTCTGGGAAAACTCCAGGGCAAGGATGTAAGCCCAGCAGGCAGGCCAGAGGTGGTGCTGAAGACTTGCTAAGTGAATCGTTAGCTGAACTCACTGACAAACCACGGAGAGGTGACAACGATCCAAACTCAATGTTTTATGCAACTCCTCTCATACAACCTGGGTGACATGAGGTGAAATGAGTAGCTTGGTGGGTCTCTGTGTGGGTGCATTTCTGGGGGAAGGTTTATTAGCTCGGCCAAAAAAAGCTCTCAGATCTAGAATAGGCCCAGATGGGGGGAGACAGAGGACTCTGACAGTTGCCAGAGTTATTACCTTTAATTTCCTGAACAAAGTGGAAGTAGATTTACAAGACGCATCCATGTAAAATAAGAACTCTTTATATATATAAAATAAGATTAATATATATAAAATAAGATTAATATATAGAAAATAAGAACTCTCCCCATATATATATATTTATGTCTCTATATCACATGCCCCCATATACATGTCTCTATATCTCTCTCTGCATATATATAATACATGATATATATATCATAAGCTTACAAGAACATTTCTTATAAGCTTATAAAACATTTTCAAATATTGGAGCATATATATATACACACACATATATATGCTCTCCCTATATATAAGGAGAAAGCAAGAGAGAGAGAGAGAGAGCATCTCTTATAAGCTTATAAATGATGGCTTACCAAAAATTCTGAAAACTGTTAGAACATGAGTGAAACCTATTTCCAATTAAATTTCAGATTCTTGGACAAATAAAATCTAGAATTGTATATGTAACTCCAGTAGGAGTTTTAAAAATTGTATTAGTAGGAAAACATGCATTTATATAAAAACCTACTCTATGAGCAAATTAAACAAAAAAATATAGTCCCACAAAATGAGAAGACACAGCAGTGAATTGAACAGATAACTTCTTTTAGTCTTAGTTTGTTGGAACATTTTCAAATATTGGAGCAGAAGCAAGAAAGAAGTACATCTTCATGTTTGTTTATTAAGCTATGAATGAAGCTCTTTCTAATCGGCCCAATTAGAAGTGCTCGCTGCATGTTTTTTGCTGTCTTAGTCCCCTATGCTTATCTGACCAAAATAGCTGTCACACACTGAGCTATCATTATCTGGTTACTGGTGGTTCTCTTCTATTAAACTATAATATAATTGTGGGTATCATGGTCACTATTGCATCTCCAGTTGTTATCATGGTGCCTACTCTATAGAAGATACATCACAAATATCTGCTGAATAGACATCCTCTCACCCACCAGATTATAAGTTCTATGAGACAGAAACTGGTCATATTTTTATTTTATTACGCATAGTATCTGTAATAGCCTTCAAGGATAGTCACCATCTGTTCCTCCCTATATGTGCATGTGCCTCTTTCTTGCAAGAAATGCGCTTTATTTCTCCTCCCCTTGACACTGAGCTAGTCTTTTTTCTTTATTTCTTCTAAAAAAACAAAACAAACAAAACAAAAGGGATACATGTGCAGAACGTGCAGGTTTGTTACATAGGTATACACGTGCCATGTTGGTTTGCTGCACCTAGCAACCTGTCCTCTAAGTTACCTCCCCTCACCCCTCACCCCTCACCCCCTAATAGGCCCTGGTGTGTGATGTTCCCCTCCCTGTGTCCATGTGTTCTTATTGTTCAGCTCTCACTTATGAGTGAAAACATGTGGTGTTTGGTTTTCTGTTCCTGTGTTAGTTTGCTGAGGATGATGGCTTCCAGCTTCATCCATGTCCCTGCAAAGGACATGATCTCATTCCTTTTTATGGCTGCATAGTATTCCATGACACCAAGATAGCCTTGTGACTTGCTTTGTTTTTGTTTAAGATGTGAGCCCTTGGTCCATCGTCCAGGCTGGAGTGCAGTGGCACAATAATAGCGCATTGTAGTCTCAAACTCCTGGGCTCAAGCGATCTCCCACCTCAGCTTGCTGAGTAGTTGGGACTACAGGCATGCACCACCATGCACAGCTAATTTTTAATTTTTTTTGTAGAGTTGGGGGTCTCACTATGTTGGCCAGGCCAGTCTCAAACTCCTGTCCTCAAGTGATTCTCTCACCTCAGCCACCCAAAGTGCTGGGATTACAGGTGTGAGCCACTGAGCCTGGCCATGACTTGCTTTTTAAAAAACTTTTTACTTTAAATAATTTTAGATTTACAAAAAATGCCAAAAATAGTACATAGAATTCCCATGTACATTCATCCAGTTTCTGCTAATGTTAACGTTTTATATAACCAATGTATCATTATGTAAGTTGGAAAATTAACATTGATATAATCCTATTAGCTAATCTATAAACATTATTCAAATTTTACCAGTTGTCTCACTTGGGTAGGCAGAATTCTAAGATGGTCCCCAAGATTCCCAGCCACACACACTGTCTCTCATTTATCCAATCAAACACTAAGTAAGTGCTGCTAGGGAAGGAATCTGTAGATATAATGAAGGTCCAAAATCAGTTGATCTTAATATAGAGAGACTCTCCAGGTGGGACTGAGCTAATCACATGAGTCTTTTAAACCTGGGTCTAGAGGTCAAACTCATTAGGCCTCAGATTTGAAGCACAAAGAGGATTTGACATGTGGAAAACCCCCACGGCTGGAAGTAGTTACATGGCAAGGAATGCAGGTGGCCTCTAGGAAGTGAGAGAAGACCCAACTGACAGCCAGCAAGAAAACAGAGACCTCAGTCCTACAACCACAAGGAGCTGAATTCTGCCAACAACCTGAATGAGTTTGGAAGTGGATTCATTTCCAGAGCTTCAGACAAGAACTCAGTCATGCCAGCTTGATTTCAGTCTTGTGATACCCTGAGTAGTGATACAGCATGCTGGAATTCTGACCTACGGAACTGAAAGCTTATAAATGACTGTTGTTTTAAGCCTCTAAGCTAGGAGTAATTTGCTATGCAGTGATAGTAAATGAACATACCCACGAATGTCATTTTTTTTTCTCATCCAGGATCAATTACAGGATTCCACATCACCTTCAGTTGTCGTTTTTTCTTAGTCTTCTCCAATCTGGGTCAGTCTCCAATCTTTCTTTGTTTAATTACCTTCAGCGTATTGTGCAGTTATTTTGTAGAATGTCCATTAATTTGGTTTTGTGTGAAATGCTTCATTATTAGATCAGGATTATGCATTTTTGGCAAGAAATTTCAGAGGTGATTTTGGATCTTTGCAGTATATCGTAACAGGAGGTACATGATGTTAAGATATTGTATTACTGGTCATTTTAACTTTGGTCCTTTAGTTAAGGCGGCATCTTACAAGTTCCCTTTAAAAGTCCTGGGTTTGTTTTTGTTTGTTTGTTTGTTTGTTTCTGTAATTAGTAAGCATATTACGGGTAAATATTTTGAGACTGTATTAGTTCACTTTGGCCACTGTAACAAATTACCACACTCGTGGTCATGTAAAACAATAGAACTTAATTATCTTAAAATTCTAGAGGCCAGAAGTCTTTGGATTTCATTCTGATCACTGTCATTGAACTGAAAGAAGAGTGTTACAGGGCTGTGCTCTCTGTGGAGGCTCTAGAAATGAATTCCCTTCCTCACATAGTCCAGCATCTCAAGCTGCATGCCTTTCATTCCTTTGCCCACGGCCATTTCTTCACCTTCACAGGCAGTGGTGTAACATCGTCTCTCTCTCACTCTGCTTTCTTCCTCCTCCTTTACATGATCTTCTGTGTGCCATCAAATCTCCTTCTGCCTGTCTCTTGTAAGGAAATTTGTGGCTGTATTCAGAGCCCACCCACACAATCCAGAATAACCCCTCCATCTCAAGATCTTTCACTTAATCACATCCATAAAGTCTTTCCCATGTAATATAACATTTATAGATTTCAGGGATTAGATAGAATGTGTTATCTTTTGAGGAGGCTTTTTCTAGGATACCATAGAAAATATGCAAATATTCTGTTTTTCATTATAGTTTTGCCCACTAATTTTAGCATCTGTCCGTGATTCTTGCCTTAAACAATTATTTGGTATTCTACTTCTATTTTTCCTGTTTTTAGATTTATTAACTGTAATTCTATTGTAAGAGTTGCCTGTTCTCCATTTGTTTGTTTATTCAATTATTTATTTGTATCAATATGGACCAGTTGACATTTATTTTATTTTGTGGCTTATCGTTTACTGTACTCATTATTTTATTGCTTAAATTGTCACAGATCTGGCCACTGGGAGCTTCTTGAGCATGAATTGAATGTCCTTTCAACACACTCCTACCTTTTTATGAACACTTTCTTACTTTCTGTCAATATAAGATGTTCAGGATCATGTTGTATTTTTCCTACAGTAGCCCTGGAATTAATCATTTCTCCAAAAAACCCTTGTTCCTTTTACTAGAAAATGGTATTTGGAAACCAAGGTCGGAATACTAGACATGCTAATTGTTACTGGAATATCATTATGACTAGGTCCTCTTTACAAACGAGGGAGGAAATACATGTATACACACACACTCTGACACACATTTGTATTTGTTTCTATATGTATCTTGCACATATTTTTAAAACCACATGCCATTTCTAAGCTAAGTCTTTAAGAGGTATGGCATCTTCCTTTTTTGCTCTTGGAAATCAACCAGCATGCTAGATGTCTGAACATCATCCTCTGAACAGGCCCAAGCTGACTATGTGGAGAGAGAGGGGGACCATTTGGAGGAGCACCAGTATACCAGACATGTGACTGAAGTTCTCTTGGATATCCAGCTTATCTCAGCAACCAAGGGAATACAACTGAATGAGTGACCCCAGCCAGTGCCATATGGAGCAGAAGAACCTGCCCATCTGAACCTTGATCAAATTTCTGACCCACATACATTGACATTGTTTTAATCCACTAAATTTTAGATAGTTTGTTATATAGCAATACATAATTAATTGTAAATTCAGAGAGGAGTTCAACTTCCTGAGTGCTTTCTGCAGTCAAGTCACCTTTATAGTCCCCCCACAACCCCACCTCCGCCAGTGAGCCTCACCCTCTGGTTTTCACATCTTTCAGTGACCTCCACTCTTTGTCAAGCCTTGTCTGGAGGAGGCATTTTGAAAGGGCAGTGTTGTTTGCTGTATGTTAACCTCTTTGGGGGAGATCAGGATAGAAATTACAGCAGTAATGGTAGAGTAGGTAGTAAAGGGTATGGAACACAAATATTAATGAGAAACTTCTGCAAGGACCTCCCAAAATAACCTCCACGTTCTAGACCAGTGGTTCTCTGGGAGGAGGGTGGCAATTTTTTCCCTCATGGGAAATTTGGTAATGTCTGGAGACGTTTTTGGTTCTCATAACTGGGGGCAGCATGGAGGGGGGTGTGGGGGAAGAAGGATTGCTACTGGCATCCAGGGTGTAGAAGCTGGGGATAGTGGGTACTGATAAACATCCAGCAATGCACAGCACAGCCCCACAGCAAAAACTCAACCTAAAATGTCAGTAATGCTGCTGCGGAGAAACACTATTCTAGAGGAAGCTAATCCTTGAGGTGGGAGAGCAGGTGCCTGACCGTCCTGTCTATTTATCTTTTTTTTTTTTTAACGTTATATAAGTTTAAGGGAGGATGGGGGGGCTCATTGCAGTATAATTGATCCACAGATAAAACTTACCATAGTGGTTTTTTGATGAAAAATTCTTTTTCTGACTTCTCGTGAAATTCTTATTTTGGCTTCTTGCAATGAGTATGTTTCTAACGTGGAGGAAGCACAACATTCTGTCTAAAGAAGGGTCCTCATTAATTGTTCTTTAAATTTGCAGTTACATTAGGGACATAAGTCAAATTACAGGGAAGATCTTAGTTCTTAATATAATTAAAGAACTATAAGTTGTCTAAGTGACACTGACCAGACCGCATCCCCCTCTGGGCTACGGTTTATTCTGATGAGTCAGGGTCTCTGAGGACATAATTTCTAAGATCCGTATTTTGAGTTCTGCCATTCTTATTTCTTTCATACTGTGGATACACAGAGAATGGAATAAGTATAGAGAACATAGATGGACAGTTTTGAACAGTGAAGTTTAAAGGAGAAAGAAACTTTAAATGAGGAATTGACTGTACCTCTTTTGGGTATATGGTAACCCAGATCTGTAGGGAAGTAGAGTGTTTACAAAGTTAAGAAATATCAAGTGAGAGAATTCATACCTTCCTTGGCACACCTTCCTAACTCTTTGATGTACACACTCTTCAGATGTCTGCTCAGGAGAAGAACTGAGGTGGATTAAAGCTAAAGTGTTGAGCATGAGAGGGGTCTGAGGTCAGGGCTTGCTGACTGGGTCACAGCTGTGCAGCCTCAGCCAAACCTGGCTGATCCCTTGATCAGAACATAACAGTAACGTACCCTACCCCACTGAAAACCTGCAGATCTAGAAGTCATAGGGTCTTCTCTACAATATGGAGCTTCCGAGAGGGACTTGAGGACATGAAAAAGAGGATAAATACATGTGCAAAATGTTAATCAACATTTGCAATTCTGTCCAATTGTTGTAACAAGGTTAAAATGAGGACCAAAAAACTTACCAACAAGCTTCCCATTGGAAAAAAACTACTTTGCCAAAGGAAATGGTATTTTAAAGAAATGAATTGAAAAAAATATTTAAAGGTCATAAGATAGAATTTGAGCCTACAGGATGACTTTTTCTTGGCCCTAATTGTTGACTCTGTAGACCTCAGCAAGTTACACCTAGAAGATATGCAATGGGAAGGGCATCTGGCAACCAGACTTCTGCACTGGTTTGTTGATTTTATTGCATTATCAGAATGTGGCCAGGCTGCCGGGCCCACCCATTCCATGTCCACATTCTTTTCCATGTCCACAGCCACCATTTTAACCTACGCCCTTCTTGCTTCCTCCTTCTCACACTTCAGTCATTCCTGCCCTTTCTTCCAAATCCAATTTTAAAAGTCAGTGGTCTAGTAAACCTTTGAAAAATTAATTCCAGTTTATTCTGGTTATAACTGATTACTCCTTTACTCAGCTCAGTACTTATGCCTAACTTTATATTGCCATCAAGAGCATTGTTGAAGATTTTGTGTTTGTTAAGTTTTGGCTATACAGAGAGGATTAGGACAGGTACTCAACATCAAGGAACTTAAAACCAAGGTTGGGAGGCAAGACATATAAAATTGATGCATAATAACTCATCCTATTACCTAAGAAATGCCAGTGTTGTTGAAGTTCAGAGTTGGGAAAGACTCTGTAAACTGCTGTGCTTAGGAAAATAATTTTGTAGGAAATGAACCTTTATTTTCAAAGGAAAACAAGACTCATATAAGTAGAGGCATGAAGAGTGTTACATGCAGAGGTGAGCAGGCCGTGGAGGCAGGAACACCATTGGCATATTTGGAAATAGAAATCTTAAGTAAACAAATTTAGTTAAAGGAGCCTTGTGGGTAGTGAAAGAAGGCAATTACATGACAATAGATTGGAAGACTGGGAAGAAGCAGATTTCAGATGATAGTTGGAGACTTGAAAGTCAAGAGGGTAATTTTTCTCTAGGCACTGTGATGGCGTTGTAGGTTTTCCACTAAGGAAATGACTCATCCAAAGCTATACATTGTGAAGATGGCCCTGACAGTTGTGTATAGAGTGGACCAAAATTGAGCCAAAAGAACCAACTGTCATAATCTGCCTTTGAGACAGTAGGGACCTAGATGAGACATAGTAGTCTTGTATGTTCATTTATACATTTTGTTCTATATATCTCTGTTATATTAAGTTAACCAGATTATAAATATCTTGTAAGCCAGAGACATTTTCTTTTCAGTTTTATATCATGATTCTTCTTGCCTATCCAGTGCTCTGGATTAAGTGACTGTTAGTGAGTAACTGTTGCTGTTATTATCACCCTGTAAATTTTTATCAGGCTTAGCTGCTCCAAATTAGTTATAGACATGTAGCACTGATATGAGCATGTAAGAATTTGTGATATACAATATATTCTCTGTATAACATATTCTCTAGGGCCAAGAGTGCAGAGCCACTTTGATAGATCAATGCTGTTCAACTGGGAATCCTAAGAGTTGTATTGCAAGAAGGTGCAGGAGCCTAAGAAGCCACTACCATACTTAGAGATCTATAAACGTACCTCCTCATCAGGCTTCAAGATCTATCCTTTACTGGAAGAATATGTATTTATACAAGGTCACAGTAGTGGGTATGATTAATACGTGGGAGAAACTGAAGCTAAGTCTGAAAATCTCAGGCCATCTGTCTGCCTGCTCCATGGAAAGTATCAGTCCCTGTTACAGATTTAGGCAGAGCCCATATGCCACTCTGCCAAACGGCACTGCACTTAATTATGGGATTCTCCCTGGTCAAGTTAGTCATGGCCAATTAAAATGGCGGTAGCAATTTCCTTGCACTCTGAGTTCTAGATGGTCTTTTCTACTATTAACCCTTTACTGCTCACATGTTTTCTTCTGAGATAGATTGGAAATTTCTTAAGAGTAGAGTTTGTCTTACACATCTTTTGTATTCTGCTTAGCACTTGGCACAACATAGGAAATAAGTTAGTGTTCAGGAAATAGTTGTTGAATTGGACCGTTGAGAAAACTCACTGTCTCAGAAATCTTTCTCTCAGAAATTTATTTTTCCATGGGGAGGATGTGCTTCTGGTTTTAGTCAAAAAAGCTTGAGGACATGTTAGTGTAGTTCCATATTGTCTAAAGTTTAAAAGGTGGCAGAACAAAAGAGTGTAAAATGAAACTGCACCCAGTTGTTCAGTCCTACCCATGGCATTGATGAGGCCGTGTCTTCCATTCCAGGCTAATTCCTACAACTAATCATTTTTCCTTCTCCTACTCAACACAGTTGGAACCCCTGAATCCTTCTTAAGTATCGCTTTAGACAGCCACTAGAAATCAACCTGAAGCGACAAAACAAATAAAATGTGTTTGTCATTTCAAGACCTTTGAGGCAATAACCAGTTGCATATTTAGAAAAACTTCCTGTAAGTCTACAAGCGTGTAGACCAGAATGCTAATAAAAGCTAACCTTTACAGAATCTATACGTAATCTTCCCCTTCATCCATCTCTCCTACAAAGATGAGTCTGTGCCAAGCTTGGTGGTCCTAGTCTCCCTGCAGTGATTATTTTAGAATGAGCATGGGACCTAATTCTGGTCCAAGGGATGAGGGAAACCTCCTGGAAAGATTCTGGGAAAGTTTGTCTCACCTTTTCTAACTGAACATGAACAAGAAATAATGTCACAAGTGGTCATAATGTTGTCCATGGGCTGCCATTATGTGACCAAGACAGAGAGCAGCTTTGGGATGAAATCAATGCCAAGAATACCATAGAAGAGGGGAAAAGAACCTGGGTTTTGGACAACCCATTGAATTGTCAGTTATTTTGTGCTGAAGCTTGCTTTTCTAGATTCCAACTTATATGAAACATACATTTACTTATTGTTTTGGCCATTTTGAGTTGCTGGTTTTTTTGTTTTTTTGGTTTTTTTTTTTTTTCCTTTTTTAATTGCAACCATAATACCTCTGGACAGGTCAACATTCCAACTTTGTCGAGATTATCTCAATCCTCATAATAACTCTGTAAGATTGACACTGTCTTCATCTCTCTTTCTCAGGTGGGCAAATTGAAAATTAGATTGCTTGAGTAACTTTCCTAAGGTCATAAAACCATGCATGCCAGAGCTTTCATGTGCACATAGGAAGTCAGACTCCAGAACACACACTCTTAAAACATTACTCTTAAACCCACACTCTTACAGCTGTCTGTCAATTTATTCCATGGAAAGAACAGAAGGACCGTACTAGAAAATATACATGCTTAGCATATTGAAGTTTCTAGAAAGTTATTTAAATACTTTAAAGGAAAGGGGATCCCTTGTGTATACCAAGTTGAAGATATAACTTAGGTGCAAATGCCACCCATGGCTTAGAAGTCTGTGTATGAGTAGTGTTTCATTCGGCTTCTTTCCTTCTAGCAGGCTGGAAAAGAAGGAAAGCTTCACCACCATAAATCAGAGGCTCTCCAAATTCCTCCTAGGTTGTTTCAGGCCCATGGAAGGTGGAGTCGGTGTGTGGGGCTGGTGAAGGCCTTTGGGGCGGTTTGGCGAATAACCATGCTGAATGTATTTGTATTTGTGCATCCATCCCAGGGCTGCTGCCTAGAGCCATGGGTTCCCGCTGTGAACATACACTGGTTGTGCAGCCGCTACTCCTGGAGAGGCCTGTGCAGCCTGGAGCCATTCCAGGACTCCACAGCATCCGCGGTCTAATTTCCCCTGAGATCAGTCTTTTTTTTTTTTTTTTTTTTGACAGTACCCTTTCTTAGAATTCATAAAAGCCTTTCTCTTCTTTAATATACACATGGATTTTTTTCACTTAGAGCCTAGACAGAGTTCAAAATCATTTAAAGTTAATATCTACTCAACTTTGTTTGCAAGGAATCTCTTCCTTTTGTTTTGAAGGAATATCTTCCTTCCTTTAACCTCTTGAAGCTTCCTTCAGCCAAAGCATATGCCCAAATGAACAATTTCTTTTGAAACATGGCTTGTAATCGACACATTAGTCTTTAGATAAAATGTAATAAACAATTTAGCATGTGCTTTCTAAGAATACCTTTCATGTTACACCCAAATGTATGTCTGTGTGTGTTTACCAGAAATGACATGTGATTTCAAGGTTCATTATTGGATATTTCCCCCAAAATCATTAGCCATGGGTTCTATAAATTTTTTAGATTTAACCAGTGTAAAAGTAATTTTGACATATTCTTTAGTTTTTTGATAATGTACTGCAGTGAATTAATATGTACTCAATGAGTGGGGAGTATGTGTGTGAATGGAGTTTTTCTCAACACACAAACATTTTCTTTTTATAAAAATTTCAAGCATAGCTCTTATCTGAAAACCACTTAGTTCCAGCTTTCAAAATCAAAATGATGGGAACTTCTCTAGCTGATTTACATCCCTGTGAGAGATTCTTAGATTTGTTTTTAATCTTAACCTGTATACACCAAGAGCTGACCATGAATGTAGGGACTGGACTTTGAAATTCTCAGTTCTAGAAATAAAAGCCTGGCTGAGTTATTACATACTTGAGGATTTACTCCATATACTGCTGAATCTTCTTTGGTTTTACATTTCTAGAATATGCTCATCACATTAAATTGCTTCTGCACATGTGCATGTCACATATTCTGAAACGACATGGTGACAAAACCAGACATGATGAAAACACCAAAGATCTAAACAAAGCTCTAGAATTCCACTGTTCTGTCAGATAAATGGCAGATTTCTAGTACTCTTCTCTTCTATTCTACTCTTCTCTTATCTGCTTCAGTTACTTCCCACTTCTAGGTGCCCCAAAAGTTTCCTTCACTTTCCCTGTGATAGAAAGTATCAGATTTCTCTTTCCTTTCTTGAGGGTATTCCATTATATCTTCTTTTGTTGTTTCTTCTTCTTTTCTTAAAACCAGGGCAGGGTAGGAGTTAGGATTGAATTTTAATTTCCAGCAGTCCTTTCTACTACCTCTTGTTTTTCCATTTTCATGGAATTCTGCTCTTGTTTTATGAGCATTGCCTGGTTTCAGTATCTCTGAGGATGCTAATTTAAAGATTTTCTTTTTTAAAAAATATTATCCTGTTTCCTAGTTACTTCTGTTTTCTCTGGTGTCACTTTTCCTGTGTTTATCTCTGTTGAACTGCAGACCTTCCCCAATTGTATAGCGATTCTTCATAGTCCATTTACATCTAAGAATAAGGCAATATTGGCCTGTTTGGCATTCCTCTGTGGACAGGGCTGATTGTCTGGTAGGCTTCACTTTAGGGTGAAAACAGGAGGAGCTGGCTATTGGGCTGAAAAGGCCTAGATGCTACATTTTGGAGTGCTTTGCTCTTGGGCACCAGTACCCACGTTAGCTGCTCTAGTTTTCCTTAGACAGGTTTTGCCTTGTTTAAAGGAAAAGGAAGTCTGTTATTTTTCACTTGGAAGGAAAATACTTTACCAGATATCATTCTGTATGCAGATGTCTGGATGGGTGAATGTGGTAAAGTTGTCGGCTTTATACTGAGCTCTCCAGGGCAGATCAATACCCTCCGCCAGGAAAACCCCTGCTACCCTCCACCACACATGCACATACTTGAGAATGAAGCTTTCTCAAGCTTACTTTCTTTTTTTTTTTTTTGAGATGGAGCCTCGCTCTGTCGCCAGGCTGGAGTGTAGTGGCACAATCTTGGCTCACTGTAACGTCTGCCTCCCAGGTTCAAATGATTCCCCTGCCTCAGCCTCCCGAGTAGCTGGGACTACAGGCATGCACCACCACGCCCAGCTAATTTTTGAGTTTTTAATAGAGACGGGGTTTCACCATGTTGGCCAGGATGGTCTCGAGCTCTTGACCTTGCGATCCACCTGCTTTGACCTCCCAAAGTGCTGGGATTACAGGCATGAATCACCGCGCCCGGCCCCTCAACCTTACTTTCTAAGTTCCCACTCATCTAAACACTTTACGTATTTAAGGAATTTCATAATTTTGTCTACTGATGACTTCCTTCATGTCCTGTCTGTCATTTTTTGAAATACTTTTTAATTTATTCACTATGATTTAAAACCTATTTACTAGGCAAAATTTTAAAACAGGTATAAAGTTGGAGATAATAGTGTAATTAACCTCCTTGTATTCATTATCCAGCTTCAACAATTATCAATGTTTTGTGAACAGCTTATTCATTTCTTACTTTGTTTTCTAGAAGTATTCATAGCAAATCCAGACATCATGTCATTTGTGTCTTGAATATCTCAGTATATATCTCTAATTCAGAAATACATGCATACATGAACTTCTCATACCTAACAAAATCAACAATCCCTTAACATTCTGTCATACACAAAGATTGTTAATATTGCTTCTGTTTTCCCCAAAGTGAGATTTTATAGTTTGAAATGAGGCCTAATCATGGTTCAAGAAATATCTTCAATGGTTACATTTCTGCAGTTTCTTTTATTCTATAATAATTCATTTTGCATATTTTTTTTCCATATTACATTTACCTGTTTTGTTGTGGTAACAAATGACCCCCAAATCTCAACAGCTATGACATAAAAGATTAAATTTTTTAATTTCTGGACCACAGTGCACACTGTCTGCAGTTGGGCAGTCCTTTGGCCTCTCTCCATGTGTCTTGTTTTTCTAGGACCCAGGCTATTTGTGTCAGGACGTTCTCGTGGCAGAAATAAAGGGGCAAGAAAGTTGGTGATGGCATAGCTGACATGGCTTTGCTTGGACATGGCATAATCTCTGCTGCTTACTTGCCATTGGTCAAAGCAAGTCATGGGGCCCAGTCAACACCAATAGGACAGGAACATACTCTGTTCCTTGAGAGAATGGTCAGCCAAAGAACAATAGGCCTGAATGTATAATCTTCTCACAGGAAAAAGGAGTGAATAATTGGGCAATAATCCAGCTCACTGCACATTCTTTTGATCATTTGGAGAAACTAGGATATTAGTTCTGTAGACTGTCCTACATTCTGAATTTGGCTGCTTGCTTCCTCATGGTATTGTTTGATTTATGCTTTTATGACCCATAGCTCCTGGAAACTGATGGGATTAGGTTTCCTGGAAACTAGAGGAAAGATTTTTGAGTTTATTTAGTTATTTATTTATTCAGGCAAGAGTACTTCATAAGTCATGCTCTATACTCCCTGCTGCAACTGCTCTGAAGGCACAACATAGCTGATTAACCCACTTTTACTAATAATAGGTGTGATCACTGGGCTCTGTGGATGTGAGCCTGATCTTGTATTGTGAAGCTCCCCATCAATCTTTCATCTTATGATTTCAGCACCCATTCATGGTTCCTGTCTAAATCCATGGCTTCATTAGGGACTGCAAAACGATGATTTTTTTTTTCTAATTCTACTATCTATATTTATTTACTGGGTAAAAGTAATAAAAAGTTAAGATCAAAATGCCATGTTGAATCATAGCTACTATGTTTATTTTATATTTTGAGATTTGAGTAAAATTTCATTGGAAAAAATCTTTTTCTGAAAAACAGTTTAAAAAATCACTGGGCCAGAGAATCTCTTGGCTACCTTCCAACTCTAATGGTTTATGATTCAGTGACCTGTGCTCAACTGAAGTTTCACGACAGGAAAAAGGAGTAGAGCTGATAAAGAGAAGTTCTGTTGTAAATGTGCAAAGGTAGCCAGGTAGATTTTCCATCTGGCCTAGAAGAGATTGGATATTGATGGAACCATGAAGGATCCTCTGGTCAACAGCTTATTGTGAGGTGGAGAGAGAATAACCCTCAAGCCTTTGGTCCTTGAAAGCTATGCAGAATGATTATAAGGCCAAGTTGTACAAGCATATGTGTCTCACACCAATGTAGACTATAAAACTGGGATTAGAAAACATAACAGAGCATAACTTCTACCTTATCCCTTCACCATCTCATCCTCCACTATGAGATTTTCAGTTTCTTGTAAAATAGCTTGCCTCTGTCCTCATGTTTTCGTGGGTAACATGTTCTCCCATGTTCTCAGAAACCTAGAGGCACCCATCATTAACTTCTTCTCATGAACCATCAGCCAAAGCCTTGGCTACTTTGAAACCATAACCTGTCACTGCTATATAGAACACGACTCTTCTATGTTTTCTACATTCCCCGGTATGCTAAAGCTGCTCCCATCTCCTTTAAAGTGGGAAGAATTATTCTTCTTCATATTTGTGTTCCATTCATTACATGAATAGAAAAGGAATTCTTCTGGGGACTCAATGATGTACAGAGATTTTAGTGAAACCTCTCTTGTCAAGTTGAGCCTCCTGCCTTCTCCCTTAAGACTCAGGTACATGTTTACGGAACTTGGGAGGATGGGTCATCTGAGCAACAGCCACTTTATTGCATATCAAATGCTCCTTTTATTGTTTTGGCTGGGAGATGGGGGTGGCCCATATCCTGATATAAAAGAGGACATTGTTAAGCCCTTTCTTAACATAATAGTTGCATGCCAAGTAAAGCAGCAGGCTGGGAAATAACCCCCATCTCTTTTGCAGATCTCAGGCACAGTGGCATCCTTCACCATGTAGAAGTTGACACTGGCTTCTACCACATAGTGTGGTTCTGGAGAGAGTCAAGATGAAGTCCTGTTGATAGAAGAACTGTGTTTACTCTGAAGCCGTTGCTCCCATCCCAGGGAAAGCCTAAGGAGGAGCTCAACAAGTTAAAGGGTAAGCCCTGGAAAAAGACATAATCTCAAGTAACATTAAGGACTAGGGTAGTAAAAATTCACATGTGAAAACCATCACAAGTAGGATCATTTGGTTTGCTATGGAAATCAACATTGGCTCTAATATTTGTCTGAATCCCTAAGAAAGGTCCCTTTTCTCACACCTTTGTTTCCTTCCTAGTTTCCTTTTAGACAAAGTATTGGAAGTTATGAAATGTCCTTGTTGTAGATGAGAGCAACTGACTAGATCTGCCACACACAGGAATGTCTCCCATTGCCCTCCAGGCATCAGAAGATGATCCATTGGGCTCCAATTATGGAGGGATAACCCATTAATTTATGAGGGTTTTGAAATATCCAACACTAAAGTTGAAGTTCTTGAAGTCTGGCCAGTATAAACAATTTTACATAAAGCTCTGTTTACTTCTATTCAGAAGCAGTCAAAATGACCCAGTTGTTCTGTGAAGCATGGAGCTCTGGTGTCTATCATCCACTGGTTCGATTTCTTTATGGTCAGGTTATAAAGAGGATCATCTTAGCTACTTCCTGCTATAAAATTTTATCCTCTCTTCTCCTATGGAAGGCAATACTCAATGGTCCCTGTAGAACGTATCTTATTGGTAGCACACATCAAGGCTGTGTGTGTCTGTGCGTGTGCTCTCAAGATCCCCCCTGTCATTAACAGAAGAGGACTATAGATATGCTTCCTGTTAGAACACACAATAAAGCTCTTTGATTAAGGCTTACACTAATTGCATGTGAAGTCTGCTACCCATTGAATTCAGGTTAAAGTTAAAAATAATAAAGATGTTACAGGTGAACATTGGCCTTCCTGAAATTGTGTAAATGTAATTGATGAGAAAAACAATGAAACAAATTAATGAATATGTTATTAATTTTCTGGTTTAAGTTTGAAGTCAAGAAGAGATAAAAGTGGTCATCAGAATTGGTGTTTTATGAGGTAAAACTGGATTCGTATGTTTTTTTTTTTTAAATTCTAGGAGCAACAATTCATCCTTGGTTATTTCTTAGAACGATTCCATGTTGTTTGGAAGCTCAAAAACTTGAGCCCATCTCCATCTGTTCCTTCGTTTAGCTTTGAAAACCTTTCTATGCTTCTAGTATATGTGGATCAGCCTGCTTTCTCCTCCTTCTTCCTAGGACTCTTTTGCTGTCTTAGTCCTTGGCTCCGACAACCTTTTGGTTTAGTTGTCCTGCCTAACTGAAAGCATGAGGTTAAACCAAGGCAATGAGAACTTGGTGTTCCCGACTTAAGTTTGTGTGGTCAGTTCATCAGAACTCACCATGCTTTCTTCTTAACAGTACAGGCTTCTTAATTAGATATCTGTCCAGCTCATGAACTGCAAGAGGTGAAGACCTTTCCCTTGTATATTTGAGGGAAAAAAAACAGCTTGCCTCTGGTGGTTTGGGACTTTGGCCCCAGTAACTCAGCTGTTCTTTATTCCTATAGTCTACCTTCATGTACGACTTTGAGAATCTCAAGAGTTAGAGAATGGGGAACAACAATTAAATTGGGACTCTTCGAGTTTCTTTTATTTGATCCTTAGTTTGCATTATATAGAAGTTAATAGCATAGGCATTGGAGTTTAACACCCTAAGGTCGGATCTTTATGCTGACCCATATTCTGTATGAACTTAGAAAAGTTTCTGATCCTCTCTGTGTCAGTTTTACCTATAGGCATAATATAGCTATTTATCTCATAGAATTGTCAAGATGATTGAGTGACACGATACATGCAAAATGTTTACTACAGAACAAGGCCTTGTTAAGTGTTGGCTGCTATAATTGTTGTAAATAGTGTTAAATTGGCCTTCTAGAAGTTAAGGGTGGGACTTTCCAGGATGTACTTTATACCTGTTTTAATGTATGAATTTTGTAATGTGAAACATGCTTTACTTCCCATGTATTTTACTATAAGTATAAGCAGTGGATTGATTTCTCCCTATCTCAGTCCCAAAACATCAGTCAATGCTTGTCTACCAACTTCAGGGCATATCCCACTGAACTGGCTCCCAACTGTGGGAGCAGGATATGCAACTACAGACAGAGTCTCCAGTAAATTCAGTTTCCATAAGCTTAAATCACAGAAACACTCTGCAATGCCAAGTTTCTTCCAGAAAGAGAAATACTATGATCATAGCTCACAAAATCAGGCTGAACTTTCACATTCTCTCTTGTATCACTAGTGAAAAAATAATAATAATCTTACTATCAAGGAATCTCCACCCTAGGCAAGATTTATGTTCCACTTTCCTGATATTTGTTGCTTTTCCTGGGATCAGACTCATTCCAATATATTTATGCTTGAAGAGTCCACTGGAAAACTTTCCAAGCCAGCAATAGGAAACTGCTACATGGGTGATTCTCTCCTCAGCTGCTGGCATAACAGAGAAAAGACTTCAGGAACCTTCAGCAGACTGTCTCCCTGTCCAGATTTGTATCAACATTAATGCTTTGCTCATGATTGAAAAGCGTGTTCAGGCTTCCAGACTCAAATATGTTTCTTTTGCTCATAACCTTCTGGTGAGGGAATAACTGGTTTTGGATCCCTGGAGAGATGGGATGTCCCTTTATGACTGAGTTCCCCTGAACTCAGTGGGGTGCTGTGGACTCTCTGGATGCCATTATGATGAGACTGGAGATGCTCCTTGCTTGGCCAAATCCTCACATGTTAATATTTGGCCTACCTGTTCTGCAGTGATTGATATTGAGGGATGAGAGTTTTTTCCTGAATTTTTTTCCTGCATTTTTCAAGCAGAGGTCACAATGACCTGCTGAGAAGGCAAGAATGGCTATAGCAATTTAGAAGAAACATGAAAATCACATCTTGCATGGTAGAAATAGGCAAGGGAGTGATAGCCCCAAAGGAGAAGGAGAGAGACTGGTTATTCTAAAGAGTGCAATGGAGTCACAAAGTATGAGTGAGCAGGAGAGGAGTAGTTGGGGATGAGAGATGTGGAGTAGGCTTTATCCTTACTTTATGGTTTGTGGTTTGTTAATCTGAACTCTTCTTCTCTGCCCCAAAGGGAATCTTTCATCTGTCATAGTGGTTAAGAGCAGAGCCTTGGTGTCAGATGCACTTGGGTAATAGCTCTGCCATTTAGAAGTATGCCTTGGTCAGCTTGTCTGGCCTCTCTAAACCTTCCTTTCCTCTAATAATTCCTGTTATATACATTAATGAAAAGTAAACATTTGGTCACCTATAATGGTACC
This sequence comes from Mandrillus leucophaeus, assembly GCF_000951045.1. Taxonomy (NCBI): domain Eukaryota; kingdom Metazoa; phylum Chordata; class Mammalia; order Primates; family Cercopithecidae; genus Mandrillus; species Mandrillus leucophaeus. The sequence continues at coordinate 771,641 of NW_012105054.1, forward strand.
TGCCAAATAATTCAATGACACTAAAGAGTGGCTAGTGATAGTAGCGGTAGTTGGAAGAGTGGCCAAGGTTATGGTATTGGTGTTGAGGATGGTGGTAATGGCAGTAGAAGCAGAAAAGGCAGTAATACTTGCAGGCTCCAGCATTTTCACCGTATGATTCAACAGTACTCCAAGGGCATTACAGCAGATGTACTGGCTTGGAGAGAAACCAGAGTTTGTTGGCCTCACCACTCTACTGCCTCCTCAAAAGTACACTTTTTCCACCACTTCTTCCTTCTTTTAATGGAACCAGATTTACAAATGGAAAAAACAAAATGGGCCCGTATTTCTGACACCTGCCTCACCTGTGCTCCTCAGAGACTTGGCAGCAAAGATTTCCCAAGGGCCATGGCAGAAACTAGTCCATACGTCTTCCTCTTTGGGGACCCTTGTTCCCTTTCCTGGATCCCCAGCCAGACAGACCAGGTGGTTTTTCATGCCATCAGACTGAGGTTAAATTCTACTTCAGTTCTTAAAGGAAAAGGTACCATTTCCTTTCACCAGTCCCTGGAGCCCACCTCCATCCTATGATTGGCCTTCTCTCAGAATGACTCATCAACACAGAGTTTGTCCTTGTGCTGACCCCTGACGTCTTCCTGAGATGGGGTGAGACCTGCTGGGAGGAAAGGCAATCATTATATCATCCCAAGCTGAGGCCACATAAACACTTCCCTTCTCTAATGAATGGGCTCCAAAGGGCAGTCTGACTTGTCTTGGTATGACCCTCCTAGGCCAAGGGTGGGGAAGAGAATCTAAGCTAATGTTGGTGTTGGAAACATTTAGATATCAATTTCCCAAGTTTTTCTCATTATAACAAATAGTTGATGCTGTTGTAGATGGACCTTTCTTTACCTTCCCGCCACTTTTAAGAGACTTTACAGAAGCAGAATAGGAAACCACTCTATTAACAGTGTGTGACCTGGAAAGTGTCAGTGTTTCATATGCTGTGGAGGCCTAGTATATATGAAGATGAGCCTCAAGGAATGTGGAGAGTCATGCTTTGAAATGAGGCAAAATAGTGCAATGGCTAAAATAATGCATGATAGAGTAGAACAGATTGGGTTTGAATTATGAATGTGGACATGCCACTTCATTTTCTAGGCTTAATTTTCCTCATGGGCAGTATACTGGGGCTCTTGATGGTACCTATCTCATAGGTACTATGTTAGATAAGGCTTATGAAATGCATAGCATGGTGCCTGGTCTACCATGGTAGGATGTGGCAGGGGCCACTAGTGGGAGATAAGCACCATCACTTGGAGCTCCAAGAAGATAACACTAAGCTACTGTTGGGATGAACACTTAGATTCAGGGTATTCATGAGTTGACATTCAGACTGGAACTCGAAGGAGAGTGTGGCTTCCACAGTGGCTAAATAAGTATCACAGGTAGAGAATGAAAACAGAACTGTGAAAGGTAAATTCATCAAGCAATGAATTGTATGTGGGTAGCAAGATGCATGTGTGTGGGTAGAATAGTGAATGAAGAAATAAGCTGGGCCAAAATGTTGGATGGCCTGACTAATACACTAAGAAATTCTTCCAGAATGCGATGCCTCCATAGTGGTCATTCTCCTAGGCTTGCTAATTAGCCAACTCCAAGAACTGTTAACCCCAACAGGCAAGACAATTTGGAGATACCCATGTTGGTATGCAGTGAGCATCCCAGCATATGCTTTAGGATTGTTTCTACCCCTGTAATTCAGACCTACTGACAGGTCTGAACTATTGGAAGGACATGGTCAGAAAAGTCTGTTTATATGAGAAATCAGGGTACTGCCAGGGAAAATAACCACTTCGGAACTTGACTCTTGGTCAAAGATGTAGCTTGAGAGAGTAGGAGCAATTATAAATCCATGGGATCTCTTACTTCTGTCTCCCTTGGACCTGTACCTGAGTCTAGTATTAGATAAAGGTCCTGTAAACCAGAAATGGCAGGGAGTCCTAAGCCCATGGAATAGAACCTTTGAGGACCTCAAGGTGGAAAAGAGGACCAGTATAACCAGTGGCTGGGAGAGTGTCATGTAGTGAAGTTAAAGATTGAGGCAGAGGCCAGATGATACAGAACATTCTAAGTCCCGAAGGATAGTCTGAATTTACTAATATTTCTAAATAAAATGGGAAGTTACCCAGGAGAATTTAAGCAGCTGAGTGATACGACATACTTATGGTTAGAAAGACCACACATATTTGGAGACTGTGTTGGGTAGGAAAAGATCTGGAAGCTGAAAACCAGTTAGGAAACTACTGTAGTAGTAAGAGCAAGAGGTTGCGATGACCTTCATTGCTACAAGGGTAGTGGAAGGAGTTACGGAGACAAGTATAGATTCAAAATGTCTTTTTAACATAGAACCACAGAGTTCAATAATGGATTAGAAGAATAGTGAAGACAGAGAGGTTGGAGTCAAGAAAGTCTCCTGTTTCTGGATTCAGCAACCAGGCCAACAGTGGTGCTATTGATTGAGACAGAATACATAGGGTTGAGGAGGTGCTTTGACTGGAAGACATAAGAATTCTGATTTTGAGAAGTTCAAATAGGTTCTCAAGTAGCCATATGTTTATCCAAGACCTTTCGGTGCCCTGGGAGTGGTCTGGACTAGAGAGACAAAGGTGGGAGGGCTGAGCTTCCTGGAAGAGAGGAAAAAGACAGGACTCTGGAAATAACCTCCAAGCAACTCCAAAATTTTGTGTTTGGAAGGAGAAGGCAGAGCCAGTAAGGATACTGAAAGAAGTGACCAATAAAGTTGGATGAAAAGCAGAGGAATGTGGTACTGGAAAGTGGGGACTGGAGAGTGCTTTCAAACAAGGGAGGGCTCAGCAGGGTCAGGTGCCACTAAAGGGCTCACTATGGCAAGTGTGGCACTAAGCGTTCTATATGCAGCGTCTTATTTTATCTCTGAAGTGGCAGAGTTGGGGTCGAAAACAAGATATGTCTGACTCCAAAGCCAATGCCTTTCCTACTACCCTATGCTCCATAGGCATCCATGCCCTCATTTTGCAGATAAAATATTGAGTGTCAGAGAATAAAGTGGCTACACAGACAAATAGGAACTCATGTTGGAATGAAACCTGGGGCATCTCACTCCTAAATCTATGTCACTTCTTCTACAGCAGGCTTCCTCTCTTACTCTGCCTCCAACATAGACTTGGAAAACTCTGGGAATATAGGCAAATGGTTCTCTATGAAGTAGAAAGAAAGGTACTTTTTCTACCTCTACCACTTTTTCTACTCTCTACCACAAAAGGTAGAGATAGGGAGGCTGAGGTAGGAGAATCACTTGAACCCGGGAGGTGGAGGTTGCAGTGAGCTGAGATCATGCCACTGCACTCCAGCCTGGCAACAGAGCAACGCTCCATCCAAAAAAAAAAAAAAAAGAAAAGAAAGGAAGGTAGAGATATACCCAAGATCAGGTTTTTCAGCAGTGTTTTTGAAAAGTTAAAATAAGCTTGATTTGCATAAGAGGCAAAAATTGATGACATTCTAAGCCTTGTGATTTAAGGCACATTCATAGGTTTAAAAAAAAAACAACCATGTCACATAATAAGGCAAGGTGCACTTTGGGTGTGGTAGACTGGAACACCCAAGCAGAGATTACAGGCATGGGTTGGGTGCACCTGCACTTGGGAGGATTTATGGCAGACCACAGACAAGTACTGCTCACTGCATCAGTCAAGGCCATGGGATTACAGGTGGAAGGGAGGTGTCAAGGAGGAAGTCTGAGAAGAGCCCAGGTCACCTACTCCCAAGTATGCATTAGAAGGGGACTCAGATGCACCTGGGTGTGGTGGTGTCCACTTCTGTTTCTGGAACCAGAGCCATGGCTGCTGTTCAGCCAGGCTGGATTTGCTGCTCTCCTCCCTTAGCTGTCAGAGTCAGTTAGACTGAGACAAAAAGCCTGTGGCCTGATACTGCTGCATGGATTGTGTTTTATTGGACTGATTTTCTTTTGGCACAAAAGTGGCAAGAAAATGCAAATGCACTGGAGCTTGACTGTGATGAATGGGGTGGGAGGGTGGTGGGAAGAGGGCTGGTCCAGAAGTTAAGCTGTGCCTTGAAGTACATCAATGGGCTGGTCAGGCAGTGGTGGATCACAGCTGGTAAGAGCATGGACCCTGGTGGGTAGGCCAGCCAGCTGGCTACCATGGCTCTCAAGGGACATCTGGAAAATATGGGGGATCAGTCTGTGACTTTTAGCTGGACTTGATGGTCTTGAAACACATGGTCTGAAGTGTTCCCTGGGAGGACTGCTAGTTGCAATCCTTGAGGTTTATATGTTCTGTGGATCCACCTTACTGGGAGGAGAGGGTGTCTCAGAGTACTGTTAACTTTGGCATGGGCTTTAAGACAGGATCTTGGAAAGGTTATGCATTATCCCAAGCACCCAAATGCCATCAAGAGTAGTTCCCAGGGGCCTTTTTACGGACTTGATCATGAGCCCTAGCTGTCTCCAGAATCAGAAACAGAGCACATACTCAGGCCCTCATAATTCACTACCCTGAGGGCTTGAGAGTAGATTCTTATCCCCCAGATGGAGATCTCTTTCTGTGGAATCCCACGTGGACACATAACAAATTGTCTCATCACCAATATCTTGCCTAACAAACTTCCTTTGACTTATTAATATAGGTCAAGTAGGCTATCATCTACTGACCACAGTTCTCACGGTTCTATTCTTCTGGACCTTTTCCAAGCAAAATTCAAGGAAAAGACTATCCCTGTTATTGCTTCCCTGAGTTCAAAGTCTAAGTTCAAAGACTAAGTCTCATGCATTATACAAAATAGCCCCGCAACTCAGGTTCTACCCTTTAACCCCCTTGTTTTCTGCATAATACCTGACAACCATGTTATTTGGGTATTTGTGTTTATTTCCCCCTTTGTCCTGTAGAATGCAAGCTCCATGAGGTCAGTCATACTGCATCTTTCACTTAGCAGTGACAGAATATCTGACATATAATAGTTGTTCAATGAGCACTGATTCAATCATTGAATGAATAAAAGATCTGTGTGGTTGCCGTATGGGGCATGATGAGGAGACAAGTGAGCAACAGGAGATGTAAGCCTAAGAGTATGTAAGCTGCTGAGTGTTGTGTTAATATATTTGGGCTTTCACCCTGGTGGACCCAGGCTCTAGGTATGCTGTGCCATGTCCAGGCCACTTCCCTGTCCCATGCTCTTGGCTCACCCCCATGAACCCAGGCTCATCTGAGGACTCAGTCGTCAGGCTCATCCCAGTGGACCCTAACACCAGGCCAGCACCTTTGGGCTCAAGCTCCAGGCCTGCCCACCTGCTGACTCAGGCATCAGGTCATCCTGCCTGAAGAGTCCAGTAGCAAGCCTGCCCACAAGCCCCACCAGTTAGCCTACCCAGAATCTCTGCATGGGCTGACTGGTAAAAGGCTTTCCCTGGTGAAGATGGTCTGTAAAGACTGAAGGAGGTACTTACTTCTTCAGATGCCACAAGAAACATGAATAATCAGAAAAACCAACACCAAGAAAGGAACAAAATGAAGTAATCTAAAGAAATGGAGATCTATGAACCCCTTGACAAAGGATTCAAACTAATTGTCTTAAAGAAGTTCAGTGAGGTACAAGTGAATACTGATAGAAAGCTAAACAAAACTAGGAAAACAATACCGAACTTAATTAGAAATTCGACAAAGAGAGACAACCCATAAAAAAGAACTAAAAATTTCTAGAATTTAAGAGCATAATGTTTAAACTGAAAATTTTCATAAAGAACTCAACAACAGACTCAATCAAGCAAAAGGGAGAATTAGCAAGCTCATAGAGGTCATTTGGAATTTCCCAAGTAGAGGAATAAAGAAAAAAGAGTCAAGAAAGTCTGTGGAACTTAAGAGACACAATCAAGGGAACCCAATGTAAGCATTATGAGAGTTCTAATGGAGCAGAGAAAGAGAAAGGAACAGAAAGTATATTTTAAAACATAATGACAGAAAACTTATCACACCTGGAATGGGAAATAAATATCCAGATCTACTAAGTCCAAAGAACTCCAAATAGGTTGAACATAAGGAGATCTTCACTGAGACACATTATAATTAAATTCCCAAAAGTCAAAGTCAAAGAGAAAATTATCAAAGCAGCACAAGAGAAGCAACTTATGACATAAAATGGAATCCTCTTCAGACTATCTACATATTTCTTAGCAGAAACCTTGCAGTCCAGGAGAAAGGGAGATGATATATAAAGTACTGAAAGAAAAAAAGAACAAAAACTGCCAACCAGGAATATTATACTCAGCAAAGCCATTCTTCAAAAATTAAGGGGAGACAAAGACTTTCCCAGATGAACAAACGCTGAGGGAGTTCATTACCACTAGACCTACTTTACAAGAAATACTAAAGAGAGTTCAAGTTGAAAAAAATGATGCTAACTAACAACCTGAAAACATAAGAAAATATAAAATTCATCCAGGTGCAGTGGCTCGTACCTGTAATCCCAGCACTTTGGGAGGTCAAGGTGGGTGGATCACGAGGTCAGGAGATTGAGACCATCCTGGCTAACATGGTGAAACCCTGTCTCTACTAAAAATAAAAAAAAATCAGCTGAGTGTGGTGGCACACACCTGTAATCTCAGCTACTTGGGAGGCTGAGGCAGGAGAATTGCTTGAACCCAGGAAGTGGAGATTGCAGTGAGCCGAGATCATGCCACTGCACTCCAGCCTGGTGACAGATCAAGACTCCATCTCAAAAAAAAACAGAATATATAAAATTCACTCTAAGGATAAAAATATGATCAGACTCAGAATAATACTGTAAAAGTGGTGGAATAATACTGTAAAAGTGGTGAATAAGTCACTTTTAACTCCAGTATAAAGTTAAAAGATAAATGTATTAATAATAACTATAGCTACAATAATTTGTTAATGGATACATAATATATAAAAGGTGCAAATTTTGACATCAATAGTAAAATATGGAGGGAGGAGAAGTTAAAGTGTAGAGTTTTTGTATGTGGTCATAATTAAGCTATTATCAGCCTAGAATTGACTTTTATAACTATAAGATGCTTAATGTAAACCTCATGATAACCACAAAATAAAACAAATATGTATAGTACATATACAAAAGATAAAGAGACAGAAATCAAATCATACTACTATAAAAATTTATCAAATCACAAAAGAAAACAGCAAGAGGGAAAAAATGAATAAAGGAATATAATACTATCAGAAAACAATAAACGAAATGTCAACATTAAGTTCTTGCCTCTCACAAATTACTTCTTTTTTAATTAAAATTAAAGATTTTTTAGAGAGAGGGTCTCACTTTGTCACCCAGGTTGTAGTGCAATGCTGTGATCATAACTCACTGCAGCCTCAAACTCCTGGATTCAAGCAATCATCCCTCCTCAGCCTCTCAAGTAGCTAAGATTGCAGGTTGCACCACCACACTTGGCTAATTAAAAAATTTTTCTTTTGTGGAACTAGGGTCTTGCCATGTTGCCCAGGCTGCTCTCAAACTCCTGGCCTCATGATCCTCTCATTGTGACCTCCCAGAGTGCTGGGATTACAGCCATGAACCACTGTGCCCAGACCTGGTAATTACTTTTAAATGTAAATTGACAGAGTGACTGAATAGATTTTAAAAAACAAGATCTAATTATATGCTGCCTAAAAGAGACTCGTTTTTGCTTTAAAGAGGCACACAGGTGGAAAAAGAAGGAGTAGAAAAATATATTTTGTGCAAACAGTAACCAAGAGGGAGCAAGAGTGGCTACAAAGAAGAGACAAAGAAGGTCATTATTTAATGATAAAAAGGTCAATTCATCAAGAAGACATAACAATTATAAATATATATGCACCCAACATCAGGGTCCCTAAATATATAACACTGTAACAGAAAAAGAAAGAAATAGACATGTATACAATAACAGTAAGGGACTTCAATACCCCACTCTCAATAATGAATAGATTATTTGGAGAGAAAACTAGTAAGGAAACAGTGGATTTGAACCATACTGTTCAAATGTTATAGATCAAATGGATCAAACAGATATAAAAAGAATATTCCATCCATCAGGAGCAGAATACACATTCTTTTCAAATGCACATGGAACATTCTTCTGGATAAATCAAAGGTTAGGTAGGCCATGAAACAAGTCTTAACAAATTCAAGGAGACTAAAACAGCATACTAGTAAACAACCAATGGGTCAAAGAATAAATCAATAAAGAAATATTTTTTAAAAATTCACAGAATTAGAAAAAAAGCTGTTCTAAAATTCATATGGAACCAAGAAAGAGCCTGAATAGCCAAGGCAATCCTAAACAAAAAGAACAAAGCTGGCCACATTAATTTACTTGACTTTGAACTATACTACAAGGGGCTGGGCATGGTGGCTCGCACCTGTAATCCCAGCACTTTGGGAGGCCAAGGTGGGCAGATCACCTGAGGTCAGGAGTTCGAAACCAACCTGGCAAACATGGCAAAACCCTGTCTCTACTAAAAATACAAAAATTAGCCAGGCATTGTGGCAGGCACCTGTAATTGCAGCTACTCAGGAGGCTGAGGCAGGAGAATCACTTAAACCTGGGAGGCAGAGTGAGCCAAGATTATGCCACTGCACTCCAACCTGGGCGACAGAGTGAGACTCTGTCTCAAGAAAAAAACAAAACAAAACAAAACAAAACAAAAAACACATATACTACAAGGTTAAGATTACAGTAACCAAAATAACATGGTACTGATACAAAAACAGGCACATAGACCAGTGGAACAGAATAGAGTCCAGAAATAATCCTGCATACCTACAGCCATCCAATCTTCAGCAAAGCTGACAAAAATAAGCATTGGGGAAAAGGATCCCTATTCAAAAAAAAAAAAAAAATGGTGCTGTCATAACAGGCTAGCCATATGCAGAAGATTGAAACTGGACCCCTTCCTTACACCATATACAAAATTCAACTCAAGATGAACTAAAGATGTAAATGCAAAACTTAAAACTATAAAAATCCTGAAAGAAAACCTAGGAAATACCATTCTGGACATACGACCTGGCAAACATTTCATGATGAAGGTGCCAAAAGCAATTGCAACAAAAACAAAAATTGACAAATGGGAACTAATTAAACTGAAGAACTTCTGCACAGAAAAAGAAATTATCAACAGAGTAAACAGACAGCTTATAGAATGGGAGAAAATATATGCAAACTATGCATCCAACAAAGGTCTAATATCCAGAATCTATATAAAGGATCTTAAATCAACAAGCAAAAAACAACCTCATTAAGAAGTAGACAATGGACACAGACACTTTTCAAAAGAAGATATACATGTGACCAACAAGCATCTGAAAAAATACTTAACATCACTATTCATTAGAGAAATGAAAATCAAAACTACATTGAGACACCATCTCGCACCAGTCAGAATGGCTACTATTAAAAAATCAGAAAATAACAGATGCTGGTGAGGTTTCAGAGAAGAGGGAACACTTATACACTGCTGGTGGGAATATAAATTAGTTCAGCCATGTGGAAAGCAGTGTGGCAACTCCTCAAAGAACTTAAAACAGAACTACTATTTGACCCAGCCATCCCATTATTGAGTATATAACCAAAAGAATATAAATCATTTTACCATAAATACACGTGAATGTGTATGTTCATTGCAGCACTCTTCACAATAGCAAAGACATGAAATCAATCTAGATGCCCACCAGCAGTAGAGTGGATAAAGAAAATATACATATTCATCATGGAATATTACATAGCCATAAAAAAGAATGAAATCATGCATGTCCTTTGCAACAACATAGATGGAGCTGGAGGCCATTATCCTAAGAAAAGGACAAAAATGGAGGCATCACATAATCTGATTTCAAGATACAGTAAAAAGCTATCAAAGCTATTATAATCAACACAGTATGGTGCTGTGGGCCTCAAAATAATAAAAACTACATATGATAATCTAACAGCTAATATCATTTTCAATGGCCAAAAGCTGAAAACCTTTCCCCTAGGATCAGAATTAAGATATGGCTGTCTATTCTTGTCTCTTGTATTCAACATAGCACTAGAAGCCCTAGCCAGAGGAATTAAATTTTTAAAAAATTACAGGGATCCAAATTTGGAAGAAAGAAGTAAAATTGTCCCTGTTTGCAAAGGACATGATTTATATATAGAAAAATTCTAAAGATTCCACAAAAAATCTGATTTAAACAACTAAACAAATTTAGTAAAGTTTCAGGTTACAGATTCAATATGCAAAAATCAGTTGTACTTCTATACACTAACAATTACCTATTTGAAAAAAAAATAAGAAAACAGTCCCATTTATGAAAGCATTAAAAATTTTAAAAAACTTAAGAATAAATTTAACCAAGGAAGTGAAAGATCTGTACACTGAAAGTACAAAACATTGATGAAAGAAATTGATGCAAAGATATCCAATGTTTATGGATTGAAAGAATTAATATTGGTAAAATATTCATACTACCTGATATGGTTTGGCTGTGTCCCCACCCAAATCTCATCTTGAATTGCAGTTCCTATAATTCCCATGCGTTGTGGGAGGGAACAAGTGGGAGATAATTGACTCATGTGGGCAGTTACCCCCATGCTGCTGTTCTCATGGTAGTGAGTGAGTTCTTATGAGATCTGATGGTTTTATGAAGGGCTTTTCCCCTTTTGCTCAGCACTTCTCCTTGTTGCCACTATGTGAAGAAGGATGTATTTGCTTCCCCTTCCACCACGATTGTAAGTTTCTTGAGGCCTCCCTAGCCATGTGGAACTGTGCGTTAATTAAACCTCTTTCCTTTATAAATTACCCGGTCTCAGGTATGTCTTTATTAGCAGTGTGAGAATGGACTAATACATTACCTAAAGCAATCTATAGATTTAACGCAATCCCAATGAAAATTCCAATGTCATTTTCTGCAGAAATAGAAAAAGCAATCCTAAAATCTGTATGAAACCACAAAAGTCCTCAAATAGTCAAAGCAATCTTGAACAAAAAGAACAAAGATGGAGGTATCACATAACCTGATTTCAAAATACACTACAAAGCTACTGTAGTCAAAACAGGATAATACTGTGTAAAAACAGATATATAAACCAGTGGAACAAACTAGAGAGACCAGAATAAATCCACACCTTTATGGTCATTTGATTTTTGGCGAAGGTGCCAAGAACACACAATAGGGAAAAGATAGTCTCTTCAATAAATGGTTTTGGAAAACCTGGATATCCACATGTAGAATAATGAAACTGAACCCTTATCCCACACCACATATGAAAACCAACTCAAAATGAATTAAAGATTTAAATGTAAGTCTTGGAACTGTAAAACTACTAGAATAAAATAGAGGGGAAAAGCTTCTTGACATTGTTTGGGCAAAGACTTGTTTGAATATGACCCCAAAAGCATAGGAAACAAAAATAGAAATAAACTGAGATTTCATTAAAAAATCATGTTGTACACTTTAAGTATATAGAATTTTTGTCAGTTATACCTCAATAAAGCTGGACACACACACACACACACACACAAACACACACACGCACATATATTTGGTATATTTGGGGTTTCCTTCCAGCACATGAGGAAGCCACAGAAGGGCTTTAACCGTTCAGGGATAGGATCCAAGTTGTGTTGTAGAGTGATACTCTGGCGGCTGGGAAGAGTGAATTGTGTTACACCCAGAAGCAGAGAGATCCCATTGTACGGCCATTGCAGTGGGCCCCCAAGAGCCTTCAGTGGGGCTGGTGACTCCACCTGAGCTTGAAGGATTTCCAAGGGCAGAAAGGGGGTGGGGGTGGCAGAGAATAGTACTCAGTGAGGCTTTAGGGGGCCATTATATGGTTCATGTGATTAGTGTGAACAGTTCCTAGATCAGGGACAGTCAAAACTTCCTAGGTAAATGAAGAAGCTGTTCCTCAAACAAAATCTCACTTGGAACTGCCACATTTAAGTAGAGGAAAGGGCAGTGGCTCTCCTTGGGGCTGGGGAAGGGGTCTACAGCCACATCTGGCTCTTAGGCATTGTTATTCCTTCTGCTCTTCCCCAACTGTGGCCTCCAAACCACTCTTGTAGAACCCCTAGGGCTCTGAGGGTCCCAGTGGGAGAACCTCTGATGGGAGGGGAGGAGTGTGAGAGTGCCCTGCTGTGCCCTTCCTCTCACCTTGCTCCCTTAACTTGTGCTGTGCACAGCTCTTGACCTTTCTGAGAACAGACTGGCGTCTCTGGCTGCCCTGCCTCCCTCCCTCCCTCCCCACCAACCCTGACCAGCAGAGGTTCTCTGCATAGCTGACTCAGTGAGCCACTTTCCTTAAGGCAAAGCCCTTTATTTACCCCTCTGCCTCCCATTTTGGCACCTCGGTGGCTATAAATACGCCCTGTGAATGCAATTACGTGATGGAACACAGACTATGCCAAAGCCTCCTTGCTCCAGGCTATGGTATCAGCCATCTACCTCTGTGAAGCATATAAAAAGACACGCGACTCAGGAGGCAACGCACACGAGACAGAAAGCAAGAGCACAATGAAAAATACAACAACAAACAAACTCATAAGACGGCATTATGAGTATTCCCAGGAGAATAAAAAGGCTCCAAAAAGGTAACTCCCGTCTCTTGAGCATACAATATGGTTTTTATAAAATTCCAGGACTCTTTCCTACTTTTTTTTTGTTGTTTTTACCATTTCACCCCCCAACACAGTTTTTTCTTAAGGAAATTAAACACAAAACACCTACTGTATATTTAATTTAAAGAGGAAAAAAAAAAAACAAACTCCTCAAACCTTTCAATGTTGAAATATCATTAAGGAGGGTGACGCAAAGCTGGAGAGGCCAGGAAATTGAGTCTTTAACCTGCCACTCCTTCCCGAGCGTATGGCCGTGTATGTCATTACACAGCACTCCGCTCCGGAGTATAAATTAAGCTTCATTATAAAGATAAAGAAGGCAGCCCAGGCCTGGAGCTTCGGCTGGATCTGGCTCTGGCTGCGGTGGGCTGAGGGGGAGTGGGTGGACCTTGGCCCCTCTCTCTTCTAAAGGTCACAGTAGTAGCACAAGGACCCCCACCTCCTTCATCTTGGGGGTGCTGCTGCGAGGCCTTCTCAGTGAAGCATTGGCCAGACTCTGGGAAGAGCCTGCGATGGACAGGCTGTGCTTTCCAGATTTGGAAACTTGGCTCATACTTTTCCTTAAGCAGCCTCCCCCTTCTCTGCCTGTCTCAAATCTTCCTGTCATTCAATGCCCAGAGCAAACGCCATGGTCTTGCTGAAGCCACATCTCTAACCGCCCAGCTATTTCTTTCCCTCTGGCTCGTCCTGCATAACCAAGATTTTGAATTGTGAAGTTGATTGCCTGAGTTCCCAGCCAACGTTCCTTCATGTTGGACAGGTGACTAAGCCTCTTTATGCCTTTGTTTCCTTGTCTACAGGATGAACTAGTTGCGCAGATTAAGTGAGATTGTGCCCATAAAACACTTAGTCATTCAACAACTCTTACTTAAACTATCTTGGGAGCATAGCAGATGTGAAAGAAAACTATCTTTAGTCCCCTTTGAAAGTTCATTCCACAGATCTGGCTGGCCCAAACAACAGTACTTGTTTGTCAAAGGCATGGTCTGTGCCCCCAAGCCTGGGCTGGGGAGTGTCAATAGCTAATGAGAGAAGGGCCGAGGAACTCTGAAGGTCCTTGCCAATGAAGAGCACATCATACTTCAAGGATGCTGTCTGTGCTCTGCAGAAACCACGAGGCAGCCTAGAAGCTGCATTTCCACAAGGAAGCTGAAGGAACGCAGGACAGAGTAAGGACTGCTGGGCTGTGGTGAAAGGGAAAACCTTGCAAGAAAAATGGCACATCATTTATTTTTCATTTACAAAGCGATTAACCTATGCATTATTTTCCCCCAAAGGATTTTAGGTGGTTTTCAAAAGCACGTGCAATTCAAAATATAAGATAAATGAGGGAAAATATATATAATTGTCAGTCCAGGGATTATATTTGACACTTGGAGCTTAAAAGAAAGAAATGTTTGGATGGATGTGTATGTGTGTGCATGTTGTAGGGGGTGGGGAGTGAGGGAGGGTTTCCCAACCGTAAGCTGATTGTTTTAGGTTTTCATCTTGTGATTCATACTATATTTGGCTTTGAGAAGCTTAAGTCCACTATAGAGAAGATACTTCAGGTGACTTACAGCTCTTACATGGACTCTCAGCAGAACTTGGTTACAAAGGATTGGGAAAGTGTCCCAGGGATCTTGGTGACCAATATCTGGGGACATAACTAATGAGGAAGTGACCCAGGCTTGCAGCGAAGAAAACAATGACTCTCTTGGCTGGTCCTAAATCTCCTGTTTACTCACGAAGATCCTTTGATCACCTCCTTGGCCAGACAAACCTGTCCTTACTGTTTGTTTCAACTTACGGGGAATTTCCCGGGAGCCTGGCCCTACCTCTCCATCTCACAAGAATAACCTTTAATCTTACGAATCTTCACAACACACGCTGTATAGCAACCATCACCTTAGGATACTAGACAGTGGAGTTGGTGTGCATCCAATAAGGAGGTCATCCCCAAGGCGTTCTGGAAGCTCAGGCCTCACGGAATGATGTTCCCAAACTGCCTTGATTTCTGGCGATTTCAAACAGAGGATCACAGAGCACTCTTCAGGTTCATGTTAGTGGCTTCCTTGGCACGTAAATCCCAAAGCAAAGGATGCCAGGCAATAAATCAGAAATAGAATTGAGAAATAAGCACAAAGAGGATGAAGGGAAGTGCAGAATACATTTGGTTTCTCGTGGGGGATAAGTTGGATTACGGTCTTAAAAAGCTTTAAAATAGTGCAGAAATGCTAAACATGAAAAGAGGTGTTGGATATTTTTTAAAATTCCAGAAACTCAGAACCAGAGTCATGACATAAGAGAGATTCACTGGTCATTTTGTACAGTAGTGCCAGAAATAAGGAGCCTGGCGGTGCACATCCAGCCGAATCCAGGCAAGTGGGAATGGAGAGGCAAAGAGGGCTTGAGTTAAAACACAGTATCGTTTTCATGCCCCACCAGAACTTGCTGACATCCTCACATGGGCTCAGAATTTAAGCACATGAGCTCACCTTCAACTTTAACAGCCTACATTCACCTTCCCCGAGTGGTTCTGCAAAGAAATAAGAACCTGTGTTTTCCTTCCAAGTAACAGAGACCGTGAGATGAGTGTTTAGGCTGGTTTTCCTGCAAATTCAGGCATCACAGAAAAATTTGTGCCTACACACACACATGCAAAAACATACATTCTGTGGCCAGAATATGTTTATGTTTAATATACTTTTCAATTAAAAAAATAAAAACTGGCTGGGCATGGTGTCTCATGCCTGTAATCCCAGCACTTTGGGAGGCCAAGGTGGGCCAGTTACAAGGTCAGGTCAAGATCATCCTGGCTAATAAGGTGAAACCCCATCTCTACTAAAAATACAAAAAATTAGCCAGGCTTGGTGGCATGCGCCTGTAGTCCCAGCTACTCGGGAGACTGAGGCAGGAGAATTGCTTGAACCTGGGAGGCAGAGGTTGCAGTGAGCTGAGATCACGCTACTGCACTGCAGCCTGGGCGACAGACCGAGACTCCATCTCAGGAAAAAAAAAAAAAAAAGAAAAAAAAGAAAAGAAAAAATATCAAAACCACAAAGAATTAATGAGAGCAGGCTATCTATAAAGCCATCTCCTTGTATTTCTTTTAGAATCATTTAATAATGGTAAAATCTTAATGTAAATGAAATCATATTTTCAACATGATTTTCAGGATTTGTATGCCTCTCTCTCTCTGTAAGTCTAAGTCAGGACCTTGACTGAAGAAAAGTATCCCTGCATCCAGTTCTGCTCTGGCCTCATCTTTCTGAAAGCGTAGAGAAACAGAGGCTCCAAGCGATATCCTGTAGCTGAAAAAATCAAAATTGTTAAAACTAGAAAACACCATAGGCAATGGATTTAATTCTTTCCTGTTACAGAGGAGGGTTCAAGCTTTGAAAGATAAATTATTTCCCCAAGTTCAGATCTCCTGACTCCAAATCAAATTACTTTTTTTTTTTTTTTTTTCAGACAGAGTCTTGCTCTGTCGCCAGGCTGAAGTGCAGTGGCACGATCTCGGCTCACTGCAACCTTCTCCTCCCGGGTTCAAGTGATTCTCCTGCCTCAGCCTCCCGAGTAGCTGGGACTATAGGCACGAGCCACTGCACCCAGCTAATCAAATTACTTTCTATTGTCCTGGGGCCTGGACTGCTGGTGAAGTCAAGGGGGCCAGCCACTTATCTAGCCAAGTCATCCACCTCTGAAGGGCTGTGCAGCTGGACGGCGGGGAGAGGGAGCTCTAAATGGGCTCCAGGCAGAACAGGTGTCACTTGAGGGACAGCTCTCAGTGCAGGGAGTCCTGCTTCCACATCAATGCCTGGACAGAGAATTATGGAAAGTAAATGGGGACAGGGTTCAGAAAGGGGGAGAAGAGGGCCAGGGGAGAAGAAGAGAAGGGCAGTGGCTCAGTAAGACCATAACCTTTGCTAGGACACCAGTCTGTTGAGCCAGAAGTCCAATATGAGAACTTCTTTGGCTGTCGTTGGAAGCCCCCATACAGGTCTACTGGTGCCAAGTCACTTCTGGCTCTGAAAGGCCTGCCTTTTGGTTATATTCTCCCAGTACCTCAGAATGAACAACAACAACAAAAGCATCTTTTTACTTGGATAAACCCTCCTCTAGCAAACCCTGCAGAAAGAAGAGTTCTTTCATCACACACAAGGTAAGGGGTGGCACCCTGGACTTTCAATGGAACCTGTTTGCAGCAGGAAACAGTCATTCTCTCCAGCCTTCGTTTCCAAATGTTACCTTACGTCCTCCTACCAAAAAGAAAGATTGCTATTGTTCAAAGGACCTGAGGGGCTCGAAGGCTGCCTCTGTATCCCCAGTAGGGCTGAGACTGACAACTGACCTGTGTCTTCTGCTTGGTAGCCATTTACCCAACAGCAGTTGATATATTTGGGAATTGAGGACCACAAGAAAGATGAACCTCTCGGAAGGCAGTACCGGATGGCCACTGCCCAAGCCTGGCGCAGCTTACATCACGCATACCATCCTTCCTAGCCGGCCAACTACCCTCAGCCTCTCTGGCAGGGTTCTCGCCAGCAATCATTACGACTTTATTATAGCCCCTTTCAGCAACTCATGAGTTTTTACAGCCAAATTACAAGTCTGTTTACAGTTAAGTAGCAGCGAGTACTTTTAAAACAAGTACTGTGGATATTTTTACGACTGAGTTTGCACCATCAGAAACATACCGAGTATATGGCAGGGACCAGAACGCCAGGGAGGCTGTTTAGGGTTCATCTAAATAGGGCAAATAAAGGGGCTTTGTGTTTGCCTCATGGAGGCAGGTCCCCACCAGGCCAAGGTTTGGATTTTACACCATGAGGTCTTTGTATATATACCAATGTGGGGTTCATCTGATAGTTTAAGGGACATAATTTGCTTCATTAACTGTATTAAATCTTAGAATAATTAGGTTATAATTTTAAAAATTATTATTGTCACGTAATAGAATAGTCAAATTCATAGCAACAGAAAGTAGAATGGCTGTTGCCAGGGGTTGCGGGGTGGAAGGAATGGGGAGTTGGTGTTTAACGGGGACAGAGTTTCATTGTGAGAATATGAAAATCTTCTGGAGATGGATGGTGATGATGTTTGCACAGCAATGTGAATGAACTTGATGCCACTGAACTGTCCACTTGAAATGGTTAAGATGATACGTTTTACGTATATTTTATCGCAATAAAAATTATTTAGAAGCTGAAGACATATATTATTGCCTTCAGGTAGAGGATGGAGATTTAGGATTAGGGAAGTAAGTATACACATATATGTGTGTGTGTGTGTGTGTGTGTGTGTGTGTGTAAAACAATCCCTTTTCAAAACACATAGTTAACTTATTCTTTCACTTTCTACTTTGATAACACCAATATCCAGATTTAGTACAAGATGCCTAAAACATTCCAATTTTATCATATGAGCCAAGTTTGTCTGAAAACAAGTAGTGGATGGTATTTTTAGTGTGGTAAATAGTTTTATTATTTTCAAGTAAAATCTCTATAACATGGTTAACTCATGCAGTGAGATGTTCAATTCTGAAGAAACCTCTAATAGGATAACAACTTTCAAGTATTTTCTGTGATGGAATCACTCACAGTTGTTTGAGAACTTTGATACGTTTGTCCAACAAATACATAAACTATTCGTATTGAGTAAATCTTTTTACTTGAATCGTTTGGGTCATAAAGATGACTTACCCACCATTTCCAAGCAGCAAGAAACCCTTGGTTGTGAGAAGATAATTCTGAACAATATGTGTATCTGAAGAGTGATTTTCTCATTGACTTAAAACATTCTCTTTTGATTATAACCTGAAGAATTCATGTTTTCTCACAAAAAAAGCAGAACAAGTAAATATTAATGAAAAGAGATGATAAAAGGAAATAGAGCAAGCATAACTAATATTGATTATGATATTTATAGTTTTTTTTTTTGTTTTAAAACAACAGAAATGTATTTCCTCCCAGTTCAAGTTCTTTATCACTACACTGCACTGTCTCATTCATATAACGCCATTTATTTTTTGCATTTCCCTCTGAATGGTAAATTTCACAATGGCCAAATAATCTGTCTCTCTCATTCACTACTGTGTACTCAGGGTCTAGAACATTTCCTGACATCTAATAGGTGCCTTGAAAAAAAATTATTGTGGTAGAATATACATGACAAAACATTTACCATTTTAACTTTTTTTTTTTTTTTTTTTAGAGACAGGATCTCACTTTGTTACTCAAGCTGGAGGAGTGCAGTGGTGCGATCATAGTTCAGTGCAGCCTCAAATTCCTGGGCTCAAGTGATCTTCCTTTCTCAGCCTCCCAAGTAGTTGGGACCCCAGGCACACGCCACCACACTGGCTAATTTTTAAATTTTTTGTAGAGATGGGGTCTCACTATGTTGCCCACGCTGGTCTCAAACTCTTGGCCTCAAGTGATCTTTCCACCTTGGCCTCCCAAAGTGCTGGGATTACAGGCATTAGCCACTATGCCCTGCCATCATTTTAACCGTTTTTAAGTGTACAATTCAGCAGCATTGACTGCATTCATACTGTTGTGCAACCATCATCACCATTCATTTCCAGAGCTGTTTTTTTTTTTTTTTTTTTTTTTTTTTGGCAACAAACTTCTCAACAGTAAAGCAAAGACCATAGTGGAGAACATTTTTGATAAACTCAAGGATTTGATCCAAGGAGTTTATGAACCAAGGCTATCCCTCAACAGATTTGAGCATGCAAAACTCAGGCGATCCTATGCTCTGAAACCTTCTTTCCACAGGACTATTCAAGGAGAAAAGCTTCATCCAAATCAGAGACAACTGGGGAAACATTGGCCAAATGACTAATAGTGGGTCTTCAATATATTTAATTATAGATCCCAAACTAAAAGAAATGTAGGAACAATTAATTTTTTATTGTCCTGACAAATATGTCGGCCCTCCGTATCTGTGGGTTCCACATCTTCAGATTAAAACAACTACA
Source organism: Mandrillus leucophaeus (assembly GCF_000951045.1). Classification (NCBI taxonomy): domain Eukaryota; kingdom Metazoa; phylum Chordata; class Mammalia; order Primates; family Cercopithecidae; genus Mandrillus; species Mandrillus leucophaeus. The sequence continues at coordinate 791,249 of NW_012105054.1, forward strand.
GATAGAAAATATTTTTTAAATGCAACAGTAAAAAATACAAATAAAAACAATAGAGTATAATGACTGTTTACGCAGCATTTACGCTGTATTAGGTACTATAAGTAGTCTAGAGTTGATTTAAAGTATACAAGAGGATGTGCATAGGTTATATGCAAATACTAAGCGATTTTATATAAGGGACTCGAACATCCACGGAATTTGATAGGGGAGGTGTTTTCCTGGAACTGATATCCCATGGATACCATGATTATATAATAATACAACTTTAAAAACTGGGAGAAAGGAGAGAGGAGAAGTAGAATAAGCACATTGATTGCTGCATAAGAAATAGATGGGAATTACAATTTTTAAGAATGCTCTATAACTTAAGAGTTGACAAACCAAGTAACAAATCTTCCCAGAGAGGGAGCATTCCTCCAAGCATTATTGGCCTCCCAGAGACTCAAGGTAGTTCTTTGCTCACCATGGAGGTGCTGTTGCCAAGAGCCAAGAGCTTAGCTGGTGCTTCTTTGTCTCCATAATAGGATGGGGCTTCAGTTCAGGGTAGGAAGATGGAAGTAGGATATACTTGTTAGGATAAATATTTGTTCTAATTGTGTGTGTGTGTGTGTGTGTGTGTGTGTGTGTGTGTGAGAGAGAGAGAGAGAGAGAGAATTAAGTGGGGACTTGGGTTTCTGCTTCAGAATCATGAACTTCACTGGCTTCTAAACTCTTTCTTAGCTCAGAAATGCAGTATCAATGTCCTGACTGGGCTCACCCACTACTGTGTTACGTGTCATATTCCCAGACAGAAATCAACATCCCTGAAACATAATTCTATAAGGGTGGTGCTTAATCTAGTTTTTACCTTCCTGGGCTTTGAATTCCTGATTCTAATTGCAAGACAAGGCCCATAAATAACAGGTATAATAATACTCATTTAATGTAGCCAACACTTATTGAGTTATCATTCTGTCAGGCACTAGGCTTGTAAAGCAGTGCCTAAATGTAGTTAACATTTAACTGTTACTGGTTTTATGTGCATTGCCTCATCTAACGCTCACAAAAGACCCTATGAAGTAGGTGTTATTACTCTTCCCATTTCACAGCTGAAAAAACTGAAACTGAGATTAAGTATATTGCCTAATATCACATGGTTAGCAGGTTACAGAAAGGACTTGAATCAGATTTGTTTGACATCACAGCCCCTTAGCTTAACCACTCTGTTAATTCTGGAGGGATCTTTAACTCAGAATTGCATAAAGATGCAGCAAGGCTGTTAGCAATGCCCAAGACACACTGCATTTTGCAGCTGTAATCTAAGATAAGTTTGACATCATCCTCACCAAAATTGAGATATTGTAACAAGAAAAGTTTGTTAATTTATTTATCTTATGAGGGGAGTCAATACTCAGCTTTTAATTCTAAACACTAGTAAATAAGGATCCAGTTTCATCACTTACAATGTTTAAAAGTAATTATCTAGTTTTTTTTTGTGTGTGTGTAAGATGTACATGCAAATTGATAAGAAAAAGACTCACATCCAACCTCAATTTAACAGAAAAATTGGAAAGGCATCACCAGGACAGCCATTTAAAATATGGACCGGCCAGGCGTGGTGGCTTATGCCTGTAGTCTCAGCACTTTGGGAGGCTGAGGCAGGCAGATCACAAGGTCAGGAGATCGAGACCATCCTGGCTAACATGGTGAAACCACGTCTCTACTAAAAAAAAGTACAAAAAATTAGTCAGGCGTGGTGGCGGGTGCCTGTAGTGCCAGCTACTCGGGAAGCTGAGGCAGGAGAATGGTGTGAACCTGGGAGAAAGAGCTTGCAGTGAGCAGAGATCGCACCACTGCACTCCAGCCTGGGGGACAGAGGGAGACTCTGTCTCAAAAAAAAAAAAAAAAAAAAAAAAAGGACCACAAGTAAATGAAGTTTTCTAGAAATCAAAGAAATACAAATTAAAACTTAATAATATACCACTTTATTCTATCAAATGGAAATATTTTTAAAATTAATAACACACAGTGTTTAAAAAGGTATGAGGAAAGGAAGGAATCATTAGAAATAATTCAAAGAGCAATTTGGCTAAATATATCATGAGCTTTAAAATCTGCATACTTTTTGATACAGCAGTTCTTTTCCTTCACCTAGGACTTTGTAATAACATATAATGCAAAAAATATAAAAACAGTGAACAGCAGCATATATAGCTACCAGATTTTTCATAGTAATATCGAATCAGGGAATCGGTTAAATAAACTTTGGAAGATTCTTGCAATTTAATACCATGTGGCTATTAAACACAGTGGAATATCTGTAGCTGTAGAAAAGCACAATGACTTAGTAAAGAAAATAGAACTGACAAAGTAATATGGATTTTATTGCGTTCTGCATGTGTACGTGCACTTTTCTGTATGTAAGTTATATTTAAAGTTTTTAAATGACCATGGATGGTATGGTTTCATTTTTGTAAAGTATGCATAGATACATCATATGCAGAAGAAAATCTTCAGAGTGGAATACCCTAAAATACCCACAAGACTATCTCTGGGTGGTCGTTTATGGTTTTTTCCCACTTTATTGTGATGTGCTTTTTCTACAATGCATGTATACTGCAAGCCCAATCATAAAATTTTATTAAGTAAAAGAGAGTGGAGACCCAATCTGTTGTGGCAGAAATACAGCCTCAGCCATTTCCAAAATCAACAGTTCCTTCTCGGGTCACCTGGACCGAAACTCTGCCAAGGACAGGCTGAGGTCTGGAAAACAGTAGATCACTTGGTGATCCTGGAGGAACCTGGGAGCCACGCCGCTGGACACTCGATGTTTGGTTTCTGAGTGCGACTGGTCCAAACAGTGCGTGCCTCCACCTGTCTCTCTGACTTATTGCTCTGAAGCACGGCTACATGTCACCCCGGAGTTCGCTAGGCTCCTGCTCATGGGCTGTGGGCCAATGTTTAGTTACTGAAGGTGTTGTATTTTCTGACAGTCAGAATTGGTTGCTAGATGCAGTGAAACATGACGACAACTGAGGTGTGGGCTGCAGACCTTCCTTTGATGTCACAGGGAGGAGAGAACTACAGGGGAGGCTATTCTTAAACATTGGAGCTCTCTTTCACTAACGACGGCCTTTGCTTGGCTTTTCATTCTGTGTAACTTCATCTGGAATTCTGTTTTCTCATTATTACCTGTTTCCAGATATTTCATGAAAGATTTCAACTAGTCCACTTGTCTGATTATTCTGGCCCCTTCCAGACAGACCGGCTCCAAGGTTATGAGGTAGTTTGGACTCATCTCGTGGCTTTATCAGGAAGGTTTGCAGAAGAGTGAATTCGTCTGTACGAAATTCCTTACCGAGTGGCGGCTTTTAGAGCCAACGTGTCTGAGTCTAAAAACAGCAACTTGGTTAGACAGGGCCTCACCCAAGGGCATCTTCCAGGAAAGTGCTCACATTACCTGCTGACTTCTTGAGTTGGGGTTCAACAGGCTAATTCACTTTTAATTTTCCTTGTTGGAAGCTGGTGGCAACAAGGAGAACATCCGGAGTTGGAAAAGTGCAATCCAATCCAGCTGCTCTTGCCTTGACCTAGATGTAGGATTTGGTTTCTTTCCTTTTTTTTCCCTCCTTGGTTTTCAACATGGAAAGTGCTTTCCTATGGCCTACCAGCACACAAAGAAGGATTCTCTGAAGGATCCATGGAATAGAGGAAGAGTTGGAGACAGGAAGCAATCGCAGGCTTAACCAGAAATGCACATCGAGCTGGAGACGGAAGACTCAGACCAGGGAAGACAGATGTTAGGTCAAAATAGAAGAAAGATGGCAAAATGCCCAGTCTGGGAAGATTAACTTTTAATGGAGGCTAGCAAGAATTATAAACTTAGGTTGGTACTTGCTATCTACAGGAAATAGTTAACTTATCATGTGCTGGGTTTAAGAGATATTGCAAGGCCTGCCTTCAAAAATATGGAACATTTTTATAATGACATAAGCTTGAAAGTTGATCCATGCTTGCAAAGTATACTGCAATGCAAACAGAGAGGGGATATAATGGCAGTTAGAAGGGAAGTGATGAGAAGTAAGAATGCCTGCCTGTGTGTCTAGTACTGATCAAGGATTCTAGTGACCTCTCTGGCACTGTTATTTTGGTGACTTTGGAAGATCCAGTCAGCCTTTGCTCTATTTGGTTCCTCTGTATTTGCATCCATTGATCAGTGCTAATAATAATGGTCACCCCATGTTCCCCTTTATGCAAAGCAGGAAGCATACTTCCTGTACCTCTCTATGACCAGTACCCAGCATAGCCCATGGCACACAACAAATCCAAAATGTATACACTAATTTGGCATTTATTTAATGATTGCCTTTTACATATAGAAATGATGGTAGGCCCCAGGAAAAGTCAAAATGGCTTTACAAAGAAATTTTTGATTGGTTTGTTTGTTAGTAGTAAAGACCATCCTGGCACTGGATTGTGTTTTCAGGAAAGAAATATAACTCAGAGAAGGAGGGGGTTCTGATAATAGGTGCTAAAAATAAATCTGGGCTTTATTAATTTAAACCTTTGTGCCCCCTCCTATCTTCATTTCCCTTCCCTTCACCATGGCTGACAGGCATAACTTTCCATTCTTTCTGAATACTTACCCCAAAGCAGCCATGGGTGACTTTCCTGATATTGCTTCGGGGGTGGGATAAGTTCAGAAGAACTAAGAAGATAAACAACAAACAAAGCAAAACATTACAAAATAAGCAAATAAACAGTACAACCCACCAAAAATTGTGTCAGAATTCTAGATTATTCAGACATTGTACTTGCTGTTTTGAAAATACTCTTCTGAAGTTTGAGTACAGTTCAAAGTCAATGACATTATTTTAAAATCTTCTATGTGAGAGCTGCTACAAGAACAATTGTACAGTGATTCAAATTAAAAAAAATATTTAGTTGGTTGTGGTGGCACACACCTGTAGTCCCAGTTATTGGGGAGGCTGAAGTAGGAGGATCAACTGAGCCCGGGAGGTCAAGGCTACAGTGAGCCGTGATTGCGCCACTGCACTCCAACCTGGGTGACAGTAAGACCCTGTTTCAAAAAAAAAAAAAAAAAAAGTCTCTCAACTTTGGTACTTTGGCGCCAGATAATTCTTTGTTGTGGGAGCTGTCCTGTGCATTGCAGGATGTTTAGCAGCTTCACTGGCCTATATACACTAGATGCCAGTAGCATCCCCCCAATTAGTGACAGCCAAAAATGTCTCCAAACATTGCCAAATGTCATGCAAATCATGCTTAGTTAAGAACCATCGGTATAAAGGAACCATGAAAAGCAGTTTTCTTGGTCTTGTTTCATACATCCTATGTTCACACACTGAAGGAATTGTAGTAACTATGAACTCATGCAGGAGGGAGGGCGTGGTGTGTGTGTAGATGGACGAGTGTGTGTGCACAGGTGTCAGCTAATTATATATGAAGATTGGTGGAAATGGTGAAAATTTAAATTTAAGGTCTGTTGGTATTTTGTCCTAAACACTCTTCCCCAAGGTCTGGCATTTCAAGAAACTATTGGCTTTTATATGACAAATTTACTGCACTGAAATTTATTGAGGAATAAAGGATGCTTCACTTCAACTTACTGTGACAGCTGGCTTTTTTTTTCTTGAAGAACTAGGCCTTACACATTATCCTACAAAAGTTTTAATTCAATGTTTACAATACCTATCTTTCTATTAATTTAGATTGGCCAGATTTATGATACATTAGGCCTGTATTTTATGTGTTATTTTTAAATTCTTGCCCATTTTATGGTACTGGGGTCAAAATTTTACTAATTCAGATGATTTTAGAGGTTTATAGTTGTTGTATCTTGCTTGTGTGACATTTTGTTAGTTATATCTATGATTTATCTGTTGCTGAGTCCTTGGTCAGGAACACAACTCCCAATTATCCAACCAATTATAACATTGTTCCATGGGAAAACTTTAGCAGCTGAAACTGTTGACTCAGTGTAATAAAAAAGAGCAGCTTAATATCAGATAAACTAAAATAAAATTTTGTTTTGGTTGACAATTGCCAACATTCACAAGGCAAGTCCTGAGAAACTCCATCTATCATTAACTTATACTGTGCAATTTCCTGTCCTAGATGGGCCTGTGCTGATACCATTTTTGTAGTCAAGATGTGTCTATCTTTGTAAGAATTGTTCTTAGTTTCCAAATTAAAAACAATTGCTTCATTACTACATGACACAGTAGTCTGTGTTCTGAAGGACTACATGTTCAGGCAACTAAACATTTCCAAAAAAAAAAAAAAAAAAGCTGACTTCACCATAATGCAACGTGGAGTTCACTATTTAGTTTTCACAATAGAATGCTACTTTGCTGTCAGTCAACTTGTACTCCATCGATATTTAATGATGCTCTTTAGATACTTGATGCATTTGATTGAGAATACACCCCTGATCTGACTGCTCCAGTCCTGCCATCTCCTGCTATCCTTCACCATCCTTCCTGACTACTGAATTGCTGGATCCAACTTTTTTTTTTTCTGAGACGTAATCTAGCTCTGTCGCTCAGGCTGGAGTGCAGTGGTGCCATCTCGGCTCACTGCAACCTCCGCCTCCCAGGTTCAAGTGTTCTCCTGCCTCAGCCTCCCAAGTGACTGGGACTACAGGCATGTGCCACCATGCCCAGCTAGTTTTTTGTATTTTTAGTAGAGATGGGGTTTCACCATGTTAGCTGAGATGGATCCGACCTTTGATGGACACACCATAAGCAGTGGGGCTCAGGACATGGAGAAATGCCATCATATGCCACTACGCCACATACACATTGATTTTATAACACATCCTGGTTTTAGAAATGTTAAAATGGAAAAACATTGTACATCTTAAAACTAAGAACATCACATTATCCCCCAAATTTCCATTAGTCCACCCAAAGTAAATACACAATTTAAATAAAAACAGTACCCTTGCTATGAAAATTCAATTTCAAGATAATTTTCATTGTCCCATATTCCCAGTTGCATTTTTGCTTTTAGAAAGAAATTCCAGAGCATGTACTACAAGAACGTGTTAATGAGATTTTGCCAAAATAATGCTGCCTACCAAATAATCTCAAAGCTTGGTAGCTGACAACACAAGCATTTGCTCTCCCATTCACTATTTTGCATGCTGACTTGCAGTTCAGCTGGTCTAGAATGGACTCATCTTGTTGTCTTTGCTTCAGGCTGTGGGCTGGCTGGATTCAGATCTGCTATATGTGTTTTTATTCTGGGGCCCAGGTTAAAGGGGCAGCTCTATCTGCAGTATGCTCCTCTCATAGCGAATACCAAAGCACAAGAAGCAAACTGAAATGCACAAGCTCATGGAAGACCTCTTCATGTCATGGCCACTATCATTCCATTCACTATAGAAAATCATATGGCCAGGTCTGGCATCAATGAAGTCAGGAAAACAAATTTCACCCACACAAAAAAGGGAAATAAATAATTATTTGCTGCACAATAATCCTATCACAAAATTATGGCATCTGACAATGAGACTAAAAATGCTGTTAAGTCAAGACTTTTTTTTTTTTTCGGTTTTTTTTTAAAGCTTACTCTTGAGTTAACTCGGACAACACCACTTCTATGTATCTGATTTTTGTCTAGGGATTTTCCCCTTCCTCTCTTTCAGTCCCTAATGTCTGGACAGGGTTCCATGCTTGTCCTAAGAATGATACACATCACTTAAAGTCAGATTACATTCCTTTTGTCACAGTGCTCAATGCATCTTAGGACAAGCCTTATGAGACCTTCTTTTCAGCCCTCTACAAAGCCAGATCTCCTGGGCTTTTCAGTTTTGTCACCCAATTAATGGCTATGCTTGATATCTCATATTTAGAAACTTTACCATGGAGGAGATCTTTACACAGAAATAGAGTATAGTAGAGTATAGTAAGTATTAGATCTTAAAATATGAAAATGCTAGGCTGAGGAAGTAGAGTGGAAGGCACTGAGAACCTCTATTCACAGCTTAGAAGTTGGTGATCCATGTTGTTTGGTAGTGTAGCCATATCTTATACTGCTCTATCTCAGACCTCAAACCATAGGCCTATAGAGGCTGCTGCATTATGGAATTTGGAGGAGAAATTCAGGATATTGAAACACATGCCTGCCTTTTGTGGCCTTTTAAAAGGCACCATAAAGGTTCCACCAGAATTAGACAAGCCTATGTTGAACCTTCTATATCTGAAATTCAGAGGAAGGAAAGTACAATTTGGCTAAGAGATGCCTTTCTGCATGAGCCCTGTAAAATAAGGAAGATGAGAATTGGGTGATCTGGAATTTTGCAGGGCTGGAAAAGTTTATTCTTACCGTAATCATAAATTAGTGCAAACCCAATCAGGAAGGTAGGGATCGTGTTGGAAAACACCATTAGAATGTGGGGCTAACTTCTTTTCCGATCACTGCTGAGCACATCTTGTTCCCTACGTGACAAAGAGGATAATGACCCACATTCTTAAGGTGCGGCTGGTTGGTGCTTGAGTGCCAGATGAATTTTCTTACCTCAACTATTGTTTCAAATTGCTCTGGGCAGTAAGTCAAAGGTCACTAAGGGAAAGACTTCAGGGATGGACAGAGCACTGGTCTTATCACTGAGAAACAGAAATTCTCAGGCTGGAATCCAATTTTAAGGATCATGACTCAACAAGATATCTGGAGACTGACTTATGGAGTTCAGTATTTGAAACTAGGTAAGACCTCAAATGTTCCTAAAGGAGGAGCCAGACAATTTGTAGGAGGAATTGTCTATGAATGTTTAGTCTCTAAGAAAACCCTGAGGTCTAAGAAATGTTGTCAGTGACAACAGCAATAACAACAACAAAAACAGGCTAATAATGGGGACAGTTTTGGCAATGCCATGTTAAGATATGGTCACAGAAAACAAAAAATCAAGAAGAGGATTCTACCAAAAGCAGAAAAGGTGGCCAGAAAGGCAGAGGACAGGAGCCATTCTCTTAGAGGGAAGAGCAGGAAGAACTTGGCAAACTGGGCAAAGGAACTATTCTCGTGCTGGGACAGGCAGCCCTTCCCATTCCTGTCCAGCTGTGTGTGCATTCATTAATTCAGCAAATACTATTGTACCTACTGTGTTGCAGACAATGTAGAAATACATAGGTAAATAAAATAGAATTTGATACATGCAGTGAAACAATGATTACTAATGTTTCCCATCACACCCTGTTTTTTTTGTTCTCTCTCCACCGTTGTATATTGGGCATGTTGTGTACCTTGTGAGGACTGCACATCACTCATTAATCTTAAACTTGAAGTGGGGTTTAACCATCAAATGATATTTTTCTTTTTCTTTCTGGAGACTGAGTGAGTATATTATATATGTCATATATGGACATGGGACATGCTCTCTCTCTCTCTCTCTACACACACACACACACACACACACAAGCACTAGAATTGTATGTGAATGCTAGACAGCCAAGAGGTTAACTGCAGTGGGTGGTTGCTATTTGTTTCTCCATCATCTGTTTCTTCTTCTTGCAGTACCAGACCTAATATTTTGTTTGGGATCTACTTCTTCTCAGTCCACACAGTCTAGGTATGGGTCCACTTACAGCTCTAGAAATGAAGTGCATGATGTAGGCCTAAGTCATTCTGATTGCAGTGGTCGATTGAAGGATGGGTATGAATGGAACAAGTCCAGTTAAAGTGAATCCCAGGAGTTGAACCATGTTAGGAAAGTCTCTCACTAGTTACTACTGGATTTTAACCTGTCGTTAGGTAGCTCATGAGCTTCTGACATCTTGTGAGGATGAAGGAGGAGTCTTTTTGAGAATGAAGCCAATACAGATGAAAATAGATAAACTGAATCCTGATAACATCATGTGGATCATGGCATCCTACCATAACTGAATCTAGGTCTACCCTCGAATAGTTCTGTTTCTGAATCAGTAAGCTGCCATTTTAATTAGATTCTATTATTTGGTGATTGATTTTTCAATTACTTAAAAAAACAACTTTATGTGTGTGCATGTGTTTGTGTGTATGTGTACAGAAAAGACAAAGACATGCTACTGGCACTTTTTGAGTGTCAGACTATGTAGGCTTTAACATTTATTATTCATTTGTTTCTTTATATACACAGATATTATACTTTAAAAATGTCCATACATGAAGCTATTGACAAAGCCATATGGAGTCTGGAGTAGTTACAGAATTACAAACATGTGATTGATAGACCGTAACTAAGAGTGCAGAATGTCAGAGTCTATTGATTCAAGTAAATAAGGAGTCATAAAAAACCCTATAGATAAAAGAGGGCCCCAGGGACTGAATTTGTTAAGTAATCTTCTTGTCTGACAAAGTAGCCTAGGAATATTCAACACAACAATAAGCTATTATTCAGCAGACCCAGTGAGGGACATCAAAAGTTCCTCAGTCATACAGTGTAGACTTCTTTTCCTCTGGATTGAGAAGCATCAGCTCCTCATGGGGGAAGACTTTGGACAAAAAATCATGGCTGTCAACTCTAGTAAACTTTTTTTGTATCTTTGACTCTGCTAATCATTATAAAATGACCTTACAATGTTTTCTATAATTTAAAAATACTATGTAATTCCCTTTAGAAGAAGGAGCAGTTCTTGATTTTATTACCCATCTTACCCACAGTTTCTACCATACATAAGTTAGGGTAGTAGGTTACTCTTATAAAAATATTTCCCCAAATTTAGAGGCTCAAAGAACAAGAAGTTAATTTTTCTCTAGAAGTTCAAGATGAGAGGTCAAAGTCGCTGGGATGTACGCAGCCACGCAGATTCCTTTCCTTTTGTGACCACATCATCCTTTAGGGCCTCGCCATCATCTGCTTAGTAGAGGCTCAGTTACAGCCATGCCCAGGCTCTAGCCTCCAGGAGGATAGAAGCAGCCGGTTGTCTCAGTTTAAGCTGCTATAACAACAACGACAACAACAACAACAACAAACTTGGTGTCTTATAAACAACAAACCTGTGTTTCTCACAGTATTGGAGACTGAGACATCCAAGAACAAGGCAATGGCATATTTGGCCTTTGGCGAGGGCCCTCTTCATGGTTTGCAGATGGCCACCTTCTTGCTTTGGGTCCTCAGATGGTAGAGAGAAGAAACTCTGGCATCCCTTTCTCCTCTCATAAGGGCACTAGTCTTATAATGAGGGCTCTGCTCTCATGACCTCATCTAATCCTAATTATCTCTCAGAGGCTCCATCTCTTAATACCATCACACTGGGGGTTAGGACTTCACTATATATATTTGGGCTGGATACAATCATTCAGTTCATAATACCCATCCACATCTGAAGGCCTAGATATAGGAGGGGCAGGCACTTTCCATTGGAGAAAACCCAGTTAGAGGATCACTACATAGGGAGGTGGGAAATGTGTCCTAGCCATGAGCTTAGAGGCAGGAGAATAAAATTGGGTGGAAAATAAGTCTCTTCATCTCCTCATACCACCCTGAATAGGGTCTTTGGTAAAAAGGGGAAAATAGGCCAGTCACGGTGGCTCACGCCTGTAATCCCAGCACTTTGGGAGGCCAAGGCAGGTGGATTGCGAGGTCAGGAGTTTGAGACCAGCCTGACCAATATGGTGAAACCTCATCTCTACTGAAAATACAAACATTAGCTGGGCATGGTGAGATGTGCCTGTAATCCTAGCTACTCAGGAGGCTGAGGTAGGAGAAT
>NW_012105054.1:804896-805453 GCF_000951045.1 Mandrillus leucophaeus
TTTTCCTAATTGAATACCCTTTATTTCTTTCTCCTGCCTGATTGCCCTAGCCAGAACTTCCAACACTGTGTTGAATAGGAGTGTTGAGAGAGGGCATCCCTGTCTTGTGCCAGGCTTCAAAGGGAATGCTTCCACATTTTGCCCATTCAGTATGATGTTGGTTGTGGGTCTGTCATAAATAGCTCTTATTATTTTGAGATACGTTCCATCAATACCGAATTTATTGAGAGTTTTTAGCATGAAGGGCAGTTGAATTTTGTTGAAGGCCTTTCTGCATCTATTGAGATAATCATGTGGTTTCTATCATTGGTTCTGTTTATGTGATGAATTACGTTTATTGATTTGCATATGTTGAACCATCCTTGCATCCCAGGGATAAAACCAATTTGATTGTGGTGGATAAGCTTTTAGATGTGCTGCTCGATTCAGTTTCCCTGTATTTTATTGAGGATTTTCACATCAATGTTCATCAGAGGTATTGGTCTAAAATTCTCTTTTTTTGTTGTGTCTCTGCCTGGCTTTGGTATCAGGATGATGCTGGCCTCATAAAATGAGTT
>NW_012105054.1:805503-805849 GCF_000951045.1 Mandrillus leucophaeus
CTGCCTTCATTTCATTATGAATCCAGTAGTCATTTAGGAGCATGTTGTTCAGTTTCCATGTAGTTGTGTGGTTTTGAGTGAGTTTCTTAATCCTGAGCTCTAATTCAATTGCACTGTGGTCTGAGAGACAGTTTGTGGTGATTTCTGTTTTTTTACGTTTGCTGAGGAGTACTTTACTTCCAGTTATGTGGTCAATTTTAGAATAAGTGTGATGTGGTGCTGAGAAGAATGTATATTCTGTTGATTTTGGGTGGAGAGTTCTATAGTTGTCTATTAGGTCTGCTTGGTGCAGAGGTGTGTTCAAGTCCTGGATATCTTTGTTAAGCTTCTGTCTCATTGATCTGTC
>NW_012105054.1:805899-815640 GCF_000951045.1 Mandrillus leucophaeus
AACCTCATCTCTACTGAAAATACAAACATTAGCTGGGCATGGTGAGATGTGCCTGTAATCCTAGCTACTCAGGAGGCTGAGGTAGGAGAATCGCTTGAACCTGGGAGGCAGAGGTTGCAGTGAGTAGAGATCGTGCCACTGCACTCGGGTCTGGGTGACACAGCAAGACTCTGTCTCAAAAAAAAAAAAAAAAAAAAAAAAGGATGGGGGGATATAGAAACTATATTAGTCTATTACAGCCCCAAAGCTATGATGATAAGAGGAAAGTCAAGTTAGCATGGGAATAATCTACTTGTTTTAGAGACATTACCTTCTGTCAGATGTTGTAACCATTCTCCAGGTTGAAATGCAATGGAACCCTCTGAGTGAGCCCAGAATTCTGGAAGACGATCGAAATAAAAGGATGGAACAAGGAGGGAGGGGAGAGGGAATGTATTCCTTGGTGCCCATCCTGGCTTCAGAAATCTTTGTTTATGCCTGAAATTCCATTCTTAGTGGTTCATTTCTTTGGTATTCAAATAACCAAACAACTAGAGTCCCTTAGAGTCTAAATTCCACAAGACAGGGTAATACTTTTAATCTCTTATATCATTGTTTTATACAAATATGCTTATGTCATTGTCCGAAGGATCTGGTATCTGTGGGACTCTGAATAGATGAAAAAGTTCCCTCACAAGTGGTGATGAGAGAAAAGTTACCTGACACACTCTGGTTTATTTCACAAGCATGGAGAGCCATCCACTTAGCTGTTGGGGTTTTCCTGAGTTTTATCTTTCCTCTCTCCTCATTCTAAGTGTTCTTTCTGGATGAGCTCACTGAATCACATGCCTTTAACCACCTGCTAGCTACAGATAACTCACACATTTATTTCTGTACCCCTGACCTCTCCTCAGGCTTCTACTCAGTTGCTCAGTGCCTACCAGATATCTCTACCTGCATGTCCCATGGGCACTTCAAACTCACCCTGTCTAACACTCTACTCATCTTTCCCTAAAAGTAAGCTTCCTCCTGGATTGTCTGTTATTTGTTGGTGCCAGCACCCACCCAATTATTTCAATCAGGCACTGGGAAGTTACCCTTGAATCAACCATCTCCACCATTTTCCATTTAATCATTCAGAAAGACCTATTCATTTTACCTCCTAAATAACCCCAAACTGGGGGGTTCTTAATTTATCATTTATAATCCTGTATACAGAAGTGTTATAATGACTGATTGACAGGTCTCCTTGTCCTAGCTTTGCTCCCTCCTCATTGCCCCCACTCCAGTACATTTCGGATTGTTGCTAATAAGATATGCAGAACCCCAACCCAAGGTTTCTTAATTTATCTTTTATGATACCATACACAGAAATGTTACAATAACTGATTGACAGGTCTCCTTGTTCTAGTTTGCTCCTTCCCCACTGCCCCCACCCCAATACATTTTCAGATTATTGCTAGAAGGACCTGCCTGACCATCTTACTTGTGTAATACCTTTCCACAACTCCCAATTACCTGACAAAGTCCTACACGTTCAGAACGCATCCAGGCCTTTCACAGCCTAGCTCCTCCTGATTCTTCACGTCCATCTCCCAGAGCTCCTTTAACATCCCTTCTGCACCTTCCCTTCTAGCATCAGCTCCAGTTGCCTGAACACATCTTGCTGATCCAGTGTGTGGCTCATGCTTCTTTCTTCCTCCATAGTTTTTATCATGGTGTTGCCTCCTTTTCCTTTTTAACTCAGCCTGAGAGCGCCTTTTTGGAGCTTTCTTTCTTGACTATCTTCTTCCACCTCCTCTACTTGGTTAAAGGCCCCTCTGTGTGCTTCCACAATCCCCTATACATTCCAGAATTCCTCCACTATGACCTTGTGTCGAAGTCATTTATATTTCTAGCTCACCGGCTAGATTGTCATTTTCTCAGTGAAGGAACCTTGTCTTGGTCTCTTTGGTTTCCTAAGTGCCTAGATATGGCATATATGATGCCCATGATAAATATTTCTCCCTTTGAATTGGCTTCTTCTGTGAGGAAAGTATGCCCTGTGCAGGACAACTGACAATTGCATGTGAGATTAACAAGAATATCACCAGAAGCCCTGGAAAGTTCAATATCTGCTATCGCCTGACCTGTACCTGCTGATATTGCCAAAAAGAAAGGGCTGAAGGAAAGGGTGGGACTTCCCCAGGAATGACTGAAAAATGCACCCCCAACTCAGCCCATTTGGAAGTGAGGTGGTTCAGCTACTTCCTGTTGGCATGTGGTCATGTCAGAGCCTCAGACATGAATTGGGCTTCAGTTTTATTGTTGTTTGCTGGTTGGTTGGTTTTATTTCTTCTTTCTCTTCCATCATTCTTGGTCTAAGCAGGAAAATCATCCTCCCAAATTGTTGATTGGCGGATCTTCTATTTGCCAATGTGTCTCTGGATCTCCAAATGAAAGAGAAAGGATGAACTACCTTTAGATATTATCAGAGAGCGAAGGAGAAACAGCATGAGAGAATGTAGCCAAGAGAGAAATAAAAATAAATGAAAGATAAGCAAGTTTAAGGTTTCAATACTTAATACCTTGTTTTCTAAAAGCCTCAGAAGGAAAAGAAAAGAACAAAATGCCGAGCATGTTCATTTGGATGGTAATGACATTGCAGTCCCATTGCTGTGATTAGTATTCCTGTGCTGTGCTCACTTGACGGAAGTGGACAGGTTGGTGTTGGCCCTGAGGGTAATGTTAGCTCCACCCTCTGTCCCATATCTCCCATCGCGGGTTGGATGCTATTGGCACATTCCTGCATTTGCCAGTGCTCTAGGGATATAGATGGAAATATGTTAATATAAATTGAAAATATTCATGTTGTAACAATCACTTTAGTAGGTGCTTGCAAGGTGAAAATTCTGTTTTTAAATTAAATTTTTTTATTATTTTCTTTTTTACAAAAGAATATGTTATTTGGAAGAACAGTGAATAAATTTGTATGTGGACTATAGGGGCCTTCTAAAAGCAAAGAAGCACAGGTCCCTGAACCTTGTGTTTTCAAAATGCACAGTTGCTGCACTCTGCCAGGGTGGAAAGGTCCTAGTGAGAGGGAATAGCAAGGTTTCTGAAATAAAACCTCCATGGGGGTAGAGAGAGGCTGGGGCCCAGGTGCATCCTCGTACTGAGACAGGTCATCAAGGTGCTCAGATCTCACCTAGGTGACAGCAGGCGGCACTGGGAGACCAGGCTTGGTGTAGCTGGAATACTCTTCACCTTGAAGAACTGCTGGAGCTAGGTCAGGTCTCTAAACTTTCTCCAGTGGCAAAGAAGAGCCCAGTAAGCAAGAACAGCACAGTCAGACGCCTCGGCTTTTCTCAGCTGTCATCTGCTGCAGAGGCCTTTGTCTGCTTCTAAAGCTACCAACCCCTGGGGGTGGTGACTGTAACCTCCTGCTTTTCGTGGGCCTCAGCTCGAAAGTGAGGCTGCCCACTGCACTTTGAGAGGTTTGTGTGGGTGTGTGCGTGTATGAGCATGCAAGGAAAGACTCTAGACTGGAGATGAGGACAATCTCACAATAGGGAGGTGGCAGTTCCAGCCATGTATTTAGAACATTAAAATTAATTGCCATCTTTTTCACTCTACCCTGGAGAAGTTGCATATATCCATAACATGAATATAAATCGTAGTGAGGTCAGTTAAGTTGCAGATTCAAAAGAGACATCAGTGTTCCTATATTAACTCAAATGTGTTAGAAAGGAAAAAAATGTGTCTTCCCGTATTTGTCACCCCCTGAATTGTTTCCATGGTTATCCAATGCTATGAGGGGAGACACTTGGTTTTTACTCCAGGGTTTAGAGGGATGAGGAGTTCCTTAATGATTAAGCTTAGCATTCTTCCAAATCGGACTATGTCTTCTAGCGACCCCTTTTGGGCTTAGTAAAGTATCTGTCACCTATCCCAGAGTTTCTATAAAATTGATCAGGAAAGAGGTGATGCTGTTTCACCCGGCCTCCCTGGTGGTAGGATCACCAGCACTCCAAGTCCTAATTTCAGGAAACTCTTTGGCTCTTTGCCTGTGCTTTTTAAGACCTGGGTGCTTCTGAAGAAAACACCTTCTTCATTAGGTGACTCTTGCAGTCTGCCTCAGATTCACGCCTCAGGAGTCAGAGAGCCTGACTCATGGGGCAGGGTTCTTAGTCCTTGCCAAGGAGACAGAGACAGCAGCCTCAGGCAAAACTGACATCACAAGCATACTTTAAAAGGAAGCAAAAAACACAAGGTTTCTTTACTGAGAGTGTAGAAATCGACAATGACTGTAGCTTCTCTTGAAATAATCCACTGGTATATTTCACTTCATCCGAAATAGAGCGAGATTCAAGGGGAGGCCTCATGCGCTTTGGGTTAATAAATTGAAAGCTGCCCTTGACAGTGCCTTGAGTTGGAGTTAGCAACTTTCTCATAATGATGAGTGGAGTTTACCTTGTAGTAAGTGCCACACATAGCTGACTTGCCTTCAGACATATTTCTTTACGGGCCTCTCTCTTTCCCCTCTATGCCCCAGTGGTATTTCCTGCCCTTTGGCTGTTTTACACAGGCATGGGCAATACCAAGTAATTACTAATAGGAGATTTGCCCTCTGAGCTGTCTTGAAAGTGCCCAGCTCTTAGTTACTGGACAGACCCTTTGGTACAAGGCCATTTTGTGTGTGCTTCTGGGAAGATTAGAAAGCTGAGATGGGTGGAGAGGTAGACATGAAGGCCAACACTTTCAAGATTCAGTTGGAGCCTCGTTAAAATAGAAATTGAGGGAGACTCCTCAGCCTGTAAATGTGAAGAAAGAGGAGAAAGAGATAAGCAGCGTTTTGTCCTGGGTGTGCACCCTGTGGATCTTTTGTATAGGAACTTAGGCTCCTTTGTTCCCTGCCTGGTTTTAAAATCATTGCAGTTGCTTGGCAAGTTACCATCAGAGAACATCATAGAATTGTCTGCTATTTATGTTGAAGCTACTACATGCAGGAGACATTTATTCTGAAAAAATGCCTTTTGAGAATCAGAAAAAACAAGAGCATTTAGCAGTTTTGATGAGAATTCTAACTCACATAGTGGTTTTTGGCTTGGTCATTGGTAATCATTAACCATGGTTTTGCATCATTTACCCATTCAGAGCACAAAGCTCTTAGGTAGAGAGTTATCAGTCAACAATCAATGCTGAAAATGAAACATGTTGTCCACATGCATATTGTCTTCTCAGAGATAACTATTGGCATTCTTTCAACTTTTTGTGATATTAGCTCTATTTAATTTTAAGTGATATTATTCCCTATTCTGCAGAGCCTCGCAGGTAGAGCTCAATAGGTGTTCTCTTCATCACAGAACAACTCTTTTGGGCTAGGTCGTTTACATGAGTCTGGAGAAACCCCAGTTGAGGGCAAGGAGGAGAGAGTAGCTGAACCGAACACCAAGATAAGAAAACTGGACCAGCTTCCAATCCCATCCAAAATGGTGTATTCACAATGCAACTCCATGCTTGATGCACAGAATTTATGGAAACTCATTAGAGTCACAAATCATACTCAAGCCAAAAGCATTGGTTAAGGTGTCATTTGAAATTTCTTGCCAGTCATGGTGGCTCATGCCTGTAATCCCAACACTTTGGGAGGCTGAGGTGGGAAGGTTGCTTGAGTCCAGGAATTTGAGACCAGCCTGGGCAACATGGTGAAACTCCATCTCTAAAAAAAATCCAAGAATTATCCGGGCATGGTGGCACGTGCCTGTAATCCTAGCTACTTGGGAGGCCAACGTGGGAGGATTGCTTGAGCCAGGAGTTTGAGGCTGCAGTGAACCATGATCCCATGATCACGCCACTGCACTCCAGCCTTGGTGACAGAGCAAGTTTCTGTTTCAAAAAAAAAAAAAAAAAAATGCCCACTCCACTGCTCATTCTGCTAATTGAGAACTAACTACTGATGCTAAATAAATATTAATACAGCTTGATTCTTCCCAAACAGGACCATCCATGTTACTTAATATTTCAGTAGTAGTAATCAAGCCTTATTCTTCTTAGCTTATAATGGAAATCACAGAAACTAACTCTTGAGAACTGGGTAAGATTGTCTTTGTATTGGACTCTTTGGTGTTATTCAGCCAAATATCCACAAAATTTCTTCCTTAATGGAGAAATGCTACTAGATTCATAGATACTAGATGAGAGGATTTCCTAAAATTGCTGCTGGAAAACAGAAGATTGTTAAAGAGCAAAGGTAAAAACTTAGAATAAAGTAATGAGAGTTTCTAGATTAAAGTAGTTTGCTTTGTGTAATGGACCAAATGTTTCTATCACCCCAAAATTTATATGTTGAAGCCCTAATCTCCAATGTAATGGTATTTGGAGATGGGGTCATGAAGGTCAGTCACTCATGATGAGATTAGTGTCTTTATAATAAGAGACACCAGAAAACTTTCAAGTTTTGTCTCTACCATGTGAAGAAACAGAAGACAGCCAGCCTTAGCCAGGAAGGGAACCCTGACCAGGAACTGAATCAGCTGGCACCTTGATCTTGGATTTCCCAGCCTCCAGAACTGTGAGAAATAAATTTCCATTCTTTAAGTCACCCAGTCTGTGGTAATTTGTTATGGCAGCCCAACCAGACAAATACACTTTGGTTTGTTTTTCAGTCTTTCCATCAAGGTCAAATATTAGTTTGAGGTAAATTCCAAGTTGTGAAGACTGATTCATTTAATAGAGCTGCCAGGGCTCTTGTAAACCTGAATGCTCCTGCCATCTCTGACAGTATAACTGTTTAGACATTGCCCATGAGGAGATCATGTTCAAAATCTCAATGTGGGAAACATATTTTGTGACTGGAAAATAGTGTCTCAAAGACTATAAAAAGTATTATTTAAAAACTTGTATATGTAGCATGGCAAATTAACCAATCGTACACGTCTAAATGGGCAAAGGAAAATGTAACTACTTAGCATTCCCTAAGGTATCTAATCTCATTTGTGAGTGCTACCCACTCAACCATGGGAAAATAAAGATAAAATACATTGATTTAAATTATTATTTTGAGATGTGTTAATCTTTTGGTGAAAGCATAGTCATATAGATTTCCTTTCTCTTGTCTTGCCTTGCTTCTGTGTTGTATATGAATATAGGTAGCACTGAATGCTGGGAAAAGGGGAGTTAGAACTATACAGTATCCTCTGCATGCTTGCTGAGGTCTCTCCTGTAGAGGACCTGATTCTTGTATTGATGGCTGCTTTGGTAACCAACCAGCCAGAAACAGGCTTATCTTAGCATTAAAAACTTTGCATACCAGGAAATACCTCAGACCTGGGAAAACTTAGTTGGTCACCTAAATTGACTGTTGAGGGGCATATAGTTTTATCTAACCTTTTGGGACAACATGAAAGACCACTGAATTAAGTCCTGGCTATTTGCTTCTAATCATGATGTCCCTGCATACGTGAGCCTCTTGGTCCTGAGCTCAGGCGTCTTTCAGCCCAGTGACCCTTTTGGACACTCCAGGTAACACCACTCAAATGGGATGTGGAAATGTCTGTGTTTC
The DNA here is from genome assembly GCF_000951045.1 of Mandrillus leucophaeus. NCBI lineage: Eukaryota > Metazoa > Chordata > Mammalia > Primates > Cercopithecidae > Mandrillus > Mandrillus leucophaeus. The sequence goes on from NW_012105054.1 coordinate 813,422, forward strand.
CTGCGTATCATTCAAAATTTGTGAGAAGTTAGAATCATTCCCTGAACTCATATGTTTGTAGTAAATTTATTTAGTCTTTATATGTCTTTATATACCTTTATTTGTCCTTACTCATACATAAGCATTTAGGTATAAAATTCTAGGTTGATGATTATTTTTCCTTAACACTTAAAAAGATATAATTTCATTTTTTTCTGGAATCTATTGTTGCTAATGAATCTCTGGTGGTAGTCAAATTGTTCCTTGGAAAGTAATCTCTCTTTTCTTTGTATTATTTATTTTTTCCTGAAATTTCCCAAAGATATGCCTGGTTGTTGGTTTAATTAAATTAATTATTTTTATTTTTTTCCCCACCCTTTTCCCCCTAATTTTATTTAATTTGCTCAGTACTCAGAGTACATTTTCCCTACAGAAAACTATGGATTTCTTCAATCATGAAAAATATTCAAATACTTCTTTTTCAACATCCACTCCATTTCTTTTACAAGAACTTCTGTTAGACATATGTTGGAACTTCTCAATCTATTTAGTTATCTCTTCACTACTTTCAGTTTTTTAAAACATCTTTTCCTTTTTTTGCTTTACTTTTTGGCAAATTCCTGAATATTATCTTTCACTTAATTAATTTTCATTTTTATACCATCATATCTGGAGGTGGTTTTTCTATTAAGTTTCTTTTTATTTCAATAAATGTATTTTTCCATTTATAATATTTTTAAATTCTTCTATATTTGTAATTGTTTTGTCCTTTCGGTTTTTGTTTCACATTTTTAATGTAAAGTATCCTAGCATTTGTTTCTTTGAGGATAGTAAAACTGTACTTTTTTTTTTTTTTTTTTTTTCAGATGGAGTCATTCTCCGTGGCCCAGGCTGGAGTGCAGTGGTGTGATTTTGGCTCACTGCAACCTCTGCCTCCCAGGTTCAAGCAATTCTCCTGCCTCAGCCACCTGAGTAGCTGGGACTACAGGCACACGCCACCACAGCCAGTTAATTTTTGTATTTTCAATAGAGACTGGGGTTTCACCACATTGGCCAGGATGGTCTTGATCTCTTGACCTTGTGCTCCACCCACCTTGGCCTCCCAAAGTGCTGGGATTACAGGCGTGAGCCACCGCGCCCGGCAAAACTCTATTTTTTTCCTTTGTCTTTTTCTTTCTTTCTTTTTTATTATACTTTAAGTTCTAGGGTACATGTGCACAATGTGCAGGTTTGTTACATAGGTATACATGTGCCATGTTGGTTTTCTGCACCCATCAACTTGTCATTTACATTAGGTATTTCTCCTAATGCTATCCCTCCCACAGACCCCCACCCCCTAACAGGCCCCAGTGTGTGATGTTCCCCACCCCATTCTCATTGTTCAGTTCCCACCTATGAGTGAGAATATGCGGTGTTTGGTTTTCTGTCCTTGGGATAGTTTGCTCAGAATGATGGTTTCCAGCTTTATCCATGTCCCTTCAAAGGACATGAACTCATTCTTTTTTATGGCTCCATAGTATTCCATGGTGTATATGTGCCACATTTTCTTAATCCAGTCTATCACTGATGGACATTTGGGTTGGTTCCAATTCTTTCCTGTTGTGAATAGTGCCACAATAAATATACGTGTGCATGTGTCTTTATAGTAGCATGATTTTTAATCCTGTGGGTATATACCCAGTAATGAGATTGCTGGGTCAAATGGTATTTCTAGTTCTAGATCCTTGCGGAATCGCCACACTGTCTTCCACAATGGTGGAACTAATTTACACTCCCACCAACAGTGTAAAAGGTTCCCTGTTTCTCCACACCCTCTCCAGCATCTATTGTTTCCTGACTTTTTAATGATTGCCATTCTAACTGGTGTGAGATAGTATCTCATTGTGTTCTGATTTGCATTTCTCTCATGACCAGTGATGATGAGCATTTTTTCATGTATCTATTGGCTGCATAAATGTCTTCTTTTGAGAAGTGTCTGTTCATATTCTTCACCCATTTTTTGATGAGGTTGTTTGTTTTTTTTCTTGTAAATTTGTTTAAGTTCTTTGCAGATTCTGGATGTTAACCCTTTGTCAGATGGGTAGATTGCAAAAATTTTCTCCCATTCTGTAGGTTGCCTGTTCACTCTGATGGTAGTTTCTTTTGCCATGCAGAAGCTCTTTAGTTTAATTAGATCCCATTTGTCAATTTTGGCTTTTGTTGGCATTGCTTTTGGTGTTTTAGTCATGAAGTCCTTGCCC
>NW_012105054.1:822300-975515 GCF_000951045.1 Mandrillus leucophaeus
TCTCTACACATGAGATGGGTCTCCTGAATACAGCACATTGATGGATCTTGATTCCTGATGCAATTTTCCAGGCTGTGTCTTTTAATTGGGGCATTTGGCACATTTACATTTAAGGTTAATATCGTTGTGTGTGAATTTGATCCTGTCACTATGATGTTCGCTGGTTATTTTGCCTGTTAATGGATGCAGTTTCTTCCTGGCATCTATGGTCTTTACAATTTGGCATGTTTTTGCAGTGGCTGGTACTGGTTGTTCCTTTCCATGTTTAGTGCTTCCTTCAGCAGCTCTTGTAAGGCAGGCCTGGTGGTGACAAAATTTCTCAGCATTTGCTTGTCTGTAAAGGATTTTATTTCTGCTTCACTTAGGAAGCCTAGTTTGGCTCGATATGAATTTCTGGGTTGAAAATTTTTTTCTTTAAGAATGTTGAATATTGGCCCCCATTCTCTTCTGGCTTGTAGGGTTTCTGCTGAGAGATCCGCTGTTAGTCTTATTGGCTTCCCTTTGTGGGTAACTCGACCTTTCTCTCTGGCTGCCCTTAACATTTTTTCCTTCATTTCAACCTTGGTGAATCTGACAATTATGTGTCTTGGGTTGATCTTCTCAAGGAATATCTTTGTGGTATTCTCTGTATTTCCTGAATTTGAATGTTGGCCTGCCTTGCTAGGTTGGGGAAGTTCTCCTGGATAATATACTGAAGAGTGTTTTCCAACTTGGTCCCATTCTCCTTGTCACTTTCAGGTACACCAATCAAATGTAGATTTGGTCTTTTCACATAGTCTCATATTTCTTGGAGGCTTTGTTCATTTCTTTTTACTCTTGTTTGTCTAAACTTATCTTTTTGCTTTATTTCATTAATTTGATCTTCAATCACTGATATCCTTTCTTCCACTTGACCAAATCTGCTACTGAAGCTTGTGCATATATCATGAAGTTCTCGTGCCATGGTTTTCAGCTCCATCAGGTCATTTAAGGTCTTCTCTACACTGTTTATTCTAGTTAGCCATTCATCTAACATTTTTTCAAGGTTTTTGGTTTCCTTGTGATGGGTTAGAACATGTTCCTTTAGCTTGGAGCAGTTTGTTATTACCAACCTTCTGAAGCCTACTTCTCTCAACTCATCAAAGTCATTGTCTTTCCAGCTTTGTTTCATTGCTGGTGAGGAGCTGTGATCCTTTGGAGGAGAAGAGGTGCTCTGGTTTTTAGAATTTTCAGGTTTTCTGCTCTGGTTTCTCACCATCTTTGTGGTTTTATCTACCTTTGGTCTTTGGTGTTGGTGACCTACAGATGAGGTTTTTGTGTGGATGTCCTTTTTGTTGATGTTGATGCTATTCCTTTCCATTTGTTAGTTTTTCTTCTAACAGTCAGGTCCCTCAGCTGCAGATCTGTTGAAACTTGCTGGAGGTCCACTCCAGACCCTATTTCCCTGGGTATCACCAGCTGAGGCTGCAGAACAGCAAATATGATTGCCTGATCCTTCCTCTGGAAGCTTCATCCCAGAGGGGCACCTGCCTGTATGAGGTGTCTTTCAGCTCCTACTGGGAGGTGTCTCCCAGTTAGGCTACATGGGAGTCAGGTACCCACTTAAGGAGGCAGTGTGTCCTTTCTCAGAGCTCAAACGCCATGCTTGGAGAATCACTGCTCTCTTCAGTGCTGTCAGACAGGGATGTTTAATCTGCAGAAGTTTCTGCTGCCTTTTGTTCAGCTATGCCCTGCCCACAGAGGTGCGGTCTATGGAGGCAGTAGGCCTTGCTGAACTGTGGTGGGCTCCACCCATTTTGAGCTTCCTGGCCTCTTTGTTTACCTACTCAAGCCTCAGCAATGGTGGACGCCCCTCCCTCCTGCCAAGCTGCAGTCTCACAGGTTGATCTCAGACTGTTGTGCTAGCAGTAAGCAAGGCTCCGTGGGCGTGGGACCCACCGAGCCAGGCATGGGAGAGAATCTCCTGATCTGCCAGTTGCTAAAGCTGTGGGAAAAGTGCAGTATTTGGGCAGAGGTGTCCTGTTTTTCCAGGTATAGTCTGTCACAGCTTCCCTTGGAAAGGGAAATCCCCTGACCCCTTGTGCTTCCCAAAGCTCTGCTTTGGCTTGCCCTCCGTGGGCTGCACCCACTGTCCAACCAGTCCCAATGAGATGAACCAGGTACCTCAGTTGGAAATGCAGAAATCATCCATCTTCTGCATTGATCATGCTGGGAGCTGCAGAACAGAGCAGTTCCTATTTGGCCATCTTGGAATGGACCCAAAACTCTAATTTTAAAGTCTTTCTCTGACTGATAAGTGAATAGAAGAGAATATAGAAAACATGGCTAATTTCATCTGGAATAGATTTATGCTCAAATTATCTATTTGTTGATTCTTCTCACTAGCTTCAGGTATTTTCATGTGTTTATAATTTTGGCAGTCTGTCTAATTTTTTAAAATTGAGGTTTTATTCATATACCATAAAAATCACCCTTTGATAGTATACAGTTTGTGGTTTTTAGTATGTTTACAAAGTTGTGCAACCACCACTTCCATTGAATTCGAGAACATTTTCATCATCCACCAAAGATACTCCATATCATTAGTTGTCACTTTGTCACTCCAATTCCTTCCTGACCTCAGCCCTGGCAACCACTAATCTAATTTTTATGTTTATGGTTTTGCCTATTCTGGCTATTTCATATAAATAGAATTATATAATATGTGGCCTTTGTATCTAGCTTCTTTTACTTAGCATAATGCTTTCAAGGTTCAATAATATTGAAGTATGTAAACATACTTTATTTATTTTTATGGCTGAATAATATTCCATTGAATGGATGTGCCACTTTTTGTTGATCACTTGACAAAATGTTGTCAGTTCCAATAATTAACTATTATGAATAATACTGCTATTTGCAGCCATGTAACAAGTTTTTGCATGAACATTGTTTTCAGTTACTTTGGGATATAGCTAAGAGTTGAATTACTAGGCCATATGGTAACTCTATATTTAACTTTGTGAGTAATAATGAAGCTATTTCCCAAACAGGCTGTATCATTTTATAATCTCACCAGCAGTTTATATGGGTTCCAACTTTTCTAGATCTTTACCAACATTTGTTTTTGCCTTCTTTGAGAGAGCCTGTCTAGTAAACTAGTCAAGTAATATTTTCTGTGATTTTGATGTTCATTTCACTGATGATTAAAAAATGTGTTGGACAGTTTTCACGTGCTTATTAATTATTTGATGGAAAAATTTCTATTCAAATCCTTTGCCCATTTTTAAGTTGCATTATTTGCCTTTTATTTTTGAGTTGTAAGATTTATTTATTCTGGATTTTTTTCCAAGAATTGTGATGTATTTTGCATTAATTATTTAAATGTTTGTAAAATTCACCACTGAAGCCATTTGGGCTTGGGTTTTTCCTTGTGAGAAGTTTATTATTATTATTATTATTTTATTGCTAATTTAACCTCCTTACTTTTTATAGGTCTTTTCAGATTTTTCATTTCTCCTTCACTCAGTTTTGGTAGTTTGTGTCTTTCTAGAAATTTGTTTATTCAGATAGGTAATCTAAAATGTTGTTATATAATTGTTCACAATAGTCCCTTAAAATTCTTATTTTAATTTTTTGTTGTTAATAATAATGTTCCCTTTTTCACTCATGATTTTAGTGATTTGAGTCTTCTCTCTTTTATTCTTGGTCAGTCTGGCTAAAGGCTTATTAAATTTGTTGATATTTTCAAAGAATCAACACTTGGTTTTGTTGGCTTTCTTGATTATTAATATTTTCTATTCTCTATTTCATTTATTTAGGTTCTAATCTGTATTATTTTCTTACTCCTTGTTTTGTGTTTAGTTAACTTTTTTTTTCTAGTTTCTTATAATGGAAAGGTAGGTTATTGATGTGAGATTGTCTTGTTTTTCCGTATAAGCTTTTAGAACCATAAATTTCTCTCTCAGTACTTTTTTAGCTACAGCTTATATATTTTGATATGTTGCACCTTAAAATTTTCATTCATCTCAAGCTGTTTTTAAATTCTTCTTATGATTTCTTTTTTGATCCATTGGTTGTTTAAGGATGTGTTGTTTTATTTCCACATATATAAAATTTTCACAAATTTCCTTCTATTATTGATTTCTAATTTCATTTCGTTATGTGTCATATCAATGCTTTGTGATTTCAATTCTTTTAAATTTTTGAGACTTCTATTACGGCCTACCATGTTCTTTCCTGGAGAATTTCTGTATGCACATGAGAATAATATGTATTCTGCTGTTGTTTGGTGGACCAAATAGATGTCTGTTAGGTGTAGTTTATAGTGCTATTCAGGTGAACTATTTCTTTGTTATTTTTCAGTTTAGGTGTTCTTCCTCCCACCCTTCCACCCCCTCCCAAGAGATGCGGTCTTGTTCTGTAACCCAGGCTGGAGTGCAGTGGCTCAATCTCGGCTCACTGCAACCTCCACCTTCCAAGTTCAAGCGATACTCCTCCCTCAGACTCCTGAGTAGCTGGGATTACAGGTGCCTCCCACCATGCCCAGCGAATTTTTTTGTATTTTTAGTAGAGATGGGGTTTCACCCTGTTGACTAGGCTGATCTCAAACTCCTGACCCCAGGTGATCCACCTGCCTTGGCCTCCCAAAGTGCTGGGATTACAGGCGTGAGCCACCACACTCCACCTCAGTTTAATTGTTCTAGTCATTATTGAAAGTGCTGTTTTAAAGTCTCCAGCCATTATTGTTGAACTGTTTATTTTTCCCTTCAATTCTGTCACTTTTTGTTTCATTCTGGGGCTCTGATGTTAGCTGCATATGTGTTTATAATTGTTCTATATTCTTGATAAATTGACCCTTATATCATTATAAAATTTTGCTCTTTGTCTCTAGCAACAAATTTTTTGTCTGAAAGTCTATTTTGTCTGATTTTAGTATGTCCATTCTAGCTGTCTTGTGGTTACTGTGTGGAGAGTATATATTTTTTCCATCCTTTTACTTTTAGCCTATTTTTGTCTTGAATCTAAATTGTGTTTTATAGACCAACGGTCCCATCCTTTTTGGCACCAGGGACTAATCTTGTGGAAGACAATTTTTCCACAGGCAGGAGCCAGAGGGGATGATTTTGGGATAAAACGGTTCTACCTCAGACATCAGGCATTAGATTCTCATAAGGAGCACACAACCTAGATCCCTCACAAGTGCAGTTCACAATAGGGTTTGTGCTCCTTTGAAAATCTATTGCCGCTATTGATCTGACAGGAGGCGGAGTGTACGTGGTAATGTTCAGTCATTCACTGCTCACCTCCTGCTGTGCAGCCGGGTTCCTACTAGTCCACGGACTGCTACCAGACTGCAGCCCGGGGATGGGGACTCCTGTTGTAAACAACATATTGTTGGATTTTTTTCTTTAACTCTTTGCTGTTTGATTGGCATGATTACTTTATTTACATTTATTGTAGTTGCTAGGATACAATAAATTTATGATTTTGCTTTTTCTTTTTTATGTCATATATCTTTTGGGTTCATCTATTCCTTTGTTACTGCCTTCTTTTGTGTTAAATATTTTCTAGTGTATCATTTTAATTCCCTTGTTTTATTATTTTTTTGAGTCATTGTCTCAGTGGTTGCCCTGAAGATTACAAATAACACAGTAATTTATAACAACCTAATTTGGATTATTACCAACTTAATTAATTAACTATTTTTTAAAATATACATTTTCTATTTCTATAGTTTTTGAGGTACAAGTGGTTTTTGGTTACGTGAATCAGTTGTTTAATGGTGAAGTCTGAGATTTTAGTGCACCCATCACCCAAGTAGTGTACATTGTACCCAATATCTTTTACTGTATTAGTATTAGATATTAGAGTAATTAGGTATTAATACTAATACTGTATGAGTCCATTTTCACACGGCTGATAATACCCCTTCCCACTCTTCCCACCAAGTCTCCAATGTCCATTATACCACTCTGCATGTATATAGTATTTGGTTTTTTATTCCTAAGTTACTTCACTTAGAATAATGACCTCCAATTCCATCCAAGTTGCTGCAAAATATATTATTTCATTCTTTTTTATGGCTGAGTAGTATCCCATGATATACCATATTTTCTTCATCCACTCATAGGATGATGGGCACTTAGCTTGGATCCACATCTTTGCAATTGTGAATTGTGCTGCAATAAACATATTCATGCGGCTGTCTTTTTAACATAATGACTTCTTTTCCTTTGAATACATACTGTATTAGTCCGTTTCCATGCTGCTGATAAAGACATACCTGAGACTGGGCAATTTACAAAAGAAAGACGTTTAATTGGAATTCAGTTCCATTTGGGTGGGGAAGCCTCACAATCATGGGGGAAGGCAAGGAGGAGCAAGTCCCATCTTACATGGATGGCAGCAGGCAAAGAAAGAATGAGGAAGATGCAAAAGTGGAAACCCCTAATAAAACCATCAGATCTTGTGAGACTCATTCACTACTACACAAACAGTATGGGGGAATCCACCCCCATGATTCAATGATCTCTTTCCAGGTTTCTCCCACAACACATGGGAATTATGGGTATACAATTCAAGATGAGATTTGGGTGGAGACACAGCCAAACCATATCACATACCTAGTAGTGGTATTGTGGGATTAAATGGTAGATCCTACTTTTAGTTCTTTGAGAACCCTTTGTACTGTTTTCCATAAAGGGTGTTCTGATTTATATTCCCACCAGCAGTGTTCCCTTTTCACCACACCCATGCCAACATTTGTTGTTTTTTAATTTTTAAATAATGGCCATTCTGGCTGAGGTAAGGGGGTATCTCATTGTGGTTTTAATTTGCATGTCCCTAATGATTAGTGATATTGAGCACATTTTCATGTTTGTTGGCTCTTTGTATATCTTCTATTGAGAAGTGTCTATTCATGTTGATTGCCCACTTTTTGATGGGATTTCATTTTTCTTACTGATTTGAGTTCCTTGCAGATGCTGGATATTAGTCCTTTTTCGGATGCATAGTTTGCAAATATTTTCTCCTATTCTGTTAGTTGTCTGTTTACACTAATGATTATCTCTTTTGCTGTAGAGAAGCTTTTTAGTTTAGTTAGGTTTTATGTATTTATTTTTTTTTCTTGTTGCATTTGCTTTTGGGTTCTTAGTTGTAAACTCATTGACTAATCAATGTCCAGAAGAGTTTTCCCTAGGTTTTCTCCGAGAGTTTTTATGGTTTCAGGTCTAGATTTAAGACTTTAATCCAACTTGAGTTGATTTTTGTATGTGGCAAGAGATAGGGATCCAGTTTCATTCTTCTACATGTAGCTACCCAGTTTTCCCAGCACCATTTATTGAATAGGATGTCCTTTCCCCAATTTATGTTTTTGTATGCTTTGTTGAAGATTAGTTGGTTGTAAATATTTGACTTTATTTCTGAGCTCTCTATGCTGTTCCTTTAGTCTGTGCATCTACTTTTATAACAGGACCATGCTGTTTTGGTTACCATAGCCTTTTGTAGTATTATTTGAAGTTGAGTAATGTGACACCTCCAGATTTGTTCTTTTTTGCTTAGGGTTGCTTTGACTATTTGGGCTCTTTTTTTTGGTTCCATATGAATTTTAGAATTGCTTTTTCTAATTCTGTGAAAAATGATGTTGCTATTTTGATAGGAATTGTATGGAATCTGTAAATTGCTTTGGTCAGTATGGTTATTTTCATGATATTGATTCTTCCATACCATGAACATGGGATGTATTTCCATTTGTTTTTGTCATCTATGATTTCTCTCAGCAGTGTTTTATAGTTCTCCTCGTAGAGATCTTTAACCTTCTTGGTTAAGTATATTTTGAGATATGTAACATTTTTGCAGCTATTGTAAAAAAGGATTGAGTCCTTGATTTCATTCTCAGATTGGTCATTGTTGGTGTATAGCCATGCTACTGGTTTGTATACATTGATTTTGTAACCTGAGACTTTATTGAATTCATTTATCAAATCTAGGGTCTTTTGGAGGAATCTTTAGGGTTTTCTAGACAATCTTTAGAGTTGTCTAGACAGTTAGATATCCTCTTTCCCTATTTGGATGCCTTTTATTTCTTTCCCTTGCCTGATTGCTCTAACTAGCATTTCCGGTTCTATGTTGAATAGAAATGGTGAAAGTGGGTTTTTTTTTCTTATTCCAGTTCTTAGGGGAAATGTCTTCAACTTTTCCCTAGTTAGTATGATGTTGGCTGTGGGTTAGTCATACATTGCTTTTAATATTTTTGGGTATGTTCTTTCTATGCTTATTTTGTTGAGGGTTTTTATCTTAAAGGGATGCTGGATCTTACTGAATGCTTTCTCTGCATTTATTGAGATGATCATATGGTTTTTGCTTTTAATTTTATGTGGTGAATTAAATTAAAGGTCACATTTGTGACCTTTCAGACTTTTTGAATTAGGCATTTCATTCTATAAACATTCCTTTTAATACACTTTGGTGTATCCCAGAGGTTTTTATAACTTATGTTGCTATTTTTCATTTTGAAGAATTTTGAATTACCGTCTTGATTTCATTGTTAACCCCAAAAATCACTCAGGGGCAAATTATTTAATTTCTATGTAGTTGTAGAGTTTTGAGGGTCCTTTTTGGAGTTGATTTCTCATTTTATTCCACTGTGGTCTGAGAAGATATGATTTTGATTTTTAAAAAATTTACAGAGACTTGTTTTGTGGGCTGTCATATAATCTATCTTGGAAAATGTTTAATGTTCTGATTAGAAGAATGTATATTCTGCAGTTCTTGGGTAGAATTTCTGCAAATATCTGTTAGGTCTATTTTGCCTAGAGTGCAATTTAGTCCAGTGTTTCTCTTTGTTGACTTTCTGCCTTGAGCATCTGTCTGTGCTGTCAGTGGAGTGTTGAAGTTCTTCATTATAATTGTGCTGCTGCCTATCACTTTGCTTAGGTCTAGTAATAATTGTTTTATAAATCTGGGAGTTCCAGAGTTAGGTGAGTATATATTTAGGATTGTAATATCTTGTTGTTAAATCAATCCTCTTATTGTTATATAATGACCTTTTTCTTATTTTTACGGTTGTTGCCTTAAAATCTGTTTTATCTGATGTTATAATAGCAACTCCTGCTCATTTTTTATTTCCATTTTCATGTAACATATTTTCCACCCTTTGCCTTGAATCTATAAGAGTCTTTATGTGTTAATGAGTCTCTTGAAGACAGAAGACATTTCGTCTGTGAGTTTTATCCATTCTGCCAATCTGTATCTTTTAAGTGCAGCATTTAGACCACATTTAACATTAATATTGAGATATAAAGTACTATTTCAGTCATCCTGTTGATTGCTACCCAGATACTTTGATTTCTTCACTATGTTATTGTTTCATAGGACTGTGAGTTTTATGCTTTCAAGAGGTTCTATTCTAGTGCATATTTATCTTTTGTTTCAAGATTTAAAATTCCTTTTAGCAGTTCTTTATAGGACTAGTCTGGTAGTGACAAATTCCCCCAGCATTTGCTTGTCTGACAGATACTTTATTTTTGCATCATTTATGAAACCTAGTTTTACTGGATACAAAATTATTGGCTGATAGTTATTCCATTTGAGGAGGCTGAAGATAGGACCCCAGTCTATTCTGGCTTGTATGGTTTTTGCTGATAATTCTGCTGCTAGTTTGATAGGTTTTCCTTTGTAGGTGTTACATGATACTTTTGTTTCAATACTCATAATTCTTTCCTTTACATTGAGATTAGATAATCTGATGACTATATAGCGAGGTGATATTCTTTTTGCAATGAATCTCCTAGGAGTTCTTTGGGCTCTTGTATTTTGATGTCTAAATCTCCAGCAAGGCCCAGGAGGTTTTCCTCAATTATTCCCTCAAGTAAGTTTTCCACACTTTTTGTTTTTTCTTCTCCCTCAGGAACACTAATGATTCTTCGGTTTGGCTGATATACATAATGCCATATTTCTTGGAGACATTGTTTCTTTTCATTCTCTCTCTTTTTAAATTTTTGTCTGATTGGGTTAATTTGAAAGCTTTGTCTTCAAGCTCTGAAATTCTTTCTTCTACTTGATCTAGTCTATTATTAAAACTTCCCAGTGCATTCTGTAATTCCCTAAATGTGTCTTTTATTTCCAGAAGTTCTGATTAGTTTTTTAAAAATATCTATCTCTTTAGAAAATGTTTCATTCATATTCTGAATTTTTTTTACATTTCTTTATGTTGGTTTTCACCTTTCTCTTGTATCTCCTTGAGTAACTTAATAATCAACTTTTTAAATTTTTTTATCTGATATTTTGAAGATGTCATCTTGGTCTGTATGCAGTGTTAGAGAGCTAGTGTGATCTTTAGGGGTGTTACAGAACCCTGTTTTGTCATATTGCCAGAATTATTTTTCTGGTTCTCTCTAATTTGGGTTGATAATTTCTTCTACTTATTTTTAATTTATTTTTTGGCTGTTTATCTTTTAATTTCTTTTCCCCCCTTGAAGATGTGACTTTAATGACTATAGTTTATTGAAACTCAATTCAGCTCTTGGTGCTTTCAAGGGTGAAGACTCTGTAAGAGTTCGTTCATTATAAAGAGTCTTTGTAAAATGGCTTTCTCAGATGCTGGTTGTAGTAGCAATGTGCTCAGTGTGTGAGCAGGTTCACTATCTTCTGTGGGGTTGGAATGGTAGAGGTCTCTTGAGGCTTACGTCATTCCCTAGTGGTGTACACTTATTTGTTTATTGATTTTTCCCCAGTGTTTTATTTACTGGGTTAAATAGTTCAGACTTCAGGCAGTAGAGGAGGTATCTATGGGTAAAAACCAACTGTGGCTAAAACCAGTGGGTAAATGCAATACCCAGTGGTGGGCAGGGGTCCAAGCTTTGACAGAGGCAGTTGGGAGAGTGCCCAGTGAAACACACTGAGGTCTTTTTAGGGGGAAAGGAAGAAGCCACCTCAACTCCACTGCCAGGCCAGCAGGAAAGTGGTCTACCTACCAGTCACATTCCTGATCCAGTATTCTAGCTATTCAGATTAAACAGGCATCTCTTTTTGTCTGCAGGAATGCTGAATGCTGATGTTTCATGTACAGAAGGATTGTAACTCTATCCCTCATTCAAGCCGAAACCTGGAGGGCACTCCTCCTGTGAGGATGCAGTCACCCTGAAGTGTTCTAGAAAGGCTGTCTACAGATGCACCCACACCAAGCTCCTGCAGGAGAAGCACTGCTATGTCTGCAGCAGTGGGTGAGGGGAAGAAGAAGTCTTTTCACCAAACCTTTCACAAGCACCAGGGCTGCTTGACTATTGGGGTAGAGTGTAGGCTTTCCACCACTGAGCCCAGCCCTGCACCTATGGCTCTGCTGAATGAAAATTTCCACAAGCAAAAGTTCTGAGACTCAAGGTCTACCATGTGGATTATTTGGTCCCATGGGGTGCTCCCTTGATGTGAGGGACTTCCCTTGCCCCAGGAATAGGAGTCCCTCCCTGAGGGCCAAACTAATGTGAATGCTGCTGCTCCTCTGAGTCTAGCCACCCAGTGGGGCTGCCACTCTGTACTTCAGGCTGGTGCTGAGCAATATCTGCAAGGGTTAGAGTAATGTGACCTGTCATCTAGTCTCCCAGGAACAGGTACCAGCACCAACTCTGATGGGTGGCAGAGGAGTGATATAGAATCTGTGAGATACCTTGTTTAGAAATAGCCTTAGAGTGTTGGCTTTTTCAAATGCCAGCTGTAGTAGTAATTCATGAATAGACTCAGAACCTCCTGGTTAGCCAGGATGATGCAGGCAATGGTGATATCTGAGGTCACATACAAGTTTTTGGTTTTTTTGTTTGTTTTTTTTGTTTTGTTTTGTTTTGTTTTGTTTTTCATGGCACTCTGTTCTTTTGCCTACAGATGCTGTAATAGACTGTGTTGGCTGGCCTCTAGCTAGGAGGTAGTGATGGGATTTATGCTTGCTTTATGCTACCCAGGGGAACTACTCTGGTGTCTCAGGCAATGGGCAGGACCACAGACCTCTCAAAAGTTTCTGTCCTTTGTATTAAGTGACCATAGTGGGTAGAGGGGCAAAGTCAGGTGGGGGCTGAGACAGGGAAGTCCACACTCTGGCTCTGCAAATGTGGATACAAGCTGTGGTTCCAGTGGGGATTGGAGGGCAGTTCTCTGGCCACTGGGGTAATGTTCCAAGAAGGAGTGCAACTGCCTCTGCTGCAGAGAAGAGTCAGCAAACAGAGTAGGGAGTAGCAAGCAGCAATAGGCTCATTCAGCTCCTATATGCTTATCTACTAGTGGTCTTTATTTGTTCATGTGGATTTAAGTTATTCTTTTATTTCATTCTAAAGGTCTTTTTAAAGTATATCTTTTAGGGCAGGTTTCCTAGTGACACATTCTCTTGGTTTTGGTTTATCTGGGAATGTCTATTTCTTTTCAAATTTTATTTTGAAGAACAATTTTGCTGGATATAAAATTTTTGGTTGACAATTGTTTTCTTTCAGTACTTTGATTGTGTCATTCTACTGATTTCTGGTATCCTTGTTTTTTTAAATGAGAAATCAGCGATTAATACTATTGATTATCTTTTGTATGTGATGATCTTTGTATTTCATGACTTGCTTCTGTCTTGCTACTTTTACATTTCTCTCTTTGGTTTAGCCTTTGACAGCTTGATTGTAATGTCTTGATCTGAATCTCATTGAGTTTATCCTACTTAGAATTTGTTGACCTTTTTGGATGTGTAGATTAATATTTTTCTTCACGTTTGGAAATTTTTCGCACATTGTATCTTCTAATATTTTTCTGCCTTTTTCTCTTCTCTACTTCTGAGAAATGTTATACATATGTTGGTTATACATATGTTGTTATACATATGTTGTTATGCTTGATGGTATCCCACAAGTCTCTGAGCCTCTATTTATTTTTCTTTCTGTTTTTCAGACTAGATAATCTCAATTAACTTATCTTCAAGTTCGCTAATTCTCCCCTCTGCCAGCTCAAATCTGCTGTTGCACCATTCCAGTAAATTTTCCATTTTAGTTGTACTTTTCAACTCCATAATTTCTACTTGATTCTTTTAAAAAATAATTTCTATTTCTACTGATATTCTCCAATTGATGAGGCATTATTTCCTTTATTTCTTTAGAAATAGTTTTCTTTACTTGTTTGTACATGTTTAAATGATCTGATTTAAAGTCTTTTTATAGTAAGTCTAGTGTCTAGGCTTGCTCATGCACAAGTTCTATTGACTGCTTTTGTTTTGTGTATGGGGCCATACTTTGTCTTTTGTTTGTTTGTTTGTTTTTGCATGTCTAAGAATTTTTTTGTTGAAAA
This sequence comes from Mandrillus leucophaeus, assembly GCF_000951045.1. Lineage (NCBI taxonomy): Eukaryota > Metazoa > Chordata > Mammalia > Primates > Cercopithecidae > Mandrillus > Mandrillus leucophaeus. Next base: position 835,567 of record NW_012105054.1, read on the forward strand.
CCAGACATTTAAAATAATACAGTATAGCAACTCTGTATATCTCATTTGACTTCCTCCCCAGACTCTGTGATGGTGCCGTGTTTTATTATTGTTGCTGGTGGTTGTTTGTTTAGTGACTTTCCTGAACTAATTAAATAAAGTCTATATTCTCTGTCATGTTTAAGCACTGAAGTTTGTTCAGTTAGCTTGGCAGTCCACTAATCATCGGAAAGACATTTCCTTAAATGCTTGTTTCCCAGCCATTGCCAAGAGTCTCTTCATATGTGCTAAGTGATATCTTCAATGCTCAAGCGGGCAGTTCGCAACTTTTTCTTAACCTTCACTTATTGTTTGTGCAGAACCCCAAGTTCATTCATCAGTCTTTTAGTGAGATTATAAGAATAGCAGCAAGAATGACTTTTATCCTATCCAGTATGCAGCAGAACAGCCTCTTCTCCCTTAGCCGATGAAGCCTCTCTTGCCAATTTGATTATGGAGAAGAAGTAACTAATGCTCTTATACTCTGTGTTTGGCAAAACACAAGTCTTTTAGATTGTTTGTTTTACAAAGAAATCCGTTGGATATCTTGGAGTTTCTCTTCATGTCCTGTAATATTGCACAAGCAACTAAATGTCAAACAGAATATAGTTTTTACAGTTTAGTTCTTTATTTGTTAGAGCCATACCACTCCTTCTCTGCATGAAAATACAAGCATGGCTGTTTGTTTAAAGAAATTGCAACCCATGATCATGTTCCAAGGCAGTTGCAAGATAGATCACTAAAGCAACTTTTAATAAGTAACTTCATCCATCATTCCATGATTCATGCCACTTAGACTGAAATGTAACCCACAAACAGATTTAGTGTCAACTCTGGCAGTAATCTGCTCCCTGAGAAACCTTATTATAATTATTATTATGCTTAAGTTCTGGAATACAAGTGCAGAATGTGCAGATTTGTTATATAGGTATACACATGCCGTGGTGGTTTCCTGCACCCATCAATCCATCATCTACGTTAGGTATTTCTCCTAATGCTATCCCTCCCCTTTCCCCTACCCCCTGACAGGCTCCAGTGTGTGATATTCCCCTCTCTGTGCCCATATGTTCTCATTCTTCAACTCCCACTTATTAGTGAGAACATGCCGTGTTTGGTTTTCAGTTCCTGTGTTAGTTTGCTGAGAATAATGGCTTCCAGCTTCATCCTTGTTGCTGAAAAGGACATGAACTCATTCTTTTTATGGCTGCATAGTATTCCATGGTGTATATGTGGCACATTTTCTTTATCCTGTCCATCCTTGATAGACATTTTGGTTGGTTCCAAGTCTTTGCAATTGTGAATAGTGCTGCAATAAGCATATGTGTGCACGTATCCTTATAGTAGAATTATTTATAATCGTTTGGGTATACACCCAGTAGTAGGATCACCCGGCCAAATGCTATTTCTAGTTCTAGATCCTTAAGGATTCGCCACACTGTCTTCCACAATGACTGAAATAATTTAAACTCCCACCAACAGTGTAAAAGTGTTCCTATTTCTGCACAGCCTCTCCAGCATCTGTTGTTTCCTGACTTTTTAATGATCGCCATTCTAACTGGCATGACATGGTATCTCATTGTGGTTTTGATTTGCATTTCTCTTATGACCAGTGATGATGAGGTTTTTTTCATGTTTGTTCGTTGGCCACATAAATGTCTTCTTTTGAAAAGTGTCTGTTCATATCCTTCGTCCACTTTTTGATGGGTTTGTTTGTTTTTTTTTCTTATAAATTTAAGTTTTTTGTAGATTCTGGATATTAGCCCTTTGTCAGATGGGCTGACAAATATAGATTGCAAAATGTTCTCCCATTCTGTAGGTTGCCTGTTCACTCTGATGATAGTTTCTTTTGCTGTGCAAAAGCTCTTTAGTTTAATTAGATCCCATTTGTCTATTTTGGCCTTTGCTGCCATTGGTTTTGATGTTTGAGTCTTGAAATATTTGCCCATGCCTATGTCCTGAATGATATTGCCTAGGTTTTCTTCTAGGGTTTTTATGGTTTTAGGTCTTATGTTTAAATATTTAATCCATCTTGAATTAATTTTTGTATAAGATGTAAGGAAGGGATCCAATTTCAGTTTTCTGCATATGGCTAGCAAGTTTTCCCAACACCATTTATTAATTACGGAATCCTTTCCCCATTGCTTGTTTTTGTCAGGTTTGTCAAACAACAGATGATTGTAGATGTGTGACATTCTTTCTGAGGTCTCTGTTCTGTTCCATTGGTCCATGTATCTGTTTTGGTACCAGTACCAAGTTGTTTTTGTTACTGTAGCCTTTTAGTATGGTTTGAAGTCAGGTGGCATGATGCCTCCAGCTTTATTCTTTTTGCTTAGGATTGTCTTGAATATACTGGCTCTTTTGTGGTTCTGTACACAACTTAAAGTAGTTTTTTTTCTAATTCTGTGAAGAAAATCAATAGTACCTTGATGGGAAAATCATTGCATCTATAAATTACTTTAAGCCATATGACCTTTTTCACAATATTGATTCTTCCTATCCATGAGCATGGAATGTTTTTTCATTTGTTTGTGTCTGATTTTCTTGAGCAGTGGTTTGTAGTTCTCCTTGAAGAGGTCCTTCACATCCCTCGTAAATTTGATTCCTAGGTATTTTATTCTCTTTGTAGTAATTGTGAATGGTAGTTCACTCATGACTTGGCTCTCTGTTTGTCTGTTGTTGGTGTATAGGAATGCTTGCGATTTTTGCACTTTGATTTAGTATCGTGAGACTTTGCTGAAGTTGCTTATCAACTTAAGGAAATTTTGGGCAGAGATGATGGGGTTTTCTAAATATACAATCATGTCATCTGCAAACAGATAATCTGACTTCCTCTCTTCCTATTTGAATCCCCTTTATTTCTTTCTCTTGCCTGATTTCCCTGGCTGGAATTTCCAGTACTATGTTGAATAGGAATGGTGAGAGAGGGCATCCTTGTCTTATGCTGGTTTTCAAAGGGAATGCTTCCAGTTTTTCCCATTCAGTATGATATTGGCTGTGGGTTTGTCATAAATAGCTCTTATTATTTTGAGATACATTCCATCAATACCTAATTTATTGAGAGTTTTTAGCAAAAGGGGTGTTGAATTTTATCAAAGGCTTTTTCTGCATCTATTGAGATAATTATGTGATTTTTGTCATTGATTCTGTTTATGTGATGGAGTATGTTTATTGATTTGTGTATGTTGACCAGCCTTGCATTACAGGGATGAAGCCAAGTTGATCACAGTGGAAAAGCTTTTTAATGTGCTGCTGGATTTGGTTTGCCAATATTTTATTGAGAATTTTTGCATCAATGTTCATCAAGGATATTGGCCTGAAATTTTCTTTTTTTGTTGTGTCTCTGCCAGGTTTTGGTATCAGGATGATGCTGGCCTCAAAAAAAGAGTTAGGGAGGAGTTCCTCTTTTTCTATTGTTTGGAATAGTTTTAGAAGAAATGGTACCCGCTCCTCTCTGTACCTCTGGTAGAATTCAGTTGGGAATCTGTCTGGTCCTGAATTTTTTTTTTTTTTTTTTTTTTGGTTGCTAGGCTGTTATTTACTGCCTCAATTTCAGAAGTTGTTATTGGTTTATTCAGGGATTTGACTTCTTCCTGGTTTAGTCTTGGAAGGGTGTATGTGTCTAGGAATTTATCCATTTCTTCTAGATTTTCTAGTTTATTCAGGTAGAGGGGTTTATAGTATTCTCTGACAGTAGTTTGTGTTTCTGTGGGATCAGTGGTCACATCCCCTTTATCATTTTCATTGTTTCTATTTGATTCTTCTTTTTTGTCCTCTTTATTCGTCTGGCTACCAGTCTATTTTGTTAAGCTTTGCAAAAAAACAGCTCCTGGATTCATTTATTTATATTTTTTCTGACGGGTTTTTCGTGTCTCTATCTCCTTCAGTTCTGTTCTGATCTTAATATTTCTTGTCTTCTAGCTTTTGAATTTGTTTGCTCTTGCTTCTCTAGTTCTTTTAATTGTGATGTTAGGGGGTCGATTTTAGATCTTTCCTGCTTTCTCCTGTGGGCATTTAGTGCTACAAATTTCCCTCTTAACACTGCTTTAGCTGTGTCCCAGAAATTCTGGTACATTGTGTCTTTGTTCTCATTGATTTCAAAGAACTTATTTATTTCTGCCTTAATTTCGTTATGTACCCAGTAGTCATTCAGGAGCCGGATGTTCAGTTTCCATGTAGTTGTGCGGTTTTGAGTGAGTTTCTTAATCCTGAGTGCTAATTTGATTGCACTGTGGTCTGAGAGACAGTTTGTTATGATTTCCGTTCTTTCGCATTTGTTAAGGAGTGTTTTACTTCCAATTATGTGGTTTATTTTAGAATAAGTTCTATGTGGTGCTGAGAAGAATGTATATTCTGTTGATTTGGGGTGGAGAGTTCTGTACATGTCTATTAGGTCCACTTGGTCCAGAGCTGAGTTCAAGTCCTGAATATTCTTGTTAATTTTCTGTTTCATTGATTGGTCTAATATTGACAGTGGGGTATAAAAGTCTCTCACTATTATTGTGTGGGAGCTGAAGTCTTTTTGTAGGTCTCTCAGAACTTGCTTTATGAATATGGGTGCTCCTGTACAGGGTGCATGTATATTTAGTATAGTTAGCTCTTCTCGTTGCATTGATCCCTTTACTATTATGTAATGGCCTTCTTTGTCTTTTTTGATCTTTGTTGGTTTAAAGTCTGTTTTAGCAGAGAGTAGGATTGCAATCCCTGTTTTTTTTTTGTTTGTTTTGTTTTGTTTGTTTGTTTTGTTTTTGCTTTCCATTTGTTTGGTAAACCTTCCTCCATCCCTTTATTTTGAGCCTATGTGTGTCTTTGCATGTGAAATGGCTTTTCTGAATACAGCACACTGATGGGTCTTGACTCTTTATCCAATTTGCCAGTCTGTGTCTTTTAATTGGAGTATTTAGTGATTTACATTTAAGGTTAATATTGTTATGTGTGAATTTGATCCTGTCATTATGATACTAGCTGGTTATTTTGCCTGTTAGTTGATGCAGTTTCTTCACAGTGTTGATGGTCTTTACATTTTTGTATGTTTTTGCAGTGGCTGGTACTGATTTTTCCTTTCCGTATTTAGTGCTTCCTTCAGGAGCTCTTGTAAAGCAGGCCTGGTGGCGACAAAATCCCTCAGCATTTTTTTATCTGTAAAGGATTTTATTTCTCCTTCACTTATGAAGCTTAGTTTGGCTGGATATGAAGTTCTGGGTTGAAAATTCTTTTCTTTAAGAATGTTGCATTTTGGCCTCTACTCTTCTGGCTTGTAGGGTTTCTGCAGAGAAATCATCTGTTAGTCTAATTGGCTTCCCTTTGTGGGTAGCTCGATCTTTCTGTCTGGCTGCCCTGAACTTTTTTTTCTTCATTTCAACCTTGGTGAATCTGATGATTATGTGTCTTGGGGTTGCTCTTCTCAAAGAGTATCTTTGTGGTGTTCTCTGTATTTGCTGAATTTGAATGTTGGCCTGTCTTGCTAGGTTGGGAAAGTTCTCCTGGATAATGTCCTGAAGCTTGTTTTCCAGCTTGGTTCCATTCTCCCCGTCACTTTCAGGTACACCAATCAAACGTAGGTTTTGTCTCCTTACATAGTCCCGTATTTTTTGGAGGCTTTGTTCATTCCTTTTCATTCTTTTTTACTCTAATCTTGTCTTCATGCTTTATTTCATAAAGGGGATTTTCAACCTCTGATATCCTTTCTTCTGCTTGATCCGTTCAGCTATTAATACTTGTGTATGCTTCAGGAAATTCTCGTGCTGTGTTTTTCAGCTCCATCAGGTCATTTATGTTCTTCCCTAAACTGGTTATTCTAGTTAACAGTTCCCGTAACCTTTTATCAAGGTTCTGAGCTTCCTTGCATTGGTTTAAAACATACTCCTTTAGGTTGGAGGAGTTTGCTATTACCCACCTTGTGAAGCCTGTCTGTCAATTCATCAAACTCATTCTCTGTCCAGTTTTGTTCCCTTGCTGGCAAGGAGTTGTGATCCTTTGGAGGAGAGGAGGCATTCTGGTTTTTGGAATTTTCAGCCTTTTTGCGCTGGTTTTTCCTCATCTTCATGGATTTGTCTACCTTTGGTCTTTGATGTTGGTGACCTTTGGATGGAGTTTTTGAGTGGTCATCCTTTTTGTTGATGTTGATGCTATTGCTTCCTGTTTGTTAGTTTTCCTTCTAACAGTCAGGCCCCTCTGCTGCAGGTCTGTTGGAGTTTGCTGGAGGTCCACTCCAGACCCTGTTTGCCTGGGTATCACCAGAGGAAGCTGCAGAACAGCAAAGATTGCTGCCTGTTCCTTCCTCTGGAAGCTTCATCCCAGAGGGGCACCCACCAGATGCCAGCCAGAGCTCTCCTGTATGAGGTGTCTGTCAACCCCTGCTATGGGGTGTCTCCTAGTCAGGAGATACAGGGATTAGGGACCCACTTGAGGAGGCAGTCTGTCCCTTATCAGAGCTTGAGTGCTGTGCTGGCAGGTCCGCTGCTCTCTTCAGAGCCAGCAGGCCAGAACATCTAAGTCTGCTGAAGCTGTGCCTACAGGTGTACCTTCCCCCAAGTGCTCTGTCCCAGGGAGATGGGGGTTTTATCTAAAAGCCCCTGACTGGGACTGCTGCCTTTCTTTTGGAGATGCCCTGCCCAGAGGAGAGGAATCTAGAGAGGCAGTTTGGCTACTGCAGCTTTGCCAAGCTGTGGTGGGCTCTGCCCAGTTTGAACTTCCAGCCAGCTTTGTTTACACTGTGAGGGGAAAACCACCTACTCATGCCTCAGTAATGGTGGACGCCCCTTCCACCACCAAACTGGAGCATCCCAAGTCAACTTCAGACTGTTGTGCTGGCAGCAAGAAATTCAAGCCAGTGGATCTTAGCTTGCTGGGCTCCATGGGTGGGATCTGCTGAGCAAGACCACTTGGATCCCTGGCTTCAACCCCCTTTCCAGGGCAGTGAGCTGCTCTGTCTTGCTGGTGTTCCAGGTGCCACTGGGGTATGAAAAAAAACTCTTACAGCTAGCTCAGTGTCTGCCCAAAAGGCCGCCCAGCTTTGTGCTTGAAACCCAGGGCACTGGTGAGGTAGGCACCCGAGGGAATCTCCTGGCCTGTGGGTTGCAAAGACAGTCAGAAAAGCATAATATCTGGGCTGGAGTGCACCATTTCTCAAGGCACAGTCCCTCATGGCTTGCCTTGGCTAGGGGAGGGAGTTCCCCGACCCCTTGTGCTCTCTGGGTGAGGCAACTCTCTACCCTGCTTCTGCCCACCCTCTGTGGGCTGCACCCACTGTCTAACCAGTCCCATTGAGATGTGCTGGGTACCTCAGTTGGAAATACAGAAGTCACCCGCCTTCTGCTTTGGTCTCGCTGGGAGCTGCAGACTGGAGCCATTCCCATTTGGCCATCTTGCCTGGAAACCCTCAGAAACCTTTGATGCCACGTTGCCCAATTGCTTATGATGGTCAGTAGATTTTGGGCCCTTTGTGAAGTGAGTAAACAACTACCCACAAAAGGTCATAGCACCTCATTTGCACACTCTGCTTCAAAAGCTGTTTCTCATAGTGAAAAAATGAGAGTTGTTTCTCTGCAGTTTCTTTGGAAGTTGTGACTTCCAATATGTAGATCTGTGCTCATGCCAATGTTTTCTTTCCCCACAAGTTTATTCTTAAATCAGTCATGGTACATAAATGACATCAGTTTTCATGAGAAGAGTCCCATTAGTGCTATTAGAAGTATTCTCCATTTTGCTTCCAGGTCCAAACAATATTTTTGAAACCAGACAAAATCCTGGACAATACATAAGCATTTCAGATACCATAAATACTTTCAAATGCCCCATAGATCTAAAAGATGTTGGAGATTCAGAGGCCATGCACTTTAGTAGTTCTAGAAAGATATTTTTCAAGAGAAACATTATAAATATATATTACATCATCTTGGAGACATTTGGGTAACTTTTTCAATTTGTTATTTTTCCAAAGTTTCTTATGGTTATCTCACAGAAAATGAGAAATAGTTTATATAAATTTCCTCCATTTTCATATGGTCTTCAGCATTATATCTCATTTATGTTTCTGTTAATGTATCTTACCATACCAGCACGTTGCTTCTCTCCCAAAAACTTAATGCCTTAGTCCACAAACATGTATACGTGTACTAGTGCATGTTTGACAGCAATCACACACTTATATCACTGGTCGTGTGATCATTTACTTGAGCAGGAAAGTCTGAAAAGCCTTCACTTACCACAAGGATTTTTGAAGTTGAATGTTTATTCTTAAAAGATTCGAAGACTCTCTTATGAAGGGAACAAAATACTGTGCACATACACATGATATTGGAAAACAACACTATCATGGTCTACTGTAACTGATATGATTCCTCCTCCACCCTCAGCCCCCCCACCCCCCACACTCCTGATAAAAGTTACTTTAAATCACATAGTGGATTCAAAATATTTAAAAATACTTCAAACTGGATTAACATTTACCAAATGCAATTTAACTGTCCTTTAAAGGCTGGACTGCTCATCCATATGTAGGCCCTTTCTAAGGGAATGCTCTGGAGACAGATGGGATCACACACAGTGCCACACCTGCCTTCCTAGGAAGGAGAGAGAGTGTGACCAAAGCCTCCCTCATTAAGGCAGCAAGGGAGTGTGAACAAAGACTCCAGATGACAGACCTTTATTCTGTTTCTTATTCTTCTCTTTTGTGATTTGTCACCTCCTTCCCCAACCTTGGGTTTTGCTAGGATGGACTTCATCTCACACCTTTTGTGACTGAAGTGGGAGAGGAGGATGCAGAAAATCCCAGCTCTTCTTCATTTGCTTCAAAGCAATCAAAGCCTAAGATTGAAGCATGTCTGGAATTGGTTCCTTCCAGTGGGTTCTTGGTCTCGCTGACTTCAAGAATGAAGCCATGGACCCTCGCGTTGAGTGTTACAGTTCTTAAAGATGGTGTGTCCAGAGTTTGTTCCTTCAGATGTTCAGATGTGTCTGGAATTTCTTCCTTCCCGTGAGTTCGTGGTCTTGCTGACTTCGGGAGTGAAGCTGCAGACCTTCACAGTGAGTGTTACAGCTCTTAAAGGTGGCACATCCAGTGTTGTTTGTTCCTCCCAGTGGGTTCCTGGTCTCGCTGGCTTCAGGAGTGAAGCTGCAGGCCTTCTGTTACAGCTCACAAAAGTAGTGTGAGCTGCTGGCTCAGGTGTCCTGCTTTTATTCCCTTATTTTATTCCCTTATTTGGCCCCACCCACATCCTGCTGATTGGTCCATTTTACAGAGAGCTGATTGGTCCATAATACAGATAGCTGATTGGTCCATTTTATAGAGTGCTGATTGGTCCATTTTTACAGAGTGCTGATTGATGCATTTACAAACCTTTAACTAAACACAGAGTGCTGATTGGTCCATTTTTACAGAGTGCTGATTGATGCATTTACAAACCTTTAACTAGACACAGAGTGCTGATTGGTGCATTTAGAATCCTTTAGCTAGACAGAAAAGTTCTCCAAGTCCCCACCCAATTAGCTAGACACAGAGTGCTGATTGGTGCATTTACAAACCTTTAGCTCGACACAGAGCACTGATTGGTGCATTTACAATCCTTTAGCTAGAAAGAAAAGTTCTCCAAGTTCCCTACATGATTAGCTAGACACAGAGCACTGATCAGTACATTTACAATCCTTTAGACAGAAAAGTTCTCCAAGACCCCACCTGACCCAGAAGCCCAGCCAGCTTCACCTCTCAGAAGGAAGGTAGTGTACAAATACGAAGTCACTTCTCAGAAGGAAGGTAGTGAAGGAATACGAATTCCTTCAAAGACAAATCTCACACACACACACACACACACACACACACACACACACGCCAGAAAAATGGAGAGTTTTGCTCAAGACAGCATACTTGCTTTACTAGTGAGAAGTTCTAGGTTAAAAAATCCATTCGTGTCATGAAAATAGTATGCAATTCAATGGGAAAAGGGTGGGTGAGTTGGCTTTTCCTGGGCTGATCACACAATGGCTCCAGGTTGACTTTTGATAAGGAACACAGCTGAGTTCAATGTTCTTGTTAGATAGAAGTCTAATGGATCAGCTCCTGGAAACTTTTCTACCCTAATCTGCCCAGCTTGTTTATTTTCAAACCTATGTACCACTCTTTTAGGCAGGTTTCCAGGAAGATCATCTGGAGATGAGTTTATTTCCAGCTTCCTCCCCTTATAATAATGTCCAAAAAGAAACTGACTAAACCAAAGAGGTTGTATTTTAAGCATCAACTACACCTTTTTCTGGGAATTGCATATAAACAAAGAAACATTATTATGTTGCCCCAGCCCTGTGCTTTCACATGTTGTCTCTTCCAAGTTATATCATTTCAAAATTTACCTAGTTATTATTTGAATTATTCCAACATGTATGTATTATGCTTATTCTTTTCAAGAATGTTAGGGTTTTTTGTACCCAGAAGTGAGAGATACTTCTGGTGAATGTAAAGGTATTGTGGGCTGCCCAAGGGGAGACTGTCACCAAGTTCCTGGGCCCACTGAACAAAAACATGTCCTATCTCAATTCAGCTTCCTAATGAGACGGAGATAGATTTCTTCACTGATTTTTACTATTCCCAATTTTTACTCTTTCCAATATAGCAAATGCATTATCTACTTGGGTATTAAACTACAATTGGATACTTTTTAAACATCTGCTCATTCTCTGCTTTTATGAATGAAAATAATTGACTCTGTAACCTGAACAGCAGGATATGCTTTTATGCCTTACCTGGAGCCAATTTGTACTGGGAAGAATGTTTTTGTGTTTCTCTTAGGAAAGCTGTGTTAAATTAAATGGAACACTCCTTTCCAAATGAATTTGCATACAAAATTTAATAATGGCAAATGGTATTCTGTGGCATAAATATGGGGAAATATTGCTTACATATATCAATATCCTAGTATGATTTATTCTGCTTGTATACAGTCATCAGTATGTACTCATTGTCTTCATTGTTTCTGGCAGAAGATGTGCCTCTATATCTAGAAGTAGCTGCAAATTATCAAGATAGAAGTTAAAAATAAGAGACGTCAAACCGCCATATTTCATGCTGTTCAGTATTTTGATCCTTTGAAGAGATGTCACATACAGGTTTAGACCCATTTATGTGAGGCTGACTTACTCACCCATCTTAATTAAGACCATCATCAGAAGAGATATCCTGGACTTGTCAAAGCAATTGTTTTTCCTTCACATTAACCCTTGAACTGATGTCTGCCAGCCCAGTGAATGTTAAATTGAACATTGGTATTTAGGAGTATCAGAAAGACTTTCACATTCTACATAGTATTTCTTGATGTCATGAAGATACCAAAATGTCCTATTAATCGTTGCTCAAGAAGGACTTCTCTATTCATTTTGTATCAATGAATCATTTATACATTGAGACAGATTTGTCTTGCTATGCTTGAATAAACTTGGATCTTGCCTATGTGGCTCTTGATTGGGAAGGTCTTTCTGGGTAGAGAGAAAGCCCCACTTAGATCAAAGAGAGAGTATATAAGGGGAAACAGAAAGGAACTTGCTAAAATTTAAACTTAATTTTGAACATCTGATTTGCATCATAAAATCAGAAATACACTCCATCTTTGTGGGGATGTTAGATTGACTGTATTGATCAGCAAGAGACAAGTCTCTGAGACCCAGATTTTGGAAAGCACAGTCCAGGCAAGTGCTTCAAATGTTATAGGCACTTGGATCCATCTGGGTGGGTCTCAGTAACATCACTTTGCAAAGTTCACATAGTGAAAAGTAGCCAATGGTGTGCACCACTGAGTGAGGATGCCTTGCCACGTGTTCCAGTCTTAGTCATGTGACTTCATGGGAATGATCCTAGCTAAATGGGTCCCAAGTAAATATTCTGTTTGCAGAAGGTGAATACTTAATTCTTTATTGATATACTGGGAATACACTTCTATTAGAAGAGTTGTCTGCATTCACACTCAGATCCTAACTCTGTGGGGTGTTGGTAGGAGAGTAACAACTGCTCACCTGTTAAATTGTTTTTGGTAGATCCATATGCTGTGGTTGAGATATCTGGTTCAGGACAACATATCAGCCTTCAACTACCTCATCACAACACTGGCCTTCCTTATCTCCCCTGAAAAGGCAATATTAAGTCTATTGTCCAGCCTTCACAAAAGAGTTGTCTAAAGGTTAAGCACTCTGTTAATGCTTCTACCCAAGTTAAACGGATAGAAGCTTCATACTTGGGTTTACAAATTGCCTAAACTGGATTGCATTTTAAGGTTGTGCCCTTGGTTTCTAGGGAGGAGACGCTAGTCTTGCTTGTAGGACTCCAGTTAAGTTTAGTGTGTATGACATCACTCAGCATTTTCCATATGAGGCCCCACCAGCCTGATTTCCTTGAGAAATTAGCACAAGAAAAATACATTCGCTTCCCCTGAGGAACTAGTATGTTTCTTCTCATCTAATAATAAGAACTATGCAACTGACCATATCTCCCCTCTTTTGCTTTGACTGCCCGGGGCGAAGAGCCAAATTTAACTATGTTTGCAACAATGTAAGCCTATATGGGCCTGTGTATTTGCATCCTTGTATCACCTGCTTCTTTTCTTTCTTTCTTTTTTCCTTTCCTCATTAATACATTTGTTTAGTTTTACCTTCATCAATTACTCTGAAAAAAATAGGCAGAGTTATATATTAATAATAACTTAAAAAGTAGAAAATGTTTGGTAATTTTCAAAATAAAGATGGTTTCACTTTAGAATGATTATTGGCCTATTTCTAATGTCAACGTTATGAATTCATATTAATAAGGTTGTATATGATGTTTCTTTTAAAGTACTATATATTCGTACTAACACAGATGAAACAAAATAAAACATACAAACATACTTTTGTCTTTGAGTTGATTTAAGTTTCAGAGATTTGGCAATTCTACCTCTGACAGACAAAAGAGACTATTTGGAAAACAAAACCAAAACTGATGTAGAACATACAGTCTATGCATCTACTATCAGAGAATGACCTCTTTGTTTTAAAATGGACAATGAAAAATGAGTTATTTACATTAGCTGCACTTTGTTAATATGCTGATACCATGAATGAAAGAAGACTGTTGGTTGAAAATCTAAAAAATGGTAAAAATTCAGTCATTGTAATGGCCTAGTTTCAAATATCACAAGGCAGGTTTCGGGGCATTTCCCCCACATTGTCACTCTCTTCTTTTTTGCCCCACCACTGTTTTACACAGAAACCTTTTTTGAAAAAAAAAAAAAAAAAGTACCTCTGTTTGCATGGTACTGCATAGGCCATCAGAATCATGCAATAAAAAGTGGGCACTATTCGTAAGACGGGGGTTGAACATGTTTGAGTTTTAAAGAACCTAAAACTAGTTTCAAAACAAACAGGACCCTGTGGATTTCGCAGAACCTTTACAGATGGTAAAACTAAATGGAACAATAGATTGAGAGCCAGGATTCTGGGAGAAGGTAAGCAGGACCCAGAGATTGTGAAGGGAGAGCGGAGGAGAGGGCTCCTGAGAAAGATTTTGCATTGATGGAAAAATAGAAAACAAAGCTGTTGGGTAACATCCTCTGGACATGCATGAGTGATCATATAATAGCAATGTTTTCTTTCTGGTAATGGACTGTCCTCTTTTGTATTTAAGAAGTTAAAGACTCTCTTAAGGAGACTCTCTTGTTGGTATGCTGGGAATAAATTCCTATGAGAAAAGTTGTCTGTGTTCATGCTCAGAGCCTAACTCTGAGGCGGTGGGAGGAGAGTAACAGCTGCTCACCTGTTAAATCGGTTTTGGCAGGTCCCTATGCTGTGGTTGAGATATCTGGTTCAGGACAACATATCTGCCTTCAACTACCTCATCACACTACTGGTCTTCCATGTCCCCACTGAAAAGGCAATATTAAGCCATCTAATGTCCAGCCTCCACAAAAGAGTTGTCTAAAGGTTAAGCATTCCGTTAATGCTTCTATTCAAGCTAGACCGATAAAAACTTCATTCTTGTGTTTACAAATTGCCTAAAGTGACTTAAACATAGAGGAAGACCGCCACATTGGAAAATGACTCATGGTTTGGTTGAAAGAGCTGAAAGAAATGGAGAAAAGGAAATATGTGAAACTGTTCTGTAGGTTATTTCAATGAACCTAGAGATGTGTATTTTAGCTTCTTGTGCACTATCCAGAAAGCTGTGCTTGTGGATGCATCAGACCTCATTTTTCTTTTCTTACATCTTTTGAAAAATTTGATGCTTACTATGATGGAACCCTGGGCATTTCCAAGCTCATCCTTCTCTGAGTTCGAGTTTGTAAAGCACAACTTAGGTGTTTCTCAGGTTCTTTGTTTTGTTACCCAAATGGGTGAGAAAGGACTCACCCTGTGCTCTCTCTTCCATCACCACAGTCTCGTGCTATCCAGTAGCCTCCTCTTCTGCACAGGCCAGAGTGCAATCTCACCAGTATGGAAAAGGTGCTGCCAGGCTCCCAGAGGCAGGGATGTTATCCTTGTCATAGCTGGAAAAGAGCAAGTTGAGATTGGAACCATGAAGTGTTATTACAAGTCACCAAGTTCATGTGTAAGTAATGAGAAAATCACAGAATCTCCATTTAATAAGACAAGTACCAAATCCCTCAGAATAGAGTGCATTTCATAGGAAACTGATAACCAGATCCTCCCACACCCAAGCAATTAAAATAAAATAACCTCCTTCCTGCTTCCCAATCTCACACACCCTCACCCTCAATCAAACTGAAGTTGAAAAAGTACTTGTATAAATTCTGGCTACATAGCATTGAATATCCTCTCTCAAGTTATGGGAACTTCTGGAAATAAAACACAATGAATTCTTGTATAGAAATATATACAATAACCACAAGAACCCACTCCCACTATTCTTCCCTAATATAGGGTCTAAGACTGGAATCAATGGATATAGAAAAACTGAACATAATGCCTATTTCTAACCTGTGGATCATAATTTTAATAACAGATGCTATTTAATACCTTTCTATGTACGCCCCCCCCCCGAAAGAAGCTAAGAAAATTTCCAATGAAAAACACACTCATTGTATGAGCAGTGGACCTGATAAGGTTTGGAACCACTTCCTCTTCTTGTCCACAGCTTTAAGTCTTATTTGCATATTTCTGTAAAACTAGAAAAGAATAAAATAGGATGAGGCAATCTAGATATATTTGAAATGTTTATAAAACAAATCTTCTTACAACAAATCATTTACAACACCCATGGATCAGGTCACACACCGAACCCCTTCTTCATCTGCCCATAACCTGAAACCGAACAATGGAACCGCATCTGCCGAGTCCGCTGTGAAGAGGGCTGCTTCCAGCACAGCCTCATTTTATTGTCAGGGCTCAACTCTAACTGGCGTGGACACAGCAAACCATGACCAGTTGAGAATGCTGCCTCCCTATATATAATTCGGTGGATGGGTCCAGCCCTGTAGAGCCGAGAAACTAACGCAGTGCAATGACTGGACATTATTAGTGCCCAACCTGTGATCATCCACCTCCAAGGTGAGGCTCAGCTCCTGAAGCCTCTAGAAGAGACATCAAAAAACAAAATGAAATTCTCCACCGTTTACAGGAAAATAAGTGCTGCTGATCACAGGACCAAAAGGATGGCTGGGTAAAGGTAGAGAAAGAATACGGGGCTTAATGTTCACCAAGACAAGAGGAGTAACTCAGGCCGGGGCACAGAAACGATCTCTGAAGCAAACACTCCAGTAAGCGACAAGGCCCATCCGTGGAGGGCTGTGGCTGGGCTGCTGCAGTACGTGGGCCAACTCTTCCTCCACGTGGCACCCACACCCCACAGACCTGAGGTGGAAGTGCCCTCCTCACAAGCCCCTGTGGCGTGAGCGTCCAGAAGGCCTACCTGTAGCCAAGTGGATCCTGAGCAGCTCCCAGAGACCCTAGTCCTACCCAGAAGTCCCTGAAGCTCTACTCTTATTCCAGCTCCTGCTCCAGCCGGTCCCATGAGGCCAACTCAGGGCACTGTGGGTGTCAGGAAGAGAAAGAACCCGTAATGGCAAAGATGTTTGTCCTGATCCTCACTTAAGAGAGAGTTCTTTAAACTCCACTGCTTCCGATTGCTCCAGAGCCTTTCTTGGCAAAAATCATCATGTTACAAATGGCTTATCAGTCCTCATGTTACATGGTCTGTCTTGACCTTTCAAACCCTTTCTGGAAACACTGTGTTATACTCTGCTTACAATAAGGGATCACAGGATCACACTGATGAAATAAAGATTATTTCAGATTTACATGTGGTCTGTATTTTAGAGGCCTATTCCAACTGATGCATTTTATGTATGTGTGTATTTATTTATTTAGAGACGGAGTGTTGCTCTATTGCCCAGCCTGGAGTGCAGTGGCACAATCACAGCTCACTGCAGCCTCGACCTCCCAGACTCAAGGGATCCTCTTACCTTTGCCCCATGAGTAACTAGGACTATAACATGCCTGGCTATTTTTTTTTTTTTAATTTTTGTACAGACGGGGGTCCCACCATGTTGTCCACGCTGATCTTGAACTCCTGGCCTCAAACCATTCTTCCACCCCAGCTTCCCAAAGTGCTGGAATTACAGGCATGAGTGGGGGCACCCAGCCTTCAACGGTTGTATTTCAAATAGAACTTAGAAACTTGATTTCCAGTTTCAGGCCCACATCCTATTGGGTCAGTTTTTATGTCTGGTCACGGCTTTTGTTTGTTTTCTACATCTGCTTTGGTTCATTCGAGTTGACATTTATTTCTGTCCTTGAATGTTTTTTGAATAAATTACAGAAAAGGTTTAAAGCATCTCTTAGTATGCTTAGTTCCACAGGATAATCTGATAAAGCATATTATCCTGTTACGGTGTTAGTTTTTCCTGTTGGCTTTTGTCCCAGTGATGCTAACATTTCCAGGGTGGCAGGAGGGGGAGACTGCCCTGTGTCCAACAGAAACAAAAACGTCTAAAGCAACATTCTTTGCAGGTAAAAATCACATAATTTATTTCTTTCTGGGCAGCAAAATATTGATGGCAATACATTGAGAGTCCATCGCGAGGAGGCTTTTTAATTGGGAACTTCTCAGAATTAAGAAGGTTTGTTGAGTGTGTTTGTACTTGGGCTCTATGGTTTTGTTTTCCTTTTTTTTTTGAGACAGAGTCTCGCTCTGTGGCCCAGGCTGGAATGCAGTGACACGATGTCAGCTCACTGCAATCTCTGCCTCCTGGGTTCAAGTGATTCTCCTGCCTCAGCTTTCCGAGTAGGTGGGATTACAGGCAACCGCCACCATGCTCAGCTAATTTTTATATTTTTAGTAGAGTCAAGGTTTTGCCATGTTAGCCAGGCTGGTCTTGAACTTCTGACCTCAAGTGATCCATCTGTCTTGGCCTCTCAAAATGCTGGGACTACAGGTGTGAGCCGCTGCACCTGCCAGACTCTGTGGTTTTAACTATATATTTTTTCATTCAGGTATAGATTTTCTTTTGGGTGCCAAGTATAGGACTAGATGTTGATAATGTAAATATAAATAAGATGTGGCTCCTGACCTCATGTGTTCACAATCAAATAGGAAAGTTCTGAGAAATACAAAAGCAAAGGGTGGTAAGTGTTTTTGGTGAACTTGAATATGATACAATTGAGACTCCAAAGAAGGAATTCAACTTGGGGAGACTGTTATGAAACCCTTCCTGGAGGATCTGAATCTTGACAGGAGCATTTGCCTGGCAGGGTAGGAGTGGGGACATTCCATAAAGGAGATGCAAGAAATCAAAAGAAATGAGTCTGGGGAGAAGGACAAGGGGGACAACAAGAAAGTTTAGTGAGGCCAGCAGGTGGACCTTATGTGCTGGGACACCTTGTAGGTATTTGGGAGATACTGAAGCATTTTAAGCAAAGAAGCAACACTCTGACTTGTGTTTTTTAAAAAAATCAGGTGGCAGGGTTAAAGGAGTGTGTGTTGGATTTTTCTTGTGTTGCTATAAAGGAATACCTGAGACTGGGTAATTTATTTTTTTAATCAAGAGGTTTAATTGGCTCATAGCTCTGCAGGCTGTATAAGCATAGCACCAATATCTGCTTGGCTTCTGGGGATGCCTCAGGGAGCTTTCACTCATGGCAGAAGGTGAAGTGGAAGCGGGCATGTCACATCGCGAGAACAGGAGCAAGAAAGAGCGATGTGCACAACCAGGTTTCATGTGAACCCACTCAGCATGAAGAGGACGGTGCTAAGCCATTCATCTGTCCCCATGATCCAGTCACCTCCCACCAGGCACCTCCTCCAACACTGACATTTCCACATGAGCTCTGAAGGGGACTTCCAAACTATATCAGCATGTGAAGTGGAGACAGACCAGCTCAAAGAATATTCTAATATCTAGGAAAATGATGATGAGAACCTAGATTCAAGCCAGAACAGGGAAATGCACTGGAAGGAATAAGCACAAGAGATTTAAAAGGGGTTTATGCAGAGGTGAGTCAGTGATCGAGGGCTGAGTCTCAGGCTTCCTGGGTGACTTGTGGCACTGGATAACTCACAGACACTGAGTGACAGTGTTTATTCATTAAAACACCAGACATAATTTGCACCTCAGATTCTAAAAGTTAGGTTCTGAGACTGATCTTCGGTTGTTCTGAGAGGATCGCGTCTAAGATGGGTATTTCCATTATTTCTTCTCTTTCATGTTCTTTGGGTTGTCGTCGGTGCCACAGGCAGAGCTGTGTCCCATCAGGAACCTCACTTCTGTCTGCAGCTCCCTCTGTATTTGCAGAGCAGTTCTTCACAGTTTGTTTCAAGTACAAGGATTTTGTCATATGCTCTTTTTCTAGCAGTTCTTTGTCAATTAATATAATTAATTTTTACATAAGTAATTCATGTTTACCTTGAGAAATAAGAGACCTTATAGATGAAAAAGTAAATAAAACTCATTTATGAGTCCACCACCTAGAGAAAGCCCTGGTTAACTTTTTTTTTTTTTTTTTTTTGGTATAGGACCATACAGAAATTGTATATATATATATACCTGTGAAATGTTTATGTGTTTATATAAAAGTGGTATATCTATATGTTTCTTTTTTAGCTGGGTTTTCACTCAAAAATATGTTGTTATTTTATTTCCATGTCAATAAATATACATCCTGAAGCCATTCTAAATGTCTGTGCCATACCTTGTGTATCTATGTACCACAATTAATTTAGCCAGTTTCTCCTTAGATGACAGTTAATGTCCTTGTTTTTACAAAACAATCAACATAGCTGTCAGGTGTGGGATTTGATTTTACCATCCTTGCCAGCTAAAAAGTAAATCTGCTACTGTTTCATGGGTGTTGGTAGAAGACACAAGATGCTGAGTCAGAGACAAAGGGCTTTATTACTACAGTACTACAGATAGCATGAATATCAGAATATACATCGGTTCCCTTTGCTTCCAGACCCCACAGTCGTGATTCAATGGGCCTAGAGAGACGCTTTGCACACAGTGGGTTTGCATTGCAACTGAGGAATACTGAGCTTAGGGAATATACTTCCGCTTTGTAAATGGTAAGCAAGCTTGCTCTTTGTCTCAGTAGGAGACATTACCTCATCCTCCAAGGTTGCTTGCTATAAGTACCAGCCTGGGAAATGGCCTTGGTAAAGTGGTAAACGATGGTACATTCTTGCCATATCCAGCAAGGTGTGTTGTAACACAAGAGATTTATCTAGGGCTACCTCCCAACAATAAGCATCCTTGCCTACGTATCCTTAGGATAATTTCAAAGGAGTGAAATTACTGGACCAAAGGGTTTGCACTGCCATAGACTTTCTGTAAGACTTTCTAATTGTAATGTAATTACCAAATTACCATCTAGAAACTTGCTCCTGCAGGTTTGCTTTCTCACTTGTGTTCTGTAAAATAACTCTAGCTTTTCACTTACTAACCCAGGAATGGCCTCTCTCATCTGAGCGCTCAGATCCATGTTGGCATTCTCTGCTTTTCCGGAGATATGTCTCATTTGTATTAACAGGGAGGGTATTTAGCAGAGCCATTTCCTGATTGGTGTCAAGCTGAAAATAGATTGCTTGCCCCAGGTTGGTGGAAACAGGAATGCTTAGAAATAACATTGCCTCTCCTCCTCTGCAGCAGGTCAAGTCTCTTCCTACTCATGAGGCCTAAGCCCCTGTTTTCTCATTTGATCTAACACTCTAGACAGGTGGTATGTTCTGCATGTGTGCTGATAGGTGAATTTTAATGACATTTTCAAGGCATTCTGAAAAAAAAAAAGCAATTCTTTGAATTGCTTTTGTCAAATAATAAAATTATTTGACATAAGTCTCATTGAAAACAGATGTGGAAATATGCAATTCTTACTTTTTTATTATCCTTCCCTGGGGACTTTTGGCTTATGTCAATCTGAATTTTGATGTCGAAAGTTTTAGTGTCTCTCTTTTCCAGCTGTATTGTCTTTAACATATAGGAAAATCTAGGGGAAGGGACTCTGAGCAGTAGCTAACACTGTTGAAAGCACGTCTGAGCTATCAGAGAGCTAATTAAGTAGGAAAGGTTTGTTCTTGGACCAAAGCCTCCCATGGATAGGACTGTGGTGCATGAATCCTGGCAGTGGCTAAAGCCAGTGGGTTTGGGCATGGGAAACTCTGTTTTCATCACAGAACTTTCCTATAATTTTGGCATATTCATTTCTTTTTTATTTCTTCTTCAGTTAAATGAAACTGCAAATATCTGACCTTTACTTCAATCACAAAATCATTTCTAATAGCCCCTGTATTTTATTTATATATGTGACACCAAAGCATATGACCCAAGACAGTATTTTGTTTTCCTTCTAGAGCTCCTCTCTCTTTCATCCCCCAGTAGTGGCTCTCCATGATCTTGTCCATGTGTTTCCTGGCATTGGAGGCAGATAAATTGAAATCCATTCTGTATTGACTAATACTGGTTGTTCATAATTAGCTGCTAATGGATTACCTATGGTATTTGCTTGAGGTCAATGAGTCCAGTATTTGCAGAGAAAGAATTCTGGCTACTGCATGCTCAAGATGGTTTATTTTTGTCCCCATACCAGGGATGTTGGAAGGAAAAGTCCATAGTGCCTAAAGAGCCACCTTCAAAGAAAAGTGACTCTAGTTTTCTTTCTGATCTTGTGGTGGTGTTCACATAGAGTGCCCTTTGAGTGACATCTACCCTACTACCAAAGCAGGAAGAATCAGCCATTATTATAGACTGAATGTTTATGTTGCCCCAAATTCAAATGTTGAAGTCATAACCCTCCAACGTGACTGTATTGGAAATTGGACCTATGAGGAGGCGATAAAGGTTAAATAAGGTTAAAAGTGTGAGGGTGTAATCTGATAGGGCTGATGCCCTTACAGAAAGAGAAAAAGATGCCAGAGCTTGCTCTCTCCATCATATGAAGACACAAAAAGAAGGTGACCATCCACAAGTCAAGAAAAGAGCTCTCGGCAGAAACCACCCCTGCCAAATCTTGATCTAGGACTTCCAGTATTAAGAACTGTGATAAAATACATTTCTGTTGTTTAAGCCACACAGTCTGTTGTATTTTGTTATGGCAGCCTGAGATGACCAATACAGTCACATGAACACTCCAGAAACAGCTACCTAGGACTGGGCAGGTGGAAGTCCAATCACCTTTGAGATGACATGTTACATGTAACCAAGAGTAGCATTTCACCCTCACTGATTGGTACCAAATGAATTCTCTGAAATCTCTTCCTGGGAAAGCACAAAAGCTAAGTGAATTAAGGAAAGTAGATTATGTGTGCCAAGTTTTCATTCTTATCTATAATGAGTATTTTTTTCATTTCTCTGTAAAATGTAGACATCTCCCAACTATCCAGATATTCATCCAACTTTATAGGAAGTACTTATTGAAAATCTGCTTCAAGATCTATCTCTCTGAGAGTAAATAAATCTTAATTACCAGAATATTCATGCACCTGGCGCAGTAGGTGGTCAATAAACCTTTGTTATAGGCTAAGTGAATGAATAAATGAATGAAAGAATGAATCAGTAACAAATAGAATCTGAGGTGACTCTAGTGTTTGATCAGTTTTATAAATATTCCACATATCTTCTGTCTTTCCAAAAACCTTCATTACCCATGGTTTTCTATACATTTCCCTTCAAGAAACCTAAAGAAGCTTAACCAAGATTTCTTCATCCTGTTCTACACTATAAAGGAGGGAGGATTTGGAAGTGGAAATCTCAAGGATCATCCTCCTCATATGTACAGAGTGTTCCTTCAGATCTCTATATGTGGATGACTTCCTTGGGTCCCATATCACAGCTGAAATGTTCAAGTCATTTAAGTCTGTTTCATGATGTTCAAGAGGTGTGCAAGATTCTATTCATTCTGAGTACAAGAAGCCTCCTCTTCTGTTTGCAAATATCAGAATACCCAATTCACAGGAGCTTAAACCAATAGTTGTACTTTCTTTTCTGTATATTATACAAATACTAGAGGTAGGCTGTCCCAGGCTGATCCTTTGATTCCATGATCCTTCAGTTCTGTGGCCTTTAGAAAATGTTTTCCAGATGGTGGCTACTTTTCCAGGCATAACATCTGCTTTCTAGTCAGTGAGAAATGGGAAGAGTATGTCTTTGCCGAATTCTTTTGAAGCCCATCTTCCATCCCACAGAGTTCTACCTATATTTTCTTGGCCAGAGTTACAGTGCATTGCCATCCTTAGATGCAAGGGAGAGAGGAAGGCAAGCAAGGAAGAACTGGGTTTAGAATATGTGTTGAATGAACACACATATGCAAGTATCTTCTACACTTTCTTCGGTAAGAAGAGGAAGTTTCTGAGAATGCCAAACAAGACTTGGAAGTAAGAGTAGCTTCTGAGAGTTCAGCAAAAAGTGTTATGACCAATCCTTTCACAGCCCTGCCTTAACTAAGCTCCATAACTGAGTCTGTGTCATCCAGTTCCAATCTAAATGGCCAAACCAGGATCAGATATCCCTCCCATCATTTGTGGATCAGTCATGGCTAGGGGTCCTGCAAGCTGAGGGCCAGGGTTGGATAGTTCAAACATGGGTTTTAGGGGCACTCGATTTACTAATAGCAATTTTCACAGAAGAGGAGTCATTGTGAACAAGGGAGCCTTGAGGTGGGTCTATTTACTCTTGGAGGAGGTGAGCGGGTTGCAGGCAGATTTTTCCGATATCACTTCCTGCTGCCCTCAATTGCTTCTAAATGTGGTTTTAGAGACCTTGGAGAACAGAGCTCTTGTCTGAGCATCCAAAAACATGGGAGGTATCCCAGTTCTAACTATGACTTTGGGCAAACTATTCATTAAATATCCATTGCCTCATCTGTGCAGTAAGAATAAAAACATCCATGGATTAAGCGAGAAATTGAAATAAGCACATTCTGACATGACTGCAGCCTTAGATAAATAGAAGATGTTGCTATGATTTGTATCTTAGAACAGTGCCAAGCTATGGCTACCTTTCCTAGCCACTGATAGGTTTCACATCTCTGAATGTGATCTCATGAACATGGGCCATCAATGTTTACAAGGATAATTATTTTTCCTACAACCCCTCCTTCATTTTTTTCCAGGCTTTTTGTCACCTGTCACCCAGCATGTTCTCTTCCAATGAGTGGCTGAGAGCGGAGGATGGAATATGTCTTCTGGAATCAGGAGCTGTGTCTCATGATCCCATTTGCAGTGCATGTGACTAGAGAAGGCAAAACCTGAAATCCCCTCTTCTCACCAGAAGTCATGCAGAGCCCAAAGGGTTAAAGCAACAGTCAAATGGGCTGCACACTACCTCTCTAACAGGCTGTTCAATGAGATAGTTATTTGACCACACTACTTTCAATGAGGTAATGGTCCCACATGCACCCTCTTTCCTTGGTAGAAGGTGCATAAAATATAAATAAATGATCAAGTTACAGAATGAACTCTGAATGACCAATTCTGGTTCAAGTAAAGGCCTTCCCCTACCCTGCAGTTCCCTGATGATAAATCTTTCAGCAACAGGCTGATCCCTTTCAGAAAACAGGCTGACTAGCAATGTTTTCACCTTCTGCACTTGTCAGGATGGAGTGAGTGTGAGATGGAGACCTGAACACACACACAACCACAGACAAATGGCCTTGAATGGATTTCCTCATTCAGGGCCATTTGGCCGATCCTCTGGCGGCTGCTGGGAGGGAGAGAAAAGGGAACAGGTTGCAATGTCAATAATAATAGCAAATGCAATAGACCATCTGTAAAAGGGAGCTGTTGATCTGACTTTCAGAGCATGCTGGCGACAAGGTTGAAGGGACAGGACAGAGCTCCTACTACTAAAATGAATGGCGATGTCATTTTCCATTTCTTCATTCTCTTAGTTTTCCTTTGGGGGTAGATTATTTAAAGTTTGTCATGAGTCTTTGCTAATTTGCAAAGCAACTTGTATGTGCTATCTCATGTTACCCAGGCCTATGTGTATGCCATAGGAAAAAGAATATGAAGGAATTAGGGCTTCAGTATTTTTCAAGGTATTCTTTGGTGACACGTTGCACAGGGCTTCTAGGGGAGGGGGTACGAACAAGCTTACAAAGTGGCTGCTCCGACCAGAAATGGAAACCACTC
The DNA here is from genome assembly GCF_000951045.1 of Mandrillus leucophaeus. Classification (NCBI taxonomy): domain Eukaryota; kingdom Metazoa; phylum Chordata; class Mammalia; order Primates; family Cercopithecidae; genus Mandrillus; species Mandrillus leucophaeus. The sequence goes on from NW_012105054.1 coordinate 860,174, forward strand.
CCTCTCACAAGGAAGTTATTGTTGATAAACACTTTTCAGAGGTAGTCAGAGGATATAGAAATCAATCGGATAAGGTTATTTTCCTTTGTTTTGTTTCTCTGGTTCCCCTGGTGTTTGCTTTTCCCTCTAAATTAATTAGAGCCAAAAGGCATTAAAGTGACTAGCAAATCCCTACCTGGGCAGATCTTATCTGAATGCCACCACTTCCTGCTCTTGCTCCTGCCAGGAGATTCTCGTCTTGGTTCTGGCTGATGTCTTTCTGTGATCCAAAGCCTGCCTCTGTAGCCTGATGGACCTGCCACTTGACCCTTAAACCTCAGCCATCTTGGGGCTGCGATTCAGTTTTTTCTGGTTCGCCATTGGCTCTCTGGTCTGTAACCCCCTTGAGTTACTGACAGGGTCTTGGATAGCCCCTGCTGTGTCTTTGTGTGAATTTCCAAAAGCTTTCAGCTCTTGGCAGTCTAACCAAAAAAGCATCTCCCCATGGATTGAGGTGGCTGGCACCTGGCCAGCTCTTGGAGTACAGGCTGGTCCTCAGCCCTCGCTTGCAGCCCTCTGCCCAGCATACAGACACATGCTGTGGGCTGGAGAATGGCAACACCTCTGTCATTTCTCTTTGCCTCTGGCCAGAGTGTCAAAGGGAAGTCAGCTCTGACGGCAAGTCAGGCAGGAGTTGCTCTCCAGGCTCCTTTGACTGCTGTGTCAGGCGACCACAAATGTCCTGGCAAGGACGGCTTAATTCTTGCCAAGGGGACTTTCACTTATTCATTCAAACACCGACTGAACACCTTCCAAGTGCCAGGCATGTGTAAGATGCTGGGGATATCGAGGGGCTACCAAGACAGATGTGGTCCCTGTGCTCATGGGCCTCACAGTTGAAATGCTGGACAGGCAAAAACGTGTGAGCGGGCATAGTAATTTCATGATGTACAAGGACTGAGGAAGTTAAGACCAGACTGCTGAGAAAGAAAATAATAGAAAGGCAAGGGATGGATTTCGAATGGGGCAATTGTGGTAAGACCATAATGATAAGGATAAGCCAAAGCCAAGAGCATGAGTGGTCCATCTGAAAAACAAAAGCAGCATGGGTCAAGGCCACGAGGCAGAAAAAGACTGACATGTTCCAGTAACCAAGAGGGCACTGGAGTGGATGGGATGAAGCTCGAGAAGAGAGGCACAAGTAAGGTCTTTGAAATGTGCAGGACACAGGTTATGCAGGACTCACTAAGGCTTTCCAACTGCATTCTTCATGCAATGGAAGTCATTTGAAAGGCTTTAAGCAGGATAATGACATGGTTGGGTTTGGATTTACGAAGATCACCTTGGCTGACAGCTCTAGTTGCTGTAATTTGCTTTATCTGCCTTGCTCAGCCTCATAATGTACCTTCCTGATTGGGAGTTGGTGCAAGGTTGATGCACCCCCACATTCACAGTCTCTGGCTCCCCATGCCTTTTCCATTATGCCCTATGCTTGTGCCTCCACAAAATACTGAGCCCCACATCTGTGAGGAGAACTTCCTTGACTTGGTTTCCCCCTTAGCATTTCCCACTTTCCAAGCTTCAAGACATCCACAAGCAAACATCCCTGGGACACTTTTCCTACTCATATGAAAGAAGCAGGGTTCCTGTTACTCTACTCTTTCCCAAGACTCAAACGCGGGCCCAAACTACCTGTGAACCTGACATAGTGTACGTGTTAATCTAAAGACCAGAAATGCTGTTGCAAAATGTTTTACCTTTATGTAGATACTAAAGACACATTTGCATTTTTCTCCAAGAGCTCTGGTTCTTACCAGACCGCAGAAGGCCAGCAGCACGGTGGTCTGATGAGTGGATTGGAGTGTGAGTCATCAATGGGTCTTCCTGGAGACACTGCGGCTCAGCAGCCCCTGCGGAGGCTTGACTGCATCTGGTGAAACTTCATTTTGACACAGGTGTTGGTGACATGGTCAAGTCATGTAGAAATGAGAGAGTCAGTTGCTCTTTTCCTTTGTGGCCTGTCTACACAGCTTCATGAGGGGAAGGGTGGGGAAATTTCTGTCCCACTACTCAGAGACATTTTAAGAAGAAGAATAAATCCAAGCACCTGGAACCTGAAATCAAGTCACTTTTTTTCTTATCCATTGATATAAGGGAAATTTTGGAGACAAAAATATACCCTAAGAGGGATACTAAGCCTTCTTTTTTGGAAGTCTTTGTGGGGAAAAGGGACTATTAAAACTGTAGTGTAGTTGGTCAAGTGAAAAATCCTCAAGTAAGGCTTCCAAATTCAAATCTCAATCCTACCACTTCCTAGGTGAGTGAGTTCATCTGCTCAGGCTGTCATAATGAAATACCCTGAACTAGGTGACATAAACAACAACAGTTTGTTTTCTCACAGTTCTGGAGGCTAGGAAGTCCAAGATCAAGGTACTGGCCAGTTTTGTTCCCCAGTGAGGGCTCTCTTCTGGCTTGCAGATGGCTTGCCAAATTGCTGTGTCCTTACATGGAAGAGAGAGAGAGAGAAAGAGAAAGCGAGAGAGAGAGAGAGAGAGAGAGAGAGACAGAGAAGAAGCTCTCTGGTGTTTCATCCTTTAAGGGCACTAATCCCATCATGAGAGCCCCACCCTTATTACCTTATCTACCCCTAATTAACTCTCAAAGACCCTGTCTCCTAACACCTTCAAATTACAGGTTAAGACTTTGGTACATAAATGTTGGGGGGACACAAATATTCAATCTACAGTATTGCATCCCTTTTGCCCCCTCAAATTCATGCCCTTACTGCGTATAAAATATATTAATCCCACCCCAATAGCCACAAGTCTTAACTGATTTGCAATATTATCTCTAAAGTCCAAAGTCTCACCTCAGTATAATGTAAATCAGATATGGATGAGACTCAATATACAGTTCATCCCGAGGAAAAACTTCTCTCCGCTTGTGAAACTATGAAACCAAACAAGTTGTTTGTTTCCAAAATACAATGATGGGACAGGCATAGGATTGACATTCCTATTGTAAAAGAGAAATATTAGAAGGAAGAAAGAGGTGAGTGGTCCTAAGCAAGTGTAAAACCTAGGAAGGCAAATACCATTACATCTTTTTTTTAGATGGAGTCTCACTGTCATCCAGTCTGGAGTGCAGTGGCGCGATCTCAGCTCACTACAGCTTCTGCCTGTTGAGCTCAGGTAAACTTCTCGACTCAGCCTCCCAAGTAGCTGGGACCACAGGCACACACCACCAAGCCGGGCTAAGTTTTTGTATATTTGGTAGAGACAGAATCTTGCCATGTTGCGCAGGCTAGTCTCAAACTCTTGAGCTCAAGCAATCCACCTGCCTTGGCCTCTCAAAGTGCTGGGATTACAGGTGTGAGTCACTGAGCCTGGCCCCATTAGACTTTAAGGTTCGAGAATAATCCTCTTTGGTTTGTTCCTCCACCCTCCAGGCCCAGTGTGATGGCAGCATCTCCCCGACAGGTCAGCAGGGCAGCCTCATTTCTTTGGCTCTGTGTGGTAGCTCTCCCCACACATGTTTCTGCAGAGTTGTGGTCCAGTCATCTGAAACTTACATGGAGGCAGCTTTGCATCCCTGGCCTGTGCACTCTGGACCAGTGATAGGATTGGCAGCCCTGATGAAGTCTGAATTGTGGCTCTGGGGTCCTTTTTACCTTTTATTAAAAGACAGCACATGTTTGCAACCAGATAGTTCCATGATTCCATCAGGTAAAAGAAGTCTGACAGACTTGCTGCATTTTGTTGTGTCTTTTTTGTCCCCTTTAGTTCATTAACACTGGCAATGTCTTTGCTGGTATAATCTCATCTCTATTCCTGGCTCCTGTTAAGATGGCTGATTAAATGGAGAAACTGCATACATGATTTTTTATTAAATGGTTGATCATCCACACTCTTAGTGTTCTTTTCAGAACAAGTTTTCTTTTATTTCTTTCTTTTTGCAATATGGAGAGGCAGAGAAATTTTCAAATATTTAAATTCTGGTTCCATCTTGCTGAACAATTTCTTCTTAAATTTATCTCTTTCTTCACATTTTACTATAAACAGTCAAGAGGAACCAAGTCACTCCTTCAACACTTGGATTGGAAACCTCCTCAGCTAAATATCCAATTTCATGACTCACAAGTTCCACCTTCCACAAAACATTAGAACATGAACAGAAGCCAACAAGGTTCTTTGCCATTTTATGACAAATATTGCCTTTCCTCCAGCTTCCAATAACATGTTCTTCATTTCCTTTAAACATAAATCTATTAAACATAGATTCAAGACCTCACCAGAATCTATGTTTAATGTCCATATTTCTAGCATACATCTCAAAATTCTTTCGGACTGTACTCATTACCCAGCTCTAAAATTACTCCACATGTTTAGATATTTGTTACAGAAGCACCACACTTGTGTTTAACCAAATGTCTGGGCATCTTGTGACCCAGTCAAGTTGACACATAAAATTAATCATTATACCATCATGTCATATCCAAGATTCTTATCTTCTTTATTAGTTCCTTCATCTATAAAGCCCAGATAATAATAAAATCAACCTCACAGAATTGCTTTGAAGAGTCACCTTTTCGATGCATACAAAGCATTTAGCAGGGCCTGGCCCACAGTGAAGACTCAATACATAATGACTATTATTATTGCCACTAGGTTGTACACATCACCAAAAAACAAGACTACAGTGAACATTAGAATGTTCATAAATGAGTTCAATTCACCACTGATTATTCATAAGCTGTAATGCCAGGTGTCTTAGCCTTGAACATACTATCCTGGAACAATGTGACCTGGCATTGTATCTGTTGAAACTAAAAACCCTTACTGGACTTTAGGGTTAGGGTTAGCATTACTCACTACTTTGTGTAAAGTACTATACACAAAGTAAAGTAGTGTACACAAAGTAGTGAGTAATGCTAACTGCATTAGAATCACCTTCTAACTTGTTAAAAATATAGACTCTTAGGTTCCAGATAAAAGTTACTATACCAGTATCTCTTTTTAAATTTTTATTTTTTATTTTTTAGATAGAATCTGTGTCACTCAGACTGGAGTACAGTGGTATGATCTCAGCCTACTGCAGCCTTCATCTCCCAGACATTGATCCTCCCATTTCAGCCTCCTGAGTAGCTGGGACTACAGGCATGTGCCATTATGCCCAGCTAATTTTTTGTATTTTTAATAGAGACAATGTTTTTCCCTGTTGCCCAGGCTGGTCTCAAACTCCAAGGCTCAAGTAACCTGCCCACCTCAGCCTCCCAACGTGCTGGGATTACAGGCATGAGCTGCCATGTCTGGCCTTGTAGCACCTGTTGACCAAGAAGCCCAGGGCTCTGCACTTTTAGCAAGAACCCTAGGACATTCTTAGGTACGTTACATGTCAAGAACCACTGTCTTAGTGGAACTTGGGACAGCTTGCTGATTCATTATTTTCATCCCTTTGCTTTAGTAATGCACAGAGTCAACTGTATTTTAACATTACTGCCCCATTTGAGTTTTTGTTAGTGTTTTATCCCTCTTGTGTTCCTCAAGTTGTAGATCATGTTCCTTCAGGATGGGGTTCAGGGCAGTTTTCTACGACGGTTGGTCTTGTGGTCCGAGGCCTTCTCACCCCATGCTTGTTTACTGCTACTGAACACATCATTCCCTTGCTACCCTCAACCGTAACAGACAGTCCTGCCGACTCCCTCCTGATTTATCCTGTATTGTATTACTTTCTTTCCCTCCCCTTCTTGGTGATTTAAGAAGCTGTTTTTATTGTTCCCAGAGCCAACACATCTGTCATATATTTTCCTCCAACTTAAAAACATTGGAAAATCACTGGCTGCTTAGCACAAAGTCCTGCCGGCACTGGATGATTGTTCCTTTTGTAATTGGTGCTCACTTAGTGAGACTGCACATTCTAGGCTTCTGTTCGCCCACTCCTTTGCTGCCATTTAGCCCAGGTCCTTCAAACTCAGAGGAGACAGAGAGGCCTCTCAGTCTAGGTTTGTGAATATAATTGCTTCATTTTGTGAATTAAAGTAAACAGTGTGGTTTATCCACAGTTTTCCCGTTTTAAAGATCTATGCTCTGTCTATGAACATAGAAAATTGAACCATGGTTTTAACTGATAAAGTGATATAGCACGAAGTATGTTAGCAATGGAGAAACAAGGACTAGATTGGAAATGACTGGTCTGCCTTTATTCGAATTATATTTATAGTGAGTGTCTTGCTAGTCAGAAGTCACAGAAATCAATTTTGCCTATCCTAAGCAAAAAAAAAAAAAAAAAAAAAAAAGAATTTGTTGGAGGATATTGGAGAGTTCCCAGAAACATCAGGCTTGAATCGCATGTAGGAACCAAGGGGGCCTCTGTAGCTGGATCCTCTGGCAGAATGCAGGTAGGTGAGGGGTAGGGCCATGTCACTTCCAGGTTCAGAGCCCCAGTGGAAGCTCAGATTGAATGGGTTCCACCAAGTGACCACTCTCTCACTGACAGAACCCTCCCCTTCTGGCCTCCGTAATGAAAGGTGGACCTTCCTCCTCTCCATCAGAGTTCCTCCCAAATACGAAGATTTGGTTGTTTTGTAACCCCAGAGGACAAAAGTCCACTCCAAACATGATTCACATTCCCTGTATTTCCACTGCAATAATAATAATATCTATCAATTATTGAGGACTCATATTTTTTCAGGCATTGTACTAGATGTTCCTAACTTAGAACCTTTAATCCTAACTGAAACCCTCCAAAAAAGATAGCAATGGATTTTTTTATAGGCAAAAAAAAAAAAAAAAAAGAGCCTCAAAGAGGTTAAGTGACTTTCCTATAGCCATACAGGTGATGAAGCCAGACTGATCTGCCCCCTGGAACTGATGGCTTGTCTACTCTATTATGCTGCCACTTTATGTAGTATCTTTCCCTCAATTTTTTCCTATAATCTAATAAGTCGAGTAGATGGGACTTGTCTCTTAGCTATTACATCCACATCTCAGTAATGAAAGGTATTAACAGCAATTCCCCTAAGACTCCTTCCATCTGTGATGTTCTAGGTTGCTATAACTATATTCCAACGGCTACCATTTTACAACGGCATTGAGTGTATAATTACAGAGCAGATTTGGACAGTGTCGGTGGAAACATTATCACTATCAAGTGTGATGCTGTTTTGTTGTTGTTGTTGTTGTTGCTGTTTTGTATTGTTCAGCCTTCCTCCTCTGTAAGATTGTACTTCTCCCACCAAGTTAGGTCCCTGAAATCTGTTAGGAAATGAAATGCAGGCCTGTATCCCTCTAGAAGTGGCTGCCAAACATACAGTTTCTGCTGTCTGGTTGGTGACATGCTGATCAACCTTTGTCCTTCTAAATGAATACATCTCAGCAGAGACTCAAGGGAACATTTTCAAAGAACAAAGTGTATATGTTCACCATTTTTATGTGGACAGGGTGTCTATTCAAGTAATAACTCTTGATGTTCTCTTGGGTGTATGTGGTTTTAACTAGAAGCTAAAACCTACTTGGATGCTTTTGCAGAACCGTAACACTGGCTTCAGTCTGGAACTTGATACAATTGCAAATTGAAATTGCAAATTGTATCAGGGCTTTAATAGGCATGAGCTCTGGGCTTGTTCCTTTCTAGTGAGGAGCAGTTGTGATTCATTTATTCAATGACACTGTAAATGGGCATTTATGGAGCACCTGGTTGGGGCTTGGGATTGTATCAGCGTTGAGCTTTCATTACAAAAAAGACAAGTCCTCAGCACGGTGCGGGAGTTAGACATCAAAACGAACGATGGAAATGCTGGTGATGGAAACGACACAGCTTGAGTGCCTGGAGAATACACTAAATGATCAGGAAGAAGGGAACCACTAGGTATTGGGGAGAGAATGTGAGGGGAAAATCTCAGAAGAAATTATATTTGAGTGCAGTGTTGATGACAGCAACTTTACCTGGAAGATAAGGAGAAGTGTGTTTGAAGGCTGAAGGATAAAAGCCTGCAAGTTTTGGTACATAAGAAGTTCAGGACAATTGTGAATTACACAGAAGGGCAATTTTAAAAGGGCCCAAAAATAGGCCATAATATGAAGAGTGCTGTACATCATCCAAAAGTATTTGGATTATTTTAACAGGGAACTGTTGAAGGTTTTCACTAGAAAGTGATACAATCAGATCTGTATTTTAGAAAGATCACTCTGTGGACAGAAGGATTAGGGCAAATAGGGAAAAGCAGCCCTTCTGGATAGTAAAATTAGGGTTTTGGTAGAAATTCATACAAGAGTGTGAAGACCTATGGTTTTTCAGTCTCTTTAAACAAAAAATGAAAGCCATGAGGCTTAGATACGAAAATGTGTGGAAATCTCATTACGAAATAATTACAGTGTTTATTTTCTTTTACTAGCTTGAAATGTTTTTCTAAAAAGACAGTAGGCCAGTACTATACACTTTGACTTTTTGTAGCATAAATTTTATACAACATGAGCCGAATTTTGTCCTCTAGCCCATAAAATGATTACCAACAGAATCCTCAGTTATGGTGAGTTAATAAGTTATTAAGAATACTATTTCTTATTTGAAAGTTTTCACACTGTTTCTCTTGCTATGAAAATGCTTATATAATGTTCAGTGATTTATTTAAGAACCGCCTTTCAAACTTGTATCATGTGTCATTGAGCTAAATCAGAAGATGTGAATGCGGACTTCTTTAAGACATGTCAAAATGAATAAGAGTTTTAGTGAGCTGTTCTATTTCTTGTACAAGCCAGTGAACTAACAATGAGCAAGTCTTCAGTGTTGAGATGGGGAAATACAAAAACCATCCCAGCTTACTCCACTCATCACCATGGTTTCATCATCTATTACACAGTAAAACAAACAGAGCCACTGACTATAACCCTTAATGAGCATATGTGACTCCGATAATATTTATCGGGTTTATTTGTTTGAGGCCAACTGAAATGAAAAGAAAACAGTGCGGCATTGGGTCATTACTCTCTTCTGACGTGTGCTGTAATTCTAAGGAAAACATTAGTAGCCTATTTTTAGCAAGTACCTTCATCCACTGAAGAGATAATGGCCCAAGGAGTAATCTCTGAGATGGAAAGCAGAAATTCCCAGAATTAAACTGTCTTGCTCATCTGTTCTATGGTCATAGGAAATCTATCAGCACTGTCATTTCTCATCAACAACGAGGAATGTTTTACATCAGACCATTATGCAATTCTCCCCAACTGTGCTGCCTTTCACCTTCATCTCTGCTAAGTCAGGATCCCCCAGCCAAAAGAAATAAAAAAACCTCACCTCCTCCAGAAAGTCTCCCCACATCAACCCCTTTATCCGTAAATGCTATCACTTACACATTATATTATTTGCACTTTCATAATCTGTATATTCTATGTTTTTCCTTGATTCAAAAAAACTATTGAAAAACTCATACAAAAATCATAAGGCAAGACATTGTTCTAGTTCCCATAATGATGGTGTCTGGGGGAGGTAGAGCTAGATGGAGAAAGGTACAGTGTCTTCCCTAGAGGAGTACATACATAACCCAGTAGGATGGATAAGGACCACGAACAGGGTCAAAAAAGTGGTCCTCAATATTGTTTCACCTCAGGGTCTGAGGGGGATGCCACTCCCTGCCACCAGTCCCAGGGACTCATCAGAGATGGACAAAGGTATGTGGACATGACAAAGGGACCGCAGTCCAGGCTGGTGGGGTGGAGGAGAGGAGGATGTAGAAAGTGGTTTAAAAATGATGAAGAGACACTGGTAGTTTAAAGCAGGGTTTTTGGAAGAAAGATATGGATTACAGTGTGGTACCTTCCACTATCTGCGTGACTCTTGATAATTTATGTATTTTTTAGAACTTAATAAGATTTGTGTTACATATACTCCCACCCTTTCTTCCGGTGGAGAATCATTGTGTTAAATTGTAAAATATCTCCCATGAAAAATACTATATATGCCAGAGGTTCAGAAGAAAAGGAATTCTATGACTTTGGAGGAAGGGACCAGAGACAGCTTTGTGAAAGAGATGCCATTACATCTGGGTTTTAAGGTTAGTTATGATTTGAGGAAGCAATGATGAAGGAGACAGAAACCATCCAACCATGAGCCAAATGATAAATGGAGTAAACAGAGAGTATTTGCATATTCCTTTCTTGGTTTTTCACCATGAATTCTAGGCATTTGTTGATATTCCCACCAGAAACTGTAAGCTTCTTAGAGCAGGAACCATTATTTTTCATTCTATTTATTATCTATCTGCACAGAGAGGCCAATGGAAATAAATACCTTGTTGATGATCTGGGCCCATGTGAAATCATTCTTAAAACATAGAGGTTGATCGATACGCTGTGAAACTTGTTCTCTTTCTCTCTCTGTGTGTGTGTCTCTCAAAGGGAAAGGGAGACTTGGAGAATGGAGAGGTGGATCCAGGGAGTGGGATGAAGCCTTCTCATTTCTAGAAGGTTTCACGTGTGTGAGATCCCATCGATTCTCCTCCAAAGCGCATGGAGCCTACGTAATAGGCTCTCCAAAGTCAAGTAGTTAGGGTTTATTCATCTTTTTGTAATTGGTAAAGTCTTTAATTTTAATTTTAATTTAATATTAAAATTTTGCAACATGTTTTCAACTAAGCAAAGAGGCAACTAGATGAAGATGCTTAGTTTAAATGTGCTTAGAAGTATTAAAGGCCAAGAGGACCCACAGGAATTGGTGGGTGGAGATAAGACCTTAGGGTACAGGCAACTCCAGGGAAAGGAAGTTGGGCTCCTTGACTTATCCCTCCTCTCCAGAAGCAGATTCTCCTTCTAATGCTACCAGGTTCTGGGGTCCATTTTTTTTTAAGGTACATGTACCTCTCCTTGAAGGAATCTTTTATAGATTGGCATAGACTACTGAGATCATGCTACAAGGAGGTGTTCAAAAAAACTGACTTTACAGAGTGCTATACAGCTGTGTAGGTCCTAAAATGTGGATACTGATATTGCTATAGAAAAAAAGTGTGTTTTTAAAAACACATAATAATGCTGTAGAAAAAAAAGTGTGTGTTAAAAAAAAGTGCTTTAAATATGTGCTCTACATGTAATTTATGATTATTATAGAGAAAGAAATCAAAAGATTGAGAAAAAGAATTAAGGATAAACTAAAGAGCTCCCATAAACTTATTATTTTAGTACCCTTATATACTCAATATTATAAATCAACAGATTCTTGGGAAAAAAGACATAAGAAAATGCTGAAATTCCTATTTTGTGACTAGATTTTTTCCAGTTAATATATGACTTTGCCAATAAATATATTTCTAGCACATTCTTAATTTTTGTAATTTTTGTTTACTTGTTTGTTTTCTCCTCAGTATATAGGCAGGTTTGATTCCAGAACAACAATAAAGCAAATATCGCAATAAAGCAAGTCACATGCATTTTTTGTTTTTTCAGTGCAAATAAAAGTGATGTTTACACTATACTGTAGTATATTAATTGTACAATAGCATTAGGTATATAAAACAATGTACAGACCCTAATCGAACATACTTTGTTGCTAAACGAAATACTCAAGATCATTTGAGCCTTCGGCACATTGTAACCTGTTTGCAGGATCTAAATATGACAACAATGAATTTTGCTGCATCTATTGACTTTTCCTGTCACAAAAGATTTCTCTGTAACATGTGATACTGTTTCACAGCATTTTACTCACAGTAGAACTTCTTTCAAAATTGGAATCAGTCCTCTCAAATTCTACCACTGCTTTATCAACTTAGTTTATGTACTATTCTAAATCATTTTTGTCATTTCAATTTATCTAATATTCTAAATTTGTCTTTGTAATTTCAACAATGTTCATAGCATCTTGACCAGCAGTAGACTTCATCTCAGAAACCATTTTCTTTGCTCATCCATAAGAAGCAACTCCTTAGCTGGCATGGTGACTCACACCTGTAATCCCAGAAGTTTGGGAGGCCAATGTGAGCTGATCACCTGAGGTCAGAAGTTCGAGACCAGCCTGGCCAACATGGTGAAACCCCATCTCTACTAAGACAAAACAAAACAAAAATTAGCTGGGCATGGTGGTATGGGCCTGTAATCCCAGCTACTTTGGAGGTCAAGGCAGGAGAATCACTGGAACCTTGGAGGCAGAGGTTGCAGTGAGCCAGGATTACGCCACTGCACTCCAGCCTGGGTGACAGAGTAAGACTCTGTCTCAAAAACAAAACAAAAAAGGAACAGAACAAAAAACAAAGAAGCAACTCCTCATTTGTTCAAGTTTTATTATGAGATTGCAGAAATTTAGTCACTTCTTCAGGCTATATTTCCAATTCTAGTTATCTTGCTATTTCTACTACTTCCATGGTTACTTTCTCTGCTGAAGTCTTGAACCCCTCAAAGTCATTCATGAAAGTTGGAATCAACTTCTTCCTAACTCCTTTTAATGTTGATATTTTGACTTTATCCCATGAATAACAAATGTTCTTAATGACATCAAGAATGGTGACTACTTTCCAGAAGGTTTTTAATGTACTTTGCCTAAATTCATCAGTGGAACCAAGCCCTTTGGCAGCTACAGTCTTACAAAATCATCTTCTTAAATAATAAGACTCAAAAGTTGAAATGACTTCCTGATCCATGAGCTGTAGAATGCATATTGTGTTAGCAGGCACAAAAACAACATTAATCTCCTCACACATTTCCATCAGAGCTCTTGGTTGAGCAGGTGCATTGTTATGAGCAGTAATATTTTTTAGTTTGGTGCTAAAGTTATTGCAGTTCTGCAAATACTTTTGCAGCAAACTAATAAAAGGAATCTTTCTCTTTTTTCCTGAATAGTCGATCTCAACAGTGGTCTTAAAATATTCAATAAACTATGCTGTAAACGAATGTGCTGTCATCCAGGCTTTGTTGTTGCATTGAGAGTACAGGCAGAGTATCTTTCGCATAAGTTTTAAGGACTCTAGTATTTTTAGAATGGTAAATGAGCATTGGTTTCAACTTGAAGTCACCAGCTGCATTAGCTAGTAACAAGAGAGTTAACCCGTCATTTGAAGCTTTAAAGCTAGGCATTAACTTCTCTCTAGCTATAAAAGCTATAAAAGTCCTAGAGGGCATCTTCTTCCAATAGAAGGATGTTTAATCCACATAGTTTAGTGTAGCTACCTTCATCAATTTTCTTAACTAGATCTTCTAGATAACTTGTTGTGGCTACTCCATCAGTTCTTGCTGCTTCGCCTTTCACTTTTATGTTGAGAGAGCTTCTTTTCTCAAACTTCATTATCCAACCTGTGCTAGTTTCAAATTTTTCTTCTACAGCTTCCTCATCTCTCAGCTTTCACAGAAGTAAAGAGAGTTGGGGCCTTGCTCTGGATTAGGCTTAAATTAAGGGAATGTTATGGCTGACTTGATCTTCTATCCAGGCCACTCATACTTTCTCCATATCAGCAATAAGGCTGTTTTGCTTTCTCATTCCTTTCCTTTTGCATTCACAACTTGACTAAACACTTGGTACAAGAGGCCTAGCTTTTGACCTGTTTCAGCTTTTGACATGTCTTCCTCACTAAGGTTAATCATTTCCAGCATTTGATTTAAAGAAAGAGATGTGCAACTCTGCCTTTCACTTGAACACTTAGATGCCATTGTAGGGTTATTAATTAGCCTAATTTCAATATTGTGATGTCTCAAAGGAATAGGGAGGCCTGAGGAGATGGAGAGAGATGGGGAATGCTGGTTGGTGGAGGAGTCAGAGCAATTCCAACATTTATTAATTAGATTTGCCATCTTCACTGTTCCTCGCACCTCAAAACATTTACAATAGTAACATCAAAGATCACTGATCACAGATCACCATAAAAGATATAATAATAATTTGAAAATTGGAAATATTTTGAGAATTTCCAAAATGTGACAAAGAGACATGAAGTGAGTGCAGACTGTTGGAAAAATGGCACCAATAGACTTGTTGGACACAGAGTTGCCACAAGTCTTCAATTTGTAAAAAATGCAGTATCTGTGAAATGCAATAAAATGAAGCAGACAAAAATGAAGTATGCCTCTACATTCTCACTTCATCTATTGTATTCTGATTTGTTTAGGGTGAAACAGGCAGGAGGGAATTTACTTCCTCTCGTTTGGCCATGTGACTGGTGAGAAGACCCACCTGCAGCTCCAGGAATGCCCCCAAATTGGTTTAAGTGTTTCAGTGTTTTCACCTTCAGCCCCTGTGATTGGGAAAGAGTGGGCACGAAACAATTTGGGCCAATAAATGATAATACATTCAGGACGAGCACATATCAGAAGAGCCTTTCCCTCTTCTGCGTGGTGTTTGAAGATGGAAGCTGAGTTTTCTCAGCTATTCTGTGGCAAGAACAGTGGTGAGGGGAACATCTGAACTGCCAGAGAATGTATTTCCAGAAAGCGGTCCCAATTCGGACCCCAAGAGAGGGAATTTTCTTGGTGCAAGAAAGAATTCAGAATCAGTCCACAGAGTAAAGTGAAAGCAAGTTTATTAAGCAAGTAAAGGAATAAAGAATGGCTACTCCATAGGCAGAGCCCCAAGGGCTACTGGTTGGCTATGCTATGGTTGTTTCTTGATTATATGCTAAACAAGGGATGACTTATTCATGAGTTTTCTGGAAAAAGGGTGGGTAATTTCCAGAACTGAGGCTTCCTCCGCTTTTTAGACCATATAGGGTAACTTCCAGATACTGCCATGGCATTTGTAAACTGTCGTGACACTGGTGGGAGTGTCTTTTAGCAAGTTAATGCATTATAATTAGCATATAATCAGCAGTCAGGACAACCAGAGGTCACTTTCATGGCCATCTTGGTTTTGGTGGGTTTTGACTTCTTTACCACAACCTGTTTTATCAGCAAGGTCTTTATGACCTGTATTTTATGCTGACCTCTTATCCCATTTTGTGACTAAGAATGCCTTAACCTCTTGGAAACACAGCCCAGTGTAGATCTTGGCCTTATTTTACCCAGTCCCTATTCAAGATGGAGTTGCTGTGGTTCAAACACCTCTGACAAAAGTATCCCTCTTGTGGGTTTATAGGATCTGTGAAAACGGCTTCCCCATATTCTGCAGAGGATTTTTCTGGGAAAAATGGGCCATAGGAGCTTGGTATGGAGTAGTTCTGGTTATAATAGGAAGAGATTTGGCTTTGCAGTGAGCCAAGCCTAGCTTCACATTCCAGGCACAGCCACACCTAGCAGTAATTCTACCCTAGGTGAGTTATTCTCTCTTTGTACCTCAGTTTCAGTACCTGTAACGTGGTGACAACAAAACATATCTATGAGCTGTTGTGAGAATTTAAGTCATATATTCAAGAGCAAGAGTGTTGTGAGGTTTGAGCATTGTGAGAGGGGCAGGTGGACACAGACACAGTTATTGGGGGAGGGGATAGGTAAGAGAATAAAGGAGGAATTAGGGCACAGATCTCCTCGTATGCAGGCTCTAGAGAAATCGGTTCCCTGATATAGGTTTCTCAACCTTGGATATCTGCATAAATCACCTGGGGATCTTACTAAAATGCAGATTCTGATTCAGGAGTTCTTGCATGAGGCCTGAGTTTCTGTTTCTAACTAGCCCCTGCCTCCTGGTCATACGGATCTTCTGGTTTGTGGACCACTTGGGTCAAAATGCTCTAGATCACACATGAGGGCGGACCTCATCACCCTTATTTTTATTCCCGAGAAGTCTTTCTACTACCCACTAAATGGTGAGCTCTTCCAAGGCAATCCTAGATGTGTTTAGTGTTCTGTGCACTGTGTTTGCTTACTCTGTGGAGGAAGGGAGCTCAATTATGGGAGGTAAAGGAGATGCCCGGATGCCATCTGCTTATCCTGCAGAGCTGAATGGGAGAGGCTTACAAATGGAGCTGAGCTCAAAAGTCAGGAAGCATTGGTAGAATCCTGGCCAAGGCCTGGGTGGAGAGCTTGTCAGAGGGAAGATGGAAAGTGAAAGGCTGTCTGTGTCACTGGTTCCCTTCATTGTTGAGTGTTCACATCTCACAGCACAGGAAGCAGCTTCATCTGCAGTTTCCTTCATGAGTCTAGGGAGCGCAAATTACTCCTTGATAGCCGGTAGGTAAGACGGTGACTTGTTTCCCATTGGCAAGCATTTTACACATGGCCAGAATCCAATCACAGGGTTGTGCGTCTTTGAGATGTAATCGAAGAGCAATAGATTTGAAGTCGGAAGAACTGGATGCTGCTCAGAGCTGGAAAATGATCTGTTCAGTTACTTGCACAAGTTATCTAACCTCCCTGAGACTCAACCTTTTAACCTGTAAAATGGTGATTATCAAATAGCACAAGTTTTCTAGTAACCCTATTGTCAGGAACAAGTGAAAAAATGTATGCAAGAACTTTGAAAAACAAGCAAATAAAACACTATTCAACTGTAAAGGATTGTAGGGACAAGAGTTTTAGGGCAGCTTAGTTATCCAATTGCCTGACTGTGAAATTATATCTAAGACACTAGAACCCAAAAGGTGGGCCTTAAGTATATCTGAGGAAGGGGCAATGCAGAGAGAAAGGTGACAACTGCTCAGGAAATCTCTCATGCCCTCTGTGTCTCATGATGTCTCACATGGTGTGGCCACCTGTGTCCCCAAGGATGCAATGCAGATCAGGACATGACAGCCAGAGCATGACCCCAAATGGTAGACCCCATGGTCCCTTGAAGGTGTGCAGTGGACATTCAGTTTGAAGGCAAAGAGATCTCCCTAATCTAATAAAGCACATCTGAGCAAAAGGATGGAGTTCAGTTTCTTCCATATCGTTACAACTAGATTGAGAATACCCACAAAATCTAATGTATGGATGGAAAAGAACAAAGAAGATATTTACATCCCGCTTCTCTCAAAGAGTTACCCCCCATGTGGAAGCCTGTCAGCATCCTAATATTGTTCTTTTCTAACTCCTTGACCTGAATAAAAAAGTCCCATGCCCCAAGTGTAAAGAGATTGGGGCACATGCTATGGATCGGTTTCTTGACATTTTAAAGAAACAGGAAAAGCTCAGAAACCACCTGGCATCCACACCAGGAAATGCAGGGCCTGGCCAGAGAAGGTACAGAAGGATAAATTCTCCTTGTGAGTTAGTCCATGCGGTCTGCTTGAGTTTGGATATTTGTCCCTTCCAAATCTCATGTTGAGAAGTGAGATTCCCAGTGTTGGAGGTGGGGCCTGGTGGGAGGTGACTGGATTACGGGAGTGATCTCTTATGAATGGCTTACCATCATCCCCTTGGTGATGAGTGAGTTCTTCCTCTGAGTTCACGCCAGATCTGGTTGTTTAAAAGAGCACGCACCTCCTGCCCTCTCCCTTTTCTCTTGCTCTCCCATGTAATATACAGGTTTCTTCCACCATGATAGTAAGCTCCTTGAGGCCCTCACCAGAAGCAGATGCTGGCACCATGCTTTTTGTTTAGCCTGCGGAACTGCAAGCCAATTAAACCTCTTGTCTTTATAAATCACCCAGTCTTAGGCATTCCCTTATAGCGACACAAATGTTCTAACATGCAATCCAAAAACCACATGTTTAAAACCCTTAAGCATCACATACTGTACGATTCTGACAGATAAGGCAATGAAGGATGCTGAAAAGGAAGGGAACACCAGTTAATCCCTAGGGACTGGGAATAGAGATGACAGGGAAGTCAAAGAGTCAACCATTTGCCCAGAGAATGACTCTTTCATTTAGCCAGTGGATTCTGTCTAAATGTTATCTTCTTGGTGTCTCTTTCTCCGACACTCATTAAGCAAATTAGTACCCACCCCCTAGACACATACACACATTTTATCCCAATTACCTCCTCCTCTTCTCAGCACTTGGTATCCTATATAGCTGGTATTATTATTATTATTATAGTTTACTCTCTTTCATCACCATAACAAAAGTTCCATGAGATCATTGATTGCTTTGTTTACTATTATATCCTCAGCACTTAGCATGGCCCGAAAATGATAGGTGCTCAATAAATATTTCAGAACGAATAATGCCCTGGATTGTGTTCAATTTAGTCCTTGAATATTTCCCTCACTTAGTAGTTTTAGGTTCTTCAGCATTTTTTCCTCATTCTTCTTAACTCCTTCAATATTTTTTTCTCAGCCTATTTTCCTATCATCATCGTCATCACTATAATCATCACGTAAAATGGCTAGCATTTCTGTATGTGGAGAATTTAAAACCTTACAGCCCTTCATGGCAATAGCTCCCTGGCAATCCACCTACAGGCACAGAAAGGGCTGGCAGTGGCACCTCAAGCTGAACAGTCTCCAACATCCTTCAGGCAGATTGCTTCATTTGTGAAATTCATTTCTCAGGGTATATTTCTCTCCAGGTCATTTATGAAAAGCGACTAAGTTAGTTGGATAAAAGGAAAGTCATAAAATCACTTTTCTGGTGATATCATACACCAGGGGCAAATGGCATGCTGGTGTTCTAGCCCCCTGAATTGCAAAGTGACGTCTGACTGGCAGGAAACATGCTGATCCAGTGTGAGCAATTTTGTCACAGATGGAGAAATATCTTTGGAAAAAAATATCTGACATATAATCAGTGCTCAACATTTTTGGAATGAATGCATGGACCAAATCTCCCTGGCTGCTCCCTTTCTCCCTCCTATGTTGGTGGCTTGAATTTTGGGGATTTGTGGTAGAGTTAACTACATGTCCATACTTTTTTTCTCTGAAGCCCAGCTGTCACTGTGTAGCCTCTGCCTTCCTGTACATAAAACATTCCCTGTGCATCTGGAGGCTCAGAGAAGGGACCCCGCCAGTCTGCACATGAAATTTGCAGCCTCAGCTTCTGCACCTGTGGGCTGAGCGATCTGGAATATATTTTCATTTCCCGGTCACAGTTGGAGCAGTGAGATTTGACCTTCAGAAGGCAGTGGTTTGTTGAGAGCCTGTTCTTAGTTCTTTTTAAATCATGTACACACTGCAAGAGCTGAACACCTCTGCCTACCGAAGGCTGAAGGAATGTGCCTTGAAGCCAAGTCTAGACAGGATTCCAAAGCAGGGAATTGGTGGGGACCAGGGAAATTGCCACACGGTCCACGCCAGCTTTCTGTCCTACAATTTTACCATTTTTGTGTTTCTGGATGTTAGCCAAAATGAGACGCCTTTTGTGCCAAGAATGACCATAACAAGCAGGTTGAGGTTTCCACTGGAGGTTAATTTAAATGTTCCACCTTCCTTCAGCTCCCAATTTAGAGTGCATTATGTTTCCCGAGGCAACTCCAAGATTTTCCAGGCCTCTGGTTTACTGAGGGGAGAAGCAAGGAGAAGCCAAACTATTCTCTATCATTTCTCAATTTATAGCCACCTGTAATCAATCATCAGATGAATGAGGATTTACAAAAACAATTGAATTAGGAAAGTACTAATCCCAACTGTCAATGCGATGAGTCAAACCCCAGATGGAAGCGAAGGAGACAGGCATGATCTTTCTGGCTCGCTTTCTGCTGATGCCCCAGCTCTACAACCTGAAGCTGAGCTGACCCCAAGCCACACAGCTGGCACACCATGAAAACCTGGCACCCCAAGTCCTCATGTGGTTTGTGACCTTTTGTTTTAAACTGCCTGCTCCACCCATTTCAAACTCCATGTCCCGAGGAAAACATTCTCTGAGCATCTAATAGTTTCTTATTCAGAATCTACTCTCTGTCTCCCTCATCTCACACATCCATCAGCCACAAAGTCCCACCGATTTTACTTCCTGTCCCATTCATATGCACACCCACTGCCACTGCACTGGTGCAGGTCCTGCCATCCCTCACCTTGCTGGGACCATCTGCCCGCCCTCAACACGTTCTCTACACCAGCCCCTCTCTCAACTCCATTCTCCCCATGGCAGCCAGCACCACAAGTCAGCCATAAGAATCTGACCTTCCTCTTTCCTGCCTAACATTCTAAGCTTTGATCACCAGATAGCTCATGGTCCACCTACCACCACCCTCCACACACACACCTGCTGGATCATGACTTTGCCCTTCCTTTGGCCACTCCCCAGGCATTCCCAGGCTTCACTTGGATAATATTCACTTCTCAAGATGTGGATAAGGTTGCATATCTTGGAAACCTTCTCAAATGCATCACCCTGGTTCAAACATGTCTTCTCACTCGGCTCATAGTTTCTCATGCAATTTTGAAATTATTCGATGACATCTTCCTATGCTCTCAGATCCTAGATAGTGGGATTGCCCCTACCTGACACCCTACATGGAACACAATAAGTATTCAAGAAATCTGTGTTGAATGGAAGTGATAAGCCTCACTTTTCCCTAAAATCCATTTTCTTGGTATTGATCTCTTGACTTGCTTCATTTCCTGTCTTGACAATGGTGTAGACTGTTTCCTCTAAGGGCACTTGCCTTGGCGTGTTGGTGAGCAACCTGTCCAATGCTCACGAGTGACTCCTAGGAAATCTCTCAGTGGTCCTGGAGTCTATCCCTGGGGTCTCTCGGTGGCCTCTCTGTAGTTTTAAGAAGAATTTTCAATGAGAACTTAATTCCGGAATGATTTTGAAAGTGGGTGTGGGCAGTGGCTCACACCTGTAATCCCAGCACTTTGGGAGGCTGAGGTGGGTAGATCACCTGAGGCCAGGAGGTTGAGGCCAACCAGGTCAACACGGTGAAACCCTCGTTTGTACTAAAAATACAAAAATAAATTAGCGTGGTGTGGTGGCACATGCCTGTGGTCCCAGCTACTCAGGAGGCTGAGGCTGGAGGATCACTTGAACCTGGGAGGTGGAGGTTGCAGTGAGCCAAAATTGCACCACTGCACTCCCGTTTGGGTGACAGAGTAAGACTCTGGAAAAAAAAAAAGGGGGGGAGGGACTAGGTGTGTTGAACCGATTATGTAATCACTACTACGTTAAAAAATTGCTCCAGAATAAAGCCAGAGGAACAAGGGTGACATGAAAAATGTTGCAGTTCTATGGCACTTTGTAGGTACAAAGGTTGGTCTTATTTGGGAAAATTTAGTAGCTCTTGTGCCCAGCTGTCACTAAATTCGTATGTTTTCTGAGTACTGGCTTATTATTACATCACGTAGGGAAGTTTTAGAAAAGCTGATGCCCAGGTACAATCTCAAAGGTTCTGATTTAATCAGCCTCGGTAAAGCCTAGAGTATTAGTGTCTTCTAGAAGGCCCCTCAGGGATATTTTGAACATCCAGAATTAGGACAGGTTGCTCTACAATGAGCTTCTCCTCCTTGGTGGTGACACCCCCGACTCTGTCTTCCCAGCCAAAGCAAGTTCTTTTTCACTGCGCCCCTAATGACTGTGGACATTACAAAAGCTTAGGTGATCTCTCTTGAGCACAGCTTCCAGTGATTCTGCAATTTGGGATTTCACTATGCGGAAAATGTGTTGAAAAGAGAAAAAGAAAACACTGCAAAGGGATCACATTTATGATTCTGTAACAGGTAATTTAAGCAGTGGTACACATACACGTGTAAATATGTACCCAATGCAAACATAACATGTTATGCCCCTGCCTCTGTGGAATGCAGTGCGACACAACAGAGACCGCTGTGCTGTGAGCAGCTGAAGGGACACACTTTGAACTTTATCTCTGACTTGGGAGAGCCTGGAGATCGATCTTCATAAATTTAGGTGACAGGACATCCGTAGATTGAGGGCGCTGCCTGGGGACAGACTCTTGCATTATGCACAGCTTTCTTTTTTTTTTCTCTCTCTCTTTTAAAAGTATTCTTCTTGTCTCCCTGAAGCAAGACCAACCATCACTGAGGAGATGAAAACACCTGACAAACATCAGCCTTGGGACTAAAACTTAAAAAAAAAAATTAGTCTTTCAATTCTTTCATGCCTGCTACATCAACGGACAAATTCACAATGTCTATGCTTGAATTTCTGTTTATCCTAAAATAACATCCACCTTGAGAAAGAGGCCAACAGAGAGTGAGCCAGGGTGTTAGGGACATACTTCCTATTCATTAGGAGACTGCAGATTGTATGACTGTGTTTGCAAAGCAACTAGAATAGTGCCTCGCATGCACTTCTAACACTACACAAGTGTTAAACAAACACAGGATAAATGTAGTAGAATGCTGCTACTTTTGCTTTCTTATATCATTTCTTCTGGGTAACAGCCCAGTCCCCAAACAATGCGATTCCAGTGGGGCCAGACATTCTAAAGTCCCCTACCCCAGACTTTGCTGCAGAGAGCAAGGCCTCCAGTAGCAGGATCACGGTAGGACTTCTACCTTTCCAGAACGTCTGCTTCCTTCATCCTTCCTCCATTAAAACATTTAACAATTACATTTGACAACTGCTTTGGCATAAAGATAAATAAAAATACAAGCTGAATTTATTATTATATGTTTGTTACTATATCACTGTTTTCTGTTGATTTTAAAGGAAACTTAAATTAAAACATTTTCATCGGTCCCTAAAAGAACTGTGGGCCCCAGGCACAGTTCTTCATGGGTAAGTTGACCCTGTCCAATAGTCCGATTGAAGACGCCTTGACTTTGCCAGTTCTTTTCCTTTCCAGAACAAGATGGCAGTGTTTTATTTTGTTTTGTTTTGTTTTTGAGATTTGGGAGAAGGCAGATTTTGTGAGCAATTGTAAATAAAATTCAAAGCACTCAACAAGTTCTTATTAAGCATCATTATGTTTGTGTGTGTGCATGCATTACTCGTTACACTTACACACATGCACACACATGCACGGATATGCACATGCATGAACACATGAGCAAACAGGCATGCACACGTGCACACACACGTGCACGGACATGCACACACGCACACACACACTCTTAAATTGGTCTTGGATGGTAGGAGTTTGCAATCTGGTTGATATGTCCATAATTTATCCATATCCCAAATGTTTTCCTACGAAGAGCCAGACATTAAATGAATTCTAGTCCGAGGCTATGTAATTACAGTTCTTCAATTGTAAGCAACTAAGTTAGACTCTGCCTAACTTAGTTTTTTTTTTTTAAGGAATTTGGTGGAAAGATACTAGAGAACTCTCAAAATGAAGAAAAAGCATCATTATCATTTTTCTTAAAGATGCTATGTTGTGTTTTGTAAGCCAGAGTGAGAAATTTGGATTTAATTACAATGTGAAAGGAAGCCATTGGATGGATTTAAAGGAGGGTAGTGGTGTGATCTGATTTATATTTGCAAATAATGTTTCCAGCTGCTGTATGGAGAATAGCTTGTAGATGTGTGGGATGAAATCAGGATGATAAGTGAGGAGACATTTCATGGACCCGGCAGAAACGATGGGGCCCTGCTAGTGGGAAAATGTGCATATGGAGAGGAATAGACAGAGGCACAACATATTGTTAAGGTGGTTAAGGAAGTCATCAAAGGATAACTCTTAGGTTTTTAGCTCCTTGGCCTTGCATTTGACCAACTAGGTATATAGTCATGCTACTTACTAAGAAAAAATTTAAAAACTGGAAAAGAAACATGTTTGAGAGTGGCATCAAAATTCTTGCTGTGGCAGTTTGAGGTATCAGCTATATATCCATGTGGAGATGACAGACAAATCAGGAGTCGTCTCTGAGTTTGGAGTTTCAGGGAGGGATCAGGGCTGGGGATATCTACTTTCAATGTTTACATAAAAATGATATTTAACATGATGAGTCTGATAACAGTACTCAGTTAAAGATGCTGATAGAGGAGAAGAGGGTTGGCTGAAGCTCTGAGGTGGCACTTCAACATTTAAGGTCAATTAGTGGAGGGTTGATGAGTGGGGAGTGCGGTGTCACAGAAACTCAGGGAAGAAGGAGTGTCACACAAAAATGCATAACTTCCTGCTGAGATATAAAGTGAGGAGAGAGGACACCGTGGATTTGGTGGCATAAGTGTTCTTGATGACTAGAGATATGGGGGGAATAGAAGTCTTACCGGAATGAGTTGTGGGAAGAATGAGAAATAGTCTACTAAGAAAAATGGGGACTGAGAATGGGATGTTAACTGGAGGGAATGTCTGAATTCAGGCTGCTAGAATAAGGTACCATAGATGGTGGCTTATAAACAGTAGAAACTGATTTATCATAGTTTTGGAACCTGAAAGTCCGGCATCAGTGTGCTGGTATGGTCCAGTTCTGGTGAGGGCCCTGCAGACTGTGGACTTCTTTTGTATCTTCACCTGCTGTTACTAGGGTGAGAGAGAACTCTGGGGTCTTTTTTTTTTTATATAAGGACACTAATCCGATGCATAAGGGCTCCACCCTCATGACAATTACTTCCTAACAACTCCATCTTCTAATACCATCACATTGGTGGTGAGGCTTTCAATGTATACATTTTGGGAGGACACATTTAGCACCCAACAGGGATGTAGCTTCCAGGCAAGAACCATTTAAAGTTGCATATTTGTCTGTTGACAGCAGGAATACAGTAGAGAGAAAGAATTTGATGATTTAGCCAAGGCAGGAACCAAGTCTTTGAAAAGACAAGACTGCATGAGAGCTGGGTGCAAAATTGGAACGGTCACCTTCTCATGAGAACTGTGAATTTTTTTGTTTGTTTATTTTGAGAGTCTTGCTCTGTTGCCCAGGCTGGAGTGCAGTGGTATGATCTCAGCTCACTACAACCTCTGCCTCTTGGGTGCAAGTGATTCTCCTGCCTCAGCCTCCTGAGTAGCTGGGACTACAGGCACACACCATTACGCTTGGCTAATTTTTGTATTATTAGTACAGATGGGGTTTCGCTATGTTGTTCAGGCTGTTCTCAAACTCCCAACCTCAAGTGATCCACCTGCCTTGGCCTCCCAAAGTGCTGGGATTATAGGCATGAGACACTGTGCCTTGTGGAGAATGGGAACTTTATCCCTTATCAAAAGACAGAGGACAGAGAACAAGCAGGTCAGTAAATATGGTGGAGAAGAGGTGAAAAAGCTCCTAGCTGATTGCTTACTTTCTCAGCAATGAGGCACGGCCATCAGTTGAGGGTGAGGGTTGCAAGGATGTATAAGATAGGACAGAAGGGTGAGAAATCGTTGTTTGGGAGAGCCTAAACATGAAGATGAAAAGGAAACCCAAGGAGGGCTGCCTGGCATGATTGAGTGTCTATTTTAGATTTAACAATATGAAATTTAGAAGACCAGTCAGCATAGTTGGGTTTTTGTCCAGCAATGTTTAGCTGCACTGGGGCAAAAGTCTTGGCTGCTATTTGGCATATATTTAATGCTTATTAGGTGTCAGACACTTTCTGAAGTACTTTAGAAGTCTTATTTGTTTCTCACAACTGCTTTATGACGTATGTGCTATTATTATAGGTGAGGAAAATGAAATAGGGATAGCTTGAAAGGGCTGGGGCCTGTTACAGATCCTGGCAATTAGACTCAAAAGACCACATAATTCACACCTCATGGGTTGTTACTAGGACAGATGAGTCAATGGTATATAAAGCATCTAGCACAGTGCCCTGCCCATAGGACGCATTCAATGAATGCTAGCTATGAATAGCAGTATTTAGGAAATGATATTATCTACCACATAGAGTTTTATAAAGTTTAAGAAAGATGAAATGTGTGAAATTCTGAGCCTAGCACCTGGAACTTAATAAATGTCGGTGCGTTTCTTTTCTGTACTTCCCCCACCAACCTACATAATATTCTGACATCGAAGTCCTTAGTCATTTGATTGCTGAGAACTGTGTTGCCATGGGAGACCACTAGGTGGCGCCACCAAAGAGCAAGCCTGTTCCATTTACCTTCAGATTTAACTCAGATACAGGTGGGCGAGCAGAAGCTGGACCTTGACAACCAAAAGAAGAATTGTCATAAATAAATAAACAGATGGATAGAGAGAGGGATAGGGTTGCATTTAAAGCATATATTTGGGTAAGCAAATAAAACAAAGAGCATGTATATCCAAAGAGACTCTGTTAATTAGATAGGCAGGCGACAAGGGCCAATGCAAATTTCCTGTGCTTGCAAGCTAAATAAAACAGAAATCTTGCCTACTTTCTCAAAACCAAGCTATACTCCCAAACTGTTAAATCCATGCATCAGACAAAATTTCTAACGGTGGCATGGGCATATGTCTCTCTATTTCCTTTTCCTGCCTCCAGCACAGGTAATGGAGACTTCAGCCCAGCCCAACTTATAATTTGATAGCCATCTCTCTAGCTGCCAACCCCATCCAAGATCAACAAATGAAAACACCTAGTGTTCCAAGCAATGCTGCCTCATACGGAGACAATCCCAGGTATCCTTTGTGCAACACTTACATTCCAGGAGGTTCTCTCTGAATGACAAAAGTCAGAAACAGAATAGCCCAGGCATGCTTTTCTTATCTGTCTTTTCCTAGGAGCAGTGATGTAATGTGATTGAAATCTCTTGCCTGTTTAATTGTGTCATCATCCATAGCTGTATGGCTCTACCGTATTCTGGAAAAGGTATAGATACAATTAAAATAAAAATCCATCCCACCACATTATCATGGCCTTGGGGTACATTTTCCAACTTCCACCCTCCCCATCCCTGGGCATCTTTCTATTGCTTCCTGGATCGCCCCACTAAGGACATATGTATCTGCTTGTAGCCAGTGCAACTGAGCTCCCCAAACACAGATTCCCATGAAAACTGAACAAAAGAGGAGGGAGAGGCAGAGCATGTTAAATGTCTCATTAGGCCTTCTGTCTGATTCTCATTAGATTCGCTGACTGCTTCTCATTAGGCCCATTGCCTCAACTTCTTTCAGGCCCTGAATATGTAGGCCAGTGCTTATTGTCATGGTCGGTCGAGAAGATCCATTTCATTTATTCATAAATTGAATGTGGCTTCTGAACAGTCCCAGGCAATTTCTTTTGGCAAAGTGAAGGCAGGCGTATTGTTGTTATTTGCTATTTTTTGAGCAATCCTAAGCAGGGTGGGCAGAAGAAATGATTTAAAAGACCCAGCACAAAAACTTCAAACACTGCTGCAGAACTGGAGCACTGGGAGACACACTGTTGCAGCCAAGAGGCCAGCATCATGTGCAGACATCTGCAATGGGACATCATGGGCAGAATCACAAATACCACCAGGTTCAGAGAGGAACTGCTATGGCTCTAACAAGATGCCCACTGGGCAGGCTACGGAAGAGAATAGCTATCAGGGACATCAGTCAGTTGCAACTCCTGTCCTCCCTGCCATTTGAAAACATGTACCCAGTGTTTTGAAATAAGAGTCAAACAATCACATAGAAAAGTTATTGTACCGTCAAATATTCTACAAATTATGGGTATAATACATTACCTTTGTGGGAAAAAAATAACTGACGTCTCAATATTCTTCTCATTGAAACAAGCAACTGATCCCTTCCCCTGGGAAGAAAGCTCCCAAGATATGGCAGGACGCTAATGGAACTTAGAGACAATATGTTTGTTGTGGCATCAGTGGACTTGGCCCTGAAGAATCACACAAAATACATATCTGCAATGGAAAAAGTAAACGTTAATGAGCATTTGCCCCCAAAATGGTAAACAACTGCATACTTCCTATGCTGTCTCTTTGCCATTGTTTGCTGTCTCGGTGCTTGAGTTTCTCTCCTGGGTGCATGTGATGTGCGTCTAACATGACTTTCAGAGTCATCCGGTGCCTAGAATCAGAGAGGTGATTTTCATAAGGAATTATTTTTAAAATTTTCCCGGACTGTGAGGTTTGAGGGAGGAGATTTAGTACCCTTTAGAAAGCCAGTGTTTCCCCCTCAGCTGAAGGTATGCTCTGTGTTTGATATAGACCTATCAAAGCAAGTCAGGCTGCCCAAGAAACACTTTTCTGAAATTGAATGTTAATATCAGATTGGAAACTTTCTCCCTGCCCCATCCCCCCACCCATGAGGGAGAAAAGAGGTGTCTCCATATAAAGTCTTCTCCATCAGGAAGCAATGCGGGTATTCCCCACGGAAGGAGAAGGGCCATGACTCACTGAGGAGGTCCAGGGTGTGGTGTCTTTTAGACAAGCTCCAGCTGTTCCATAAGCTGGAAAGACATGGCAACTTCTCCTTTGTGGGTTTTGTTCAAGTTTGTAATGTCCCATTTTGAGGTAGCATTGGAATCCTCTTTTTACCCTGTGATGTGGGAAGAATTTCCATCTGGGTACGTGACTGTTATCAATGAGGTTACCTGTGTTTAGGTTTGTTGCCTTTGTATCAGGCTATGTGGTCAGCCTTATAAGGACCTACGTGAAGATCAGGGCATAGAACTTGCTGTTAGGAAAGGGCATGGTCATTCCAAAGATGCTTCTATGCTGATTTTCCTCACCCCCAATACTGACATCTAAGTCCGTTTCCCCATCCTTGGTGAGTGGCCCTCAACCTTGCATAAGTACTCCCACTTCGGGGAACTTGACCTCCGAGCATTCCAGGAAATGTGTATCCCAGACTGCAACGTTCATTCACAACATTCCCAAACAAAACTTGTTTTTCTC
This sequence comes from Mandrillus leucophaeus, assembly GCF_000951045.1. Taxonomy (NCBI): domain Eukaryota; kingdom Metazoa; phylum Chordata; class Mammalia; order Primates; family Cercopithecidae; genus Mandrillus; species Mandrillus leucophaeus. Next base: position 888,550 of record NW_012105054.1, read on the forward strand.
CCAGTTGGCTTGAGGAATACACTGTTTTGTGAAGCCCTTCTAAGATGGCAGGTTTCCGTGCATTAATAAATATCTGAAAGAGACATGCTTATTGATGCCTGGGAGACATGACTGTGGAGATGACATAAAAATTTTGGCTCCAAAACTTTTCAGTAAAAAGCCCAGTTCAGAGACAGGCTAGAACAATGGGCTGAAAATGATCTTGGCCTTTCAAGTGCTTTATCCTATCCAAAGTTTCAGCGCGAGAACCTGATCTCCCAGAAAGTATTTCTTTTATTGCCAGCCGTAGAGAATCACTGACAAAACTAATTAAAGAATTTGAACCTCATTTCCTCTTTCATTAGCTGACCCTCAACCAGGGGCTGGACTCCAAACAAAGGCGCTCTGAGCCAACAAGATATAGAATGTGAGGCTCTCACCAGGCTAAAGAGGGCTGCATGCTCTCATTCTCCTCTTTGAAAGAGCTACTTGAGTGCAAAATACCTTGCCCTTTTTTTTTTTTTATAATGGAAAAAGCTTTGGGTTGCCATCAGAAATAATGAAGTTTGAAGTTCCTGAAAGTTATTCATTTATTGGACTTGACTTTCCACCCTTCCCTTGAATTCCAGGAGCCAGGTCAAGACAGTAAGTTCTCATGGAAAATTAAGCACTTTTGCAAAGGTGCTTAAAGAAATATGCTTGTTTCAGGTTTCAGACTCTCAAGGGGATGGTGTTCATTGATTTCCAGGCTTAAGACAACGATAAAGACTTCCAGATATGAATGAGCTTATATGGAATCCAGCCAGTCTACCTGAAAGGCCTGTTGTAAAATACTTGGTTCTGTCTTGGATATTCACCCTTCTCCTTCTTGACTTTTTTTCTTCTGCATTTTAAGATTCATAATTTGGCAGTCATTGCAATGATTACATAGAATGGCATTTATTGATTGAATACCTTGGCCGATTGAAGAATAACTATTTGAAGATTGTGAAATGATTTCTGTAAGTTACATGATTATCCACTGAAGTGATGGGCTCTATTACAGCATATATCTTTGTTAGTTGGTTATGAAGCTGACATAAATTTAAAGAAGGGGGGCCTCAGGTTTCTGGAAAAAATTTTGATTTTATTAATATGGAAAAATCTTAAGCTTAGAGATTCAGGTTTTTTTTTTAAATTAAGGAGTGGAAACAAATCCTATTTTATTTTTAAAATATATTTTCTTTCCATTTTAACTTTGATGATAATAAAACAAAGATTGTGGTATAAGAGTCATCATTCAAAAATAAAGGATGGGTCTCCTTTCTCAAATGGCACCCTGACCTACTTAATATTACACTACTGGTTGGTCTGCATGATCCTGTTTGATCAAGTGAGATGACCCTCACTGAACAGGCTTTTCCAAAAGCATTTTACAACAAGTCGAGGCCTCCTTAATCCAGAGTAAAGCTAGGGATATACAAGAGTGGCAAAATGTAAACAAGGGGAGACCCAAGAATACACTCAGCACGGGAGCTCATGACTTCCTCTCTGATTCTGGCCAAGAGTATTGTTCCTGCTGTGTGCACGCCTTAGAATATCACCCAGGGAACCGGATGCAATGCTTTGGCACTTCATTTAATTCCTCTGCTCTGGAGACCCAGTCACCAATGCCAGATAGATTCCCTTGCAAGTGATCAAATACTTAGCTTTGAACTTTTGGTGAAAGATTTAATGTGGGATAATCAATGAGTGAAACTACATTATGCAATCCCACAAATATGCAAAAAATAAGAAAAAGAAAGGGGAAATTAACATTCTTGGATTATTTGACCATGAGAACATGGAACTTGCTTTAAGTGAAAGCTTCTATGACAATGGAATCTTGAAGGAATTACAATTGAAATCCAAAAAAAAAAAAAAAAAAAAAGAATTAAATGGTCTTATGTATTTTTTTTTTAAATCGTTGTGTTCAATTGTGCTATGTAGAATCTACAGTTTTCTCTTCCCTTAACAAAATCTTGGGTGTATTCCATAACTTCCTGGTCACATTTGGTAATTAAAACTTAGTGTGGCTTAATTTAAACCCTTAATTGCATATCCAATTTAAAGCTAGAGCTGTGACTCTGGCTGCTTAGAAAGAGGGTGGGGGGCAAAATCTGGCTGTGGAGCAATGCTATCCTCCCCCTCCTCTAGACCCAGCTTTTCTGGGGAGCCTGAAGGAGGGCTGGGGGATGCACAGAAATCCTTTCTTAAATGGCCACTTGCCTGTGGGAGGGAGGCGCCCCTGGGCACTGTTCTGATTTTTCCTGGTTCCACTTCCCTCTAGGAGTTTCCATGCAAGTGCTGTATGTGTTTTTAAGCTTTCCCCTACCCTACCCTCCCAAACACAGCCTTGTCTGCCATCAGCCCTGGGAGGGCATCTCAGGTCTCCACTCAGTGGACCCTGGAGGAACCTCCTGACTCCAGCACCTCCTCTCACATCCGGGTTTCTTCTAGTGGGGACGATGAAAGGTCACAGTCTGATTTCATGCCCTCTGAGCACAGAAGAAAACTAGGTGGGTTGGGGATCACCCTCCCTTTCCCCAGGAATTGCTACCACAGTCCCTCCAAGTCGGCACCCATGCCTTGGGAAATTCCTAGTCTGAAAGCAGGCCACAGCTTGCATGTTCCTCTCTGCCTGTATCGCACCTCAAGGCTCCACATCTTCCATGGAGACATCTTGAGTCTGCCAGCTCTGGAAGCTTGGGAGGTCTCCCAGTGGGGAATGAGATGCCATTTTCCCTGAATTGCAAGTTCCCCCAGTCACTATGAATGACGCTGCTGGAGGGCACATGCGCTCTCCCCTGGGCCTGTCTCATGCACACATCTCCTGCCATCTTCTCTTGACTGGGGAGGACCTGGCAGGATGCAGCGGTGCTTGTTGGCAGTGAGACCTTCCTGCTGCCTCGTGGTCACCCGAAGGGATGGTGTCTGGTCCCAATGCATGGTGGCTTCTTGATGGGTCTTGTGAGAATATGACGGTATCTCTGTTTCCAGTAGTATTGAATATCCTGTCATATGAGCAAAAAAGGGACATGGCTTAAAAGTGACTTATTTGGGGGAAAATATAGTTCTATAAAATGCAATTTAGCCGATTATGCTGGATCATGCCTTAATCCCAGAGCGTTGGAAAGCTGAGGTGAGAGAATGGCTTCAGCTCAGAAGTTCAAAGTTACAGTGAGCTATGAAAGTGCCACTACACTCCAGCCTGGGTGACAATGTCTCTCTAAAGAAAAAAAAAAAAAGCAACTTATATGTTAAATGATGGGCAATGGAATGAAAGATTCGACTTCACAGTCTACGAATCTATGTTAATTGTTAATTCTCAAAATGATTTTTATACTTAGGGCTCAATAAATAAAATGTTTCTTCATAAAAATTAGAGGAAGGAGACTGAACTGAGCTTAGATTCCCAAATCATAGGCCCAGTGCCACAGGACAGGTAAAGCCATGGAGATATACAGTATATCATATGCCCACTTGCTTAGAATCTTCATGTGAATTTGGTTGCTAACTTAGAGCACTGGGTCACTGGGTCCATCTACATATCCATCCAACATCCATCCTTCCTTCCATCCACCATCCATCCTTCCTTCCATCTACCATCCATCCCTCCTTCCATCCACTATCCATCCTTCCTTTCATCCACCCACCCATTCATCCATCTCAGCTTCCTGATTCTTGTCCCTTGAAAGCTATAATACAATGTTTTCATTATGTGGATTGACTTTTAACAAGTACCCTAGATGTGTCTGATTTAAGTTTGAGAAACTCTGGGCTGTACTGAAGACTGCAGAAAAGTACCATCTCATCAATGAAATCAGTGATCGGTCTGTTCGGTGATATTTTCCCAGGCATGACTGGCCTCACAAAGAACCTTCCCTTGAGATATGTGCTGTATTCACATGCAAACTTTGATGTTCGCATCTCAACCAAGTTAGCCTACATGTGTTTGTGCCCAATGTGGACTATTTTGTAAAATGAATTCAGAGAGATGGAGAGTTCAGATAAAGAGGAAGCTTGCTCCCTGCCCTCTAACCTCACACCACCCAGCAGAACTTTTTCACCATCTGAAATTTTTGTTTGTTCATTTATTGCTCATTATCCACCTTCCCAAACCTGAATGTAAACTATGATATTAAGTACATTCATTGCTTGTTCACAGTGGAGCCCCAGCACCTGGCTTAGATACCAACACATAGGAACCACTGCTACTGTTACTGTTAATGACTCAGTGAGCCACGTAGATAGACATGAGTAAAACACAAGCTTTGCCCACATAATTGCAGACATTGAGGTGAAGTAGGGATCATAGTGGAGTAAAAAACTGGATAGGATTAGTTTGGGAAACATTTCTAGGAGTGAAATCTGAGAAGCCTTCTGAAAGACATAGAGAATGATAGGTAGGAACTTGTTCCTTCTCTGTAGACCAGTTCAGGCAGAGGCCTTGAAGCGGAAATTGAGAAACTGGTTCTGAAAAACAAGAAGCACAGCCTGGCTGGAGCAGAGGGACCTTGGAGAGGAGAAGTCACAAATGAGAGTGGCCATAGGGTGGTGTTGGGTGAAGGAGAGTTTGAGGGAAATGGTCAGAAGTTTATATTTGGTCCAGATGGTAATAGCAAGCCACCGGAGGGCCATGTTTACACATTTTCAAAATCCAATTAGGATACCACATGTTTTTGTGCTCTAATCACCCATTTTGGACCCATTAAATAAATTAGTTGAAAGAGAAAAACAAAGAAAAAAATAAAACGATGTGTCATTTGATAGCATTAGGAAATCATGGGATAAATGTATTAAATTGGAATGTTTGACCTGGAATGAAATTAATCCAAATATGGTCTTGATGACTGAGTGTCAAACTGAGCCAGGCCCACAGCTGATGTTTGAAAATATGAATGGTTAAGAAACAAACAAACAAACAAAAAGAAATGATGGTGGTTTGGGTGAGGAAAATAGGCATGTCTTTCCCTTTGAAGGGTTTGGACATTCATTTACTGAGGGCAGAAGCCTAGACCTGCTGATTTCTCATGCTTGATTCCAAGCTCTAGATTATGACAGTTCTATAAGAACCCTGGTTGACACGCATGAGGAGGAAGCAGCTGTTTCAGTGGAATTCCCTCTGGAGAGGAAGGAAGTCCAGCCATCCAGATGGGATGAGGCAGAGGGAGGCGGATAGAAGAGCAAGCAGGCGCTGGGAAGAGGGGAGCTCTGCAAACCTGGGGTTTGGTGTGTACCCACTGTACATCCTTTCCTTAGCCTTAGCCACACATTAGGACATGCAGAAAAGATAGTAGAAGACAAAAGGGAAGTGAGAGGATGGACACAGATGTTGCTTTATTGGGAGAAAGTAATAATCTTCGTCTCTTCTGCTAGTATGATTTATTTCTTAGAGCCCCCCACTATTCAGTGTGATACTCCAACTGGGGTATCCCCCAACCTCTAGGGGAGCTTGTTAGAAATGCAGAAACTCAGACCATACCCCATACTTACTAAATAAGAATCTGATTTAACAATATTTCCCAAGTGTTTCATAAGTGACTGAAGTTTGAGAAGCACTGTGTTAGAGTTTGGAGCAAACTACATAAAATAAAACTCAAGGTGAGAAAAAGTTGGAGAATTATAATCCCACAGGACAGAAAACAGTGTAAATCATCCCACTTCCCTCCCAATGGAACTGGATAGGTTATAGAAATTACTACAGACCTACCTACATATATTCAACCATAGAAACTCTTGATTCACAGGTGTACACTTTCATATACAGATAGATGCCACCGGCAATGCACTGGTGGGAAAATTCCTGCTGTTCCAACCCCAAATCAGCTTGTTTTTTTCTTTACCCTGTGGCTTTGGAGCTACCGTCTTTTCTATCAGTCACACCCAGTTCCCTTCATCAGTGGTGTTTTATGTTCTTTCTCTGTTTCACTTCATATTCCATACTTGCATCTTTCTCGAGTGCAGCCCCAGCTAAACCAATAACTGGGGAAGCCAAATGGAGACAGTTTGAACTGGAATCATTTGCCATTCAGCTGGAAAAATAATGATTCCCCAGTTTCTCAAGTGTGGAAATTTCCCGGAACCAGCCTTTTCCCAGGGCCTATGGACCCTCCCTCATTAGTTCCGGTGAACTATCCCTCCCTCTGTGTCTTTGCTCATACTCCTCACGAGGCTCCAGGCTTGATTAGCTCACGCTCCCCTGTGCTTCTTTTCCATCACAGCTCAAGCTCACTGCCTTTCTTTGCAGCATTTAACCTCTGTGAAGAGCCGTGAACTATAATGGCTAAACGCAGTGGTTCAGTGTCTGGTGGGTCTGAGTTTCAGCCCAGCTCTACTGCTCTGTGATCCTGGTCAAGCTACTCAGTCTCCAGGAACTGAAGTTTCTTAACCTGTAAAATAGGAACAATAATAGCAGCTGCATGGAAATTTGTCATGATCAAAGAGACTCTGTTACCTAAAGCAGTCAGCACCATACTTGCACATAGCAAGTGCCCCAGAAATGATCAATGGTAGCTATCTGAGGCCTCCATGGTAAATTCATTAGGTAATCTTGGCTTACAAAAAACCTGAGTAGATCCAAGTGCCTCATTTATATTGTGATTACTTCAGTTCTCTCTAGACAGCGCTGCCCTAAGATTCATGGACGTTTTAGGTGAAGAGACTGCCACCCACACATTTAATTACACTAATGTTTTATCCAGAGAAACTAAAAAAAAAAAAAAAAAAAAAATTAAAAAGAAGCAGAAGAATGCAAAAATCAGAAAATTATGGTGATAATGCTATGAGTATATTTTTTGAATCTCAGAATCCATCATGAAAATTCTACATGAAAAGCAAAATATTTTGACCTTGTTTAAATAGTTCCACATTCAGAACTCTTGTAAATGTCTGTGTAAGTGAATTACATGGTTGCCAGCACAACACCATCTGCAAGTCACCTTTAATAATCCAAGTAAGGAAACTCTGATTTAAATATATAGATATATTATATATCATTAATTATATATGCATATATAATTTTTAAAATAAGAAGTCCACTTATGTGTTTGCAGAAAGTTTTGTCCCACACACTCTGCTGTGCTGCTTCAGAACAATGATAAATACAAATGGCATTTCACTTCAAACTGCGGAAATAATCCATGATTTCTGTTCCTTTGGCTGACCAGTCATTTATCACAGGTCATTTACATAGATCTGGATGGCTTGGTAAACTAATCACTGAGCTCTTTCATGTGGTACCGCGTTCTTCTTAGTACATCATGTAAAATTAGTTTGATGATTTCAGTTCCTTCTCTTGGGATCCATAACCCCATTCACAGACGAACAAAAAACAATTTGGCTGAACTCATCAGCCCGGGTCCAAAGAAAGGGACAGTTGTGTCTTGATGTTGGATTCATTGACAGCCAGTGAGTCAGTTCTGAGAAGGAGCATTGGCCGAGGACATAGACGAACATATAGTAACAAAAAAAGTGGTGTCCACGTGTTCATTTGAATGTGCATAAGTGTGCAGGTGTCTGTGTGTGTGCATCTAAGTGTGTATTATCTATGGCTGTATATGCATTTTGTGGGTGTGTGCATGTGGCTGTAGTGAATGGGTTGATTTAGGAGGGCAAATATTGTGACACATTCCAAGTGGCTACCTCCTAAAGTTTTTATCAGGACACATTTTAGTTGTTGTTGTTGTTGTTGTTTTTGGAAAAGAAACACTGAGTTTTGATTTTTTTTCACTAATTTATTTCTCTTCCTAATCTCTCATGACAATATTTCAGGTCCCACATGCAGATAACTGGAGCATATATTATATGAAATTAGTTTGATTGTGTCAATTTTCAATTTGGGGAACCATAACCCGATTCCAAGATAAACCAAAACAATTAGACTGAACCCACAAACCTGGGTTCACACACAGGGACAATTTTGACTCAATTCGGTGACAGTGAGAGTCCATTACGGCTTCTGAGAAGGAGGCTTGTGCTGGAGAAACAGATAATAAGATTCTTAAAATAGTGTGTCATACAAAGTACCAATGCTCATTTTCTTGTTTTGATACTGCACTATAGTTACGGAAGATGAAACCACTGAGGTGGAGTGGGGGAGGGTATGTGACCTCTCTGCTCTATCTTTGCAACTTCATGTGAATCTATTTCAAAATGGTTTTACATGAGAATGTTGTATATATGCGTATATGCATGGCTGTGTGTGTCTGTGGTGAATGGACTAGATTCAGTATGACAATTATTCCCATGAAACTTTCAGTGACTACTTCATAAAAGTTTGATCATGACAGGTATTAGTTACTTAAAAAAAGAAACCTCGAAGTTAGATATTTTTATTAATTTATTCACCACCTCCTCCTTCTTCAATTTCACATTGGATTTAAAAAGTGAGAAGGGGCCTATTATAATCAAATAGCACAATTTTCTTACTGGAAAGAACATGATAAATATTGAGCAAGATCTAAGAAGGGTAAAAGACTCGCGGGCCCTCGTGGTGAGTCCCAACTGAGGACTTGGAGATGTGAGGGTCAGCCTGGAGCTGCAGATCACCAATGCTCCTTCTCAGAAGAGGCATCAAATTCAACATTGAGCCAAGTTGTCAGTCTCAATTACTAAGGGGATGATTTTTAAACACGGAAAAGAAAACTTGGGAGCACAATGAAGCAACATGGGATCCCTAAGAAAAAAATTACTAAATTTCCCAAATTTCTCCCTTTCTGTTTGTTGTTATTAGATTTATTTTACCAATATATTGAGGAATATGGCAAACATAATTCATGAGGGACCTGACAAAGCATTTACAGCATCTAGATGAATAGGCTGGGGAAATTGAGAATGATCAAATAGAAAGCATGCAGCATATGGATGACACATGGATGGCATACCCTGGAAAACCATTCATGTTCCAATACATTACCTGAGAATTATGATCTTTTTAAAACAAAAAGAAAAGTATGATTGCAGGCAGAACTTTTGAATTAGAGATGAGATATAAGCAGGAGATATTGGTGTGAATCACTGACAAAGAGGTAACTTTCCCTCTCCATAGTCCAGTGGTCGTAGGAAGAGTCAGAACTGAAAAGAGGAATGGTGGAACAGAAGCAGAGATCAAAGAAGAGGCTTCGTTTCAGGAAATAGATGGAGTAATTCACAGTAGAGTGAATGGGGACACTTGGTATTTACTTTGCATTGGTTAGTTGACGATGGTGATGATGATGATAATGTATACATGCGTGTTATTTGTACACATGTTAATTTTAAGCAATTAATTGGGTGAAATAAATTAGAATAGGCTGTTTCTTTAAGTGGTCATGAGCAGAGGTTTTCAAACTTGGCAGATCATTACCTACCCTCATATTTTAAAAATATAGATTCCCAGGCCCTACTCCAGACCCTGTACACCAGAATCTTTGAAAGTATGGCCCTAAATTCTAATATTTGAAAGTATAGCCCTACATTCTGTATTTTTAATGGCTTGCAAGATGATTCTTCAAATTACCTTGACTTGTAGAATGAGGTAGAAATGAATGAATGTTTCAGTTCTCTACCCTTCAAATGATAACCGGCATCAGGCTATTTGTAGTCAACTGCATTGAGGTAATGCAACTTTCTATAGGAGGTTCTGGTAGAGCCTTTCAGACAATGAGCAGACCCAGTGTGGGCTCTTCCCACAGTGTGGGAAAGCACATCTGAGTGATTTTATTTCTAGATTTGTCTGTTTTAACTCAACAGACCATTAACATATATCCCCCAAATATTTTTCTTCCTTCCTTCCTTTAATGCCAAGCATTCACCACACAAAATGCCTGAATTGGGTGTTGCATGTATGTGTGTGTGGAAGTAGGAGTGAGGGGTGTTCTAGGAAGGACAAGCTTGGGAAAGACCCTATCTGCATGGTTACTGCATTCAGCGAGAACAGTGAACCACAAATGATTATGAAGGGCTGATGTTTCAGGGAGGTCCAGCAGCCTGGAAGGACATGTGTCTTTTCATAGGACAAAATGTTCCTGTGTTCTAACCATCAGAAAGGTGTACCTTGGGAAAGGTGGCTTGCTATCCAAAGGCTTTGTTAAGGGGGCATTTTTCGTATTAAAGTCACTTACAATTTAATTTTTGCTCTTTAGCTTTCTTAGCTCTTCATGGGAATACACTTTTGAAATGTATTATTTATTTTTATTTTTACGTTTGGCAAGTGCCTTCAAGGTGGATGTTCACTGGCTAATCTTAGAGACAGATGCATGAATAAAACAATGCATGCATAAATAAAATAAATAAAATAGAAATGCATTATTTTGTATCGAAAAACGGAGCAGCCCATAAGATAGCACATTATATCCAGAAGGGACTTGCCAAGTCAGAACCCATGTATTCCTGTTTCCCTGACTCTCTTGATTTTAATTCATACTTTTTTCTCTTATTTTTCTTTAAACTCAAATTTGCTCCCCCACCCCCCACTAATTACAACAACATGGTGGAAAATCTAAGCAACATATATTAGTAAAAAGAAAAAAACATGAAGAAGAAAATAATGATCTTTTGCAATCCCAGCACCCAGCAATAACTGTGGTTAACATCATCCAGATATTTTAATATGTATCCTTATATGTATAAGCCAGATGTCAACTGGGTCTCTCTGCTCCTCATTGTCTAGATAAGATGCCTTGGTCCTTCATTTCATTGTTCTCCTCCAGATTTTGGCAACTTCCCAGGATCTCCCATTCTAATGCTCACCTGTGACTCTGGCTTCCTGCGTCTAGTGAATTCCATTCTCCACTCCTCACCTACAGCTGTTCCTTAATTTCTCTTTGGCCATAGACCCAAAAGTGGAAATCAGGTTCTTTCCTTGATTCAACAGTAACAACAAATCAACCATACAAGGAGTTTTTGGATTCACAGCTGACTTAACTGAACGTTTCAGGATGTGAAGATCATTACGCTTGAATGTTTGACATCCTTTTCCTTAGAATCCTTTGGTCTTTGAGCCACGTTACTCAGCCATGCCCTTGCTCTGCTCTTACCATTCTCTTTTTGCTTTCTTCCTCTCATAAGCAGAAATCATGTTCTTCAACCTTTTTTGTGTTGTATTTGTATTGCAAAGCAATACAGATGTTGAAAGACCTTGCCTACAAACTTCAGAAATTCCCTTTCTATATACAAAGTCTCCCCTAAAACTTTGACATTCTTATTATCAAATGGGCCTGAGTTCTTGGAAAAGCCCATTCACATCTCCATAAGGGCATGAAGTTTCTACCGAGCCATAAAGATGCGATACATGGCAAAGGCAAAGGGGGTTGAAAACAAGGCCACCTGGGAGGCCCTTCCAGTGAGATATTTAAAAATCAGTTTCACATTTGTCAGTCCCGTTCTTCACATCAAGGATATCAAAGAAACAAGACTGGAGATTAGGAGAGGTTTTAGAAAGATTTCGCTAGAGGCCTGGTGCGGTGGCTTACTCCAGTAATCCCAGCACTTTGGGAGGCTGAGGCAGGCAGATCACGACCATCCTGGCTAACACAGTGAAACCCCGTCTCTACTGAAAATACAAAAAATTAGCCGGGCGTGGTGGTAGGCACCTGTAGTCCCAGCTACTTGAGAGGCTGAGGCAGGAGAATGGCATGAACCCGGGGGGCAGAACTTGCAGCGAGCCAAGATATGGCACCACTGTTCTCCAGCCTGGGCAACAGAGTGAGACTCCATCTCAAAAAAAAAAAAAAAAAAAAAAAGGAAAGAAAGAAAGATTTCACTGAACAGCCTGTAAGGATCCCCATTCCAACCAGAAAGAGATGGGAGTAGGATGCTTTCCATTTCACATCAACTCAGTAGAGAGAAGCCTGAGGGCCACTCAGAATTGCATTAATTTGATGGAATTGTGTTCTCAGTTGGGGAGTTGCAGGAGACTGATGCATGACTTCCGCTTGGGAAAACTTAAAAGCCACAATGGGCTAGATGGGGCAGTGTACTCTGCCTGCCCTCAGGTCAAAGGAGGGCAGCCCTAAGGAACAGCTGTGGCCCCTGGACAAGGATGGTTGACCAGCTCATCTTCCTTCCAGCTCAAGAGGACTTTCTGGAGGAGCCTGGGGACAGACAGACACAGTCTCTGCCTATGGACCGCTGCAAGGGGAATGGATAATTGGAGAGAATGCATGACCAAGTCACAGGAAATGCAATCAATTGAGTCCCGTGCAGGGGAGGAGGCTCCAGAAAGGCCACCAAAGGTGGCGAGCTTTAATCTCCAGGCAGCCTGAGATCATGGTGCCTCCCACTGCAGACTGGTCAAGTGACTTTTCTGCTTCTAGCTTCTCTCTTTCCTCACTGGAAGCCAGACTCAGCAAAATGGAGGGAAAGGCGAGGAAGCATGGCAGGGAATGAGAAACAGATAGCCACCAGCTCTTTTGAACTTCACCTGCAGAAGATTCAAGTCAGATAAAGAGATTTATCCTAAAACCAAGTCCTTTATTTTGACAATTACATAGCACTGGATATTTTACTGAGTTGGGACTGCGTTTGTCTTACAGAGATTGATAGTATTTAATTGCCTAAGAATGATTTAAAAAAACAAAACAAAACATGGGCCTCCCCAAGTTTCCATCAAGGTATTTACTCTCTCCCTACCTAAAACTGTCTGAAGAAACTATGGAGGATAGAAATGCAGATGCTGACTAATTGATTGCTCTGTACTACATTAACTATTCTGCAATATTATTTTTCAATTATTGACAATTGCAAATAATTGTTAACAATGATCAATAATTCTTTATCCAATATAATTGCACTTGGCTTACTTTTTATTTTCCCCTCTGAACAACATTTATATGATTACTAATATGTTCTTTTTTTTTTTTTTTTGAGATAGAGTCTCACTCTGTCTCCCAGGCTAGAGTGCAGTGGCGCGATCTTGGCTCACTGCAACCTCTGTCTCCCGGGTTCAAGCGATTCTCCTGCCTCAACCTCCCGAGTAGCTGGGATTACAGGTGCCTGCTACCATGCCCAGCTAATTTTTGTATTTTTAGTAGAGACGAGGTTTCACCATGTTAGCCAGGCTGGTCTTGAACTCCTGACCTCAGGTGATCCACCTGCCTCGGCCTCCCAAAGTGCTGGGATTACAGCCAGCATACCCAGCCACTAATACATTGTTAAGTATTTCTTTAGGACAACTGTGAAGTTGTTGGATCCAGGTGTATATTAATAATTAAAATGTTAGCTATGAATTGCCAGATACACATGGATTTACATGTCATCCACATAAGTACTTGTCATAGATATGTTAAGACTTTCAGTTCTCCTTCATTCGAGTGACTTGGCTCTCCTGACCCTGATCCTTGTGGATTGATTTAAAATGTAACTCTTAAAAAACAACATTATTTTCCAGTTCTTGAGGTAGTGATCACATTCATAAACACACATGCATTTTGGAAATCCAACCTGTTCATATATTAGCAGCTGCCTTCATGTTGTTTTTATGGTCTTTATTATTACAAGATTGGTCTGAAAATTCACCATTATTTGTATACTTTGGATAAATTACCATACTTGGGTTGGGAAAACAAATTTATTGAATCAAATTTTCCAAATCCATGTTCTCCTTCTTAGAAAGATGCAGTTGCTTTCTGACCTCACAACCCCAGCTAAGGCTGTAATTTGGGTTGACTCAGTAAATACATCTTCTGCCTGACGGGGGTGTTATCTGTGAAATCTCTGGTCTTGAAAGGTGGAAGAAACAGAACTTCTAGAATTTTCTTGGGCTTTCGTGATAGGAAAAACACAAATTTTTAAAGAAATATTTCAAAACAGGATTTTAATAAGCAGTAATTCCCTCTGTCTATATTTGGATATGAGGTACCTCCCCATGAAATGTAATTCCTAGCTAGCTGTCACTTGTCATTTTTCCTGTGTTCAATATTCACCAACATAAAGGTCCTATTTTGCCAACTCCCAGCACTTAATTTTCCTTCTCATTCATTTTATCATTTTTCCTAAAGTGAAAATAACACTCGATTGTCAAGGGGATTGAATGCATTGTAAATAACAAATGCTATCTTACTTTCTGGAACTTATTTTATGCTATGTTATGGTTTTACCAGGTCCCACAAAATATCAAATATATGAGCCTTAAAGGGGAAAAGTCTCCATACTAGTATATGAAAAAATTCCTAAATTCCAGAAGGGTGAATGAACAGATGGATACTTTTGGGACATGTGTGTGTGTCATTTTTGTTTTACATTTCCTTGGCTCTGCAAGAGAACGCATTTTCTACAAAGTATGGTAGCTAAAGTGAGGGATCATATTAAACTAAACCTGGAAACAAGAAATGAGAAGTAAATAGTTTAGCAAAAATGCAGTTCCATATGTTAATTTTGAAAAGTTTCATTATTAAAACCACAGATTTAAAATAACAGGGCCACGGTCTAAGACACAAAAGATAAATAGTGATGACTGATGTAATAGAGAATATTTTTCTTACTTGGAGGTATAGATGCCATTCTAACTCATTCATATATGTATTTTCAGATTTTCTTATTTAAGGAAATTCAATGTTTTAATAAACTGCCATAAAAGTAATTATATATTGGTGCTCTCCCACACCCTGGGTAGTGATGTCTTCTATAGGAAGTAAAGCACTGAGCAGTGCTAGCAACATGGAGGACTGGACTATAGTAGACCCATCTCTTGTCACAAATATACTAATTCTGGATAAGTCATAAGACCATAATAGTTTATAAGACATATCGCAGGGGAAAAATGAATGAAAGGAATTCCCAGTTGCCAGAAATGGGGGGCCAGAGCAGAGCTAATGTAGCAGCAGCCTGATATGGTTGTGGGATAATTCACATTTAGATAGATGTCCTGCAATTTAGAGGCTGAAGTATGAATGCTCACATATGGACAGGAGATGTGGCCTGTGGCCTCCATGAGGCACAGTGCTTGAACTGAGGCTGGCATTGAATTACCCACTCCGTGAAGAGACCCTCACAGAAAAGCTGCCTTGACCAACATGGCAAGGTACAAGAAGCTTGCACTACCCCAAACATAGGGAAGAGTAGAAAAAGTCACAAATAATCTCTTGAGAAACAGAAACTCTGGCCTGCCACAAGCAGAGGAGTGACAAGCAAAGTTATGGACTAGTTAGCACAGAATCTCAACTCAGAAATCCACATGGAATCTGGTCTCAGATGAAATCCTTGGTACTTTGAAAAAACAAAACCACTAGGGATTCAGAGCTAAAAAGACTCACAGAGAAAACCGACATTTTCCTTATTTATTTTTTCCTCATATATGTTTTTTAAAGTGCCCTGTTGTTATTCTTTATCCAGCTGTTTTGTATGTTTGTAGTAGGAGGTGAATCTGTAATAGTTCAGTTCACATGATGCTAGAATCAGATAACGACTTACTTTCTATGCAAGTAATTATCATTCAGAAAAACTTTCAGTCTGAAAAATGGCAAGATGAGCTAGCAAGAAAAACATGGGAAAAAATAAGTAATTATTCATCATAATAGAGAGTCAATGATGGGAGTGTTAATGCCCCCCAAGAACTAGAGGTAATGGAATAATCTGAAAGAAACTACAAAACAAGAATATCTAAAATTATTAGATATTTTATTTTAAAAGAACAGAGAACGTGATGAAAGGCATGACACTCTGTATAAAGAACAATTTAATTAACCAAAAAGTAGCCACCAAAATAAATAGAGTGTCTTTCCACAGAAAAAGTAATTAAAAACTTAAAGGATAAACTCAATGATGCATTAAACATAATAGGAGAGAGACTCAATAAACACAGATATAAAATCTGGGAAATAACCTAGAATGCAGCATGGAGTGATACAGAAATTGAAATATGAAAGAGAAGTAAAGGAATATGCAGAATAGTCTTAGGCAGCCTAAAATATATCAAATTAAAATTCCAGAAAGAAAATAATAGAGTGAAAAGAAAGAGCAAATATTCAAAAAGATAATGGCAGAGAATTTTTTGGAATTGGTTAAAGTCATCAGTTCTGAGATGTAGAAAGCTCAATGAATCCTAAGCAGAATGGATTAAAACAAAATACTCACCTAGATCGCTTGTATGTGAACTATGGACTGCTAAAGACAGGCAGAAGGTCTTAAGAGCAGCTAGAACAAAACAGGGTATTCTAAATAGAAAATAAAACAATAATCTTGTCATTACCAAAATAGAGACCTGAAGACAATAGGATATTATCTTCAAAGTGCTTACTAAGTTTATATTGAAAACAACTGTCAGTCTAGGATTCTAGGGTAGCTAAACTTCTACTCAAGAGAGAAGGCAAAGGAAAAACATTTTCAGATAAACAACGAATGGGAGTTTCTTCTTTCAAGATGCTTATTGAAGAAACAACTTAAGAGTGTAATTAAATTAGATGAGAATTAACTCTGGAATGAGGAATAGAATGCAAAAATTGATGGTGGGTAGAGGATTGTTAAAATGTTGGATACATTTCAAAAGCATTGACTTAAAAATATTAAAACCAAGTATTTGAGAAGAGACTTAAAATCCAGGTAGAACTAAAATGCTAGAAAATAGCACAATGAAAGATGAGAAATACTCCATAGAACTAATATATTTTGAATTCCTTAAACTGTTTAGGACGAGAGTATAAATATTGATTTGCTGTGCTAAATATACATTACAATTTTAAGATAAGCATGTAAAAATAGGAATAGAATACTTTTCCCAATAGCTGAAAGAAAGTGTAAAAAAAAAAAAAATTAAGAGCAAGATAAAGAGAAAACACAAATTAGTTAATATCTGTATTTGTCATAAATATAAACTTATCAATTAATATAGCTTCTCAGATTGAATATTATCCAAACATCTGTCATGACAGTTTTTCATGCTGATCACTAAATTTTCCATATCTTCATCCTGGACTCATTATTTGGATGTCACTTGCCTACCCCAGGAGTGAAGTGTGGCTGTATAACTTGTTGTATGGTGTGAGGTGAAGTGGTGTGTGCCAGTTTGGGGTAGAAATGCTAACAGTTCACAGTATGTCAAATTTTCTCTTTCTGCTACAGTCACCAGCAATGGTGCAAACAATGGCTTCTTGGGACCCCAGGGTAATGATGAAGTGGAACAGAACCCCCATGGAACTTTGAGGGACCTACAGTCCTTTGTTTTGCTGAATTGTTGATATGTTGGAGCCATTTATTACCACAGCAGAGCATACCCCAACCTTACCGATGTGTACAAGAAAAAGATGCAAACATAAAGAAATATACTTTTAAAATAAGGGATGAGAAAAGAGATACAGGAAAGTATTCATCAAAAGAAAAAACATAATATTAATGTTAGACAAAATAACCTTCAGGACAATAAAAATTAATAAAAATATAGAAATAAAGAAAAAATAAAAATATATTATTACATAAGAATAAAAGGAACAATTTGTCAGCAAGATAACAATCCTGAATCTTTGTACATCCAACATCTGAGCCCTAAAATAGATGCAGTGAAAATAGACAGAATTATAAGGACCGATGGACAAATTGACAATAATATAACAGTTCCTACAATCCCATTTCTTTATTCAGGCAGTTGATGAATGGTTGCCCGTGTCACCCACTGCTGGGTGTGTAAGGAGCAATCCCCAGCAGGGATTCTGGGAAAGGATTTTTTTTTTTTCTGATCAAAGTAAGATGTCCTTCATGCCTGCACTTCTCTTTTTGTCTTTGAAAATGTTTTCATTAGGAAGTGATGGTTGAAAAAGCATAGCCATTTTCCTTCATTATTCTTGTTATATGGCATTTTACAAAAGCCCATTTTTATGTCAGTGTGAATTGCAGCCCAAAGCATCCTAACAAATACAAAGGTGAACTTCTCATGTTAGGCATCAGTAATTATGATCAAGCTCTGGTAATGAAAATGGCATAATAGTGCACAAATGGATAAATAGACCAATGCAAGACACCATGCATGTATATGAACTTGATAGATGGCTGGAGTGGCATTGCAAGGATGAGGAGACAAAATATACTATTCAATGATTCTGTGGAAACTTCCATTCAGAAAAACACCAAGTTAGAACCCTACCTTACACTATACAGAAAATTACATTCCAGAGGATTAGAGGCATAAATGTCAGAGCAAAACCTAAAAATACTTAGAAGTGTATCTTGGAGAATATCTTTACAAGCTTGGATGGAGAAGGATTCACTAACCAAGACACACAAACCACAGACTGAAAACAAAGAATGATTAACTACATTAAAATTAAAATCCTCTGTATAACAAATGGCAATCCAAACTTAGCGAAAAAGCAAGCCACAGACTAGGAGAAGAAACTTGTTACACTCTTAACCAACAAAGAATCCATATCTAGAACTTGTAAAGCACTTTCTCATAAAAGTATACCCAGTTTTTAAAAAAATGACAAAGGATATAAATAAATGCATAGCAGAAGAGAAAACCCTGATGGCCAATAAACATATGGAAAAACACGTAATCTCATTAGTGATAGGGAAATGAAGATTAAATCAGCAATATCAGCAATGAAATGTCCCTTCACACCCAACAATTTGGCAAAAAAAAAAAAAAAAAAAAAGAATGCCTCGTTATTATAAGTAAGAGAGAGGAAGTGTACATGGGAAACTCTCAAATATCGATTGTGGGAGTGCAAATGGGTACAGCCCCCTGAATGGATATTGTCAAACTGCCCCCAACTGAAGCTGTTCAGACCCTACAACCTGGGTACATAATCTTGAGAAATATATGCACAAGAACCACATACCCTAATAGTCACTGCACATTGTTCATTAAAAAATAGCAAAAAATCAGAAAGAAGCCTAAGACATGGGCATGTATAAGTTATCCTATATGCATAGGAGCTTACTAAATAGCAGTTACAATGAATATCCTAAATCTACATATATCAACATATGTACTCTGTAAGTGTTGAAGGGATAAAGAGCAAGTTACAAATGCATTATATAATTTTGGTAAATTAAAAAGGAAGACACAATGCTATCTAGTTACTTACGCATCAAAATATAAAACCATTGATAGGAAAGTTATAAAACCTTCAAGATTTTGGTTAATTCTGTGATAAAAAGGAAGGGAGAGTATGGGGACATTTCCAATATATCTGCAATAATTTCTTTCTTAAAACAAATAAACAGATGTCAAAGAAATAGGGTAATACGCCAACATTTATTAAATCTAGGGTTGGATATATCTGGATGTCTGCATATTATTTTCAGTATGTTTGAAGTATAATTATTTTCCATGTTTGAAACAGAATCAATGTATGATTTTCTTTTCTTTTTCTTTTTCTTTTCTTTTTTTTTTTTTTTTTTTGAGACAGAGTTTTGCTGTGTCACCCAGGCTGGAGTGCAGTGGCGTGATCCCGGCTCACTGCAACCACCGCCTCGTGGGTTCAAGTGATTCTCCTGCCTCAGCCTCCCAAGTAGCTGGAACTACAGGCACCCACCACCACACCCAGCTAATTTTTGCATTTTTAGTAGGGACGGGGTTTCACCATATTGGCCAGGCTGGTCTCGAACTCCTGACCTTGTGATCTGCCTGCCTTGGCATCCCAAAGTGCTGGGATTACAGATGGGAGCCACCGTGTCCAGCCAATATATGAATATTTTAAAATAAAACAAGAATGAATTATGTTAAATAAAATAATTGAAAAGTTAAATTAAATGAGTTATGAATACAGGTGAAAAAATGTTAAATTCTGTAGTTGGAAGACATCCATTTCTTTTTAGAATGGAAAGAAGGGAAAAGAAAGTGTATTAGGTCTCTACCCTGACTTCAGCTATGCACCCATAGCTTTTTGGAAAGCCCATTGCTTGCCAAGTTATCAAAGACCCGTGCTGCTGATCTCAGGCACTCTGCATGTGTTAACATTTGTAAGTCCCGGAGCAGTCTAAATGGGTGGAGGGGTGGACTCCAGGAGAGGCCTTGGAGGCCAGCACACTTTTTACAGCATTCACACTGGGATTTCTCTGAGTTGAACAGTCTCAGTGGGTGTGCAAACGCAGGTCTATGTGTGCTCTGGAGCTGTACCTGCTGCCACCATGACCTTGATCTGACCTTGCCTCCTGGCCACGGCTAGCTTCATGGGACTACAACCTGAGTAGGTCTTCCTGACAAAGAACCCTGTGTTTTCATTTTGCAGTGGGACTCCCATATTATGTAGCCAGTCCCGCTCCTGGCAACTACAGAGTGGTGATGGTTCCCTGCTAAAGGGGGTATGTTTTCTCATCTTTACCTGGTCAACACTGTCCCCAGCACTTGAATTGAACCATCCATTCATACAACTTGCTTGACTCCTGCAGGCATCTAGTTTGTGGCCTGTATTTTACAGTTTGGACCTGGCTGTACTAAGGAGTTCCTGGAGAAAAATGCTCTCCTGCCATCAAGCTCTGTGAAACCTTGGGAGTCCAAGGCAGAAGGCTGCATTCATCTTGACAATGATGCCTTGATACTAATTCTATTTATAGAATTAGTGAAACTATTTATAGAATCAGTGAAACTAATGCAACAACTTAGTGTAAAATGACAATGAAACTAAAGTTATGGTATCTCAGAAATGATTATTTAGGTAAACACAATGTGATTGTCTTTAGATTGTATTAACATGCCCATCTACATGACAAGTCTTGTACAGTCTTTATCCAAATCAAAGGCACCAGCCTAATTCAGACTTTCATAGAAGATGGCTGTCTCATCCTTAACTTTTATACTTAAGCCCTGCACGGTGGCTCATGCCTGTAATCCCAGCACTTTGGGAGGCTGAGGTAGGTGGATCAGGAATTCAAGACCAGCCTAGCCAACATGGTGAAACCCCGTCTCTACTAAAAATACAAAAATTAACCAAGACTGGTGGCATGTGCCTGTAATCCCAGCTACTCAGGAGGCTGAGGCAGGAGAATTGCTTGGACCTGGGAGGCAGAGGCTGCAATGAGCCGAGATCGTGCCATTGCACTCCAGCCTGGGCGACAGAGCAAGACTCCATCTCAAAAAAACAAACAAACAAACAAAAAAAAAAAAACAAAAAAACAAACTTTTATACTTAAGAAAAAGTTTAAACAAAACAGATCCTTCTAGATGTTTCTAGATATCAGAGAGAAATGGTTAATTCATACATTCTCTTTTAGAAGCAGAAGCAATCTGGAAAAAGAAGTCCAGTGTTTTAGCCTAGGGCCTTAATGGCTGGTCCTCTAAAACCTCCCAGCCTCACCCTGCATCCATGCCTTCCAAGACGTCTTGGGAAATTTCAGGGCAAGAGTCCCAAGGAAGGGATTGCTCTAGGTACCATTAGTGAAGGGCGTCAGTCTTGAAAAAAAGACCTTGGCCAGGGCAGGGCTGAGGATGAGTCAAGGGATGTGGCTGTTCCTCTCCTTGGTGACGCTGTGGTGACCATGAGCAGAAAAATGGTAAATCCCTCAATGACACTGACTAGGTTTGAAGCTTACATTGTATTAGCAGGAGGGGGACTTTCCCTTTCAAAAGACTCCTCAATTCCTGGATATGCGTAATATTCTGCGGTGTAAGAAGCATGCCAGGAATGGAAGGGACAAATATGCAGGAAGTTTGTCCATCCACTTTATATGTACTACAATTTGTGGTTATGAGAGCATCGAAGGTATTCAGGGCAATGACATTCTCATTCATGGCATTCCACTTGGCTCCTGGGGAATATAAACCAGTCGTCTTATATAAAAAAGTCTCACGCTCCCTTTAGGGAAACATTAGGAGAAAATAGACATAACAGGGACATATTTAATTTTTTAACGATCGTCTAAAGACCACAGAGAGTCTGTGATATGAAAGACTTTAAATTCCTCTTTGATCTACGTTAGCTGAGTAATCACCACATTATTGCAACATGCTGGGGCTCCAAGCATCCGAAACAGTATAGATGTCATCTCAACAGATGCCATACCTTTTGCCTCTGTGCAAGTTGATGAACCCATCCAGACTGGCTTTCCTCATCTGTTAAATGGGTGGATACTGGGATTTTCTTCATAGGTTTTGAGGATTACATTGTCATGCAAGAAACAGGCTTAGCACAGGGTATAGCACTTAGGAAGTCCCTGGTGAGTGCTAAGGATGATTTCTAACTCGGGCAGGCAGGTATTGAGGCAGTGCCTCCAGTGTCTGGTCCCTACATTCTATCCATGAAATCAATGCAGAGGGAACATGCATTACAGCAACAGACCTAGAAGCCAAGAAAAAGAAGGAATGTTTTAGTTCTTCTGAAGCTGAGACCCTGGACATGTTGAGAAAACTAGCATGGAATAAGAGCGGTCAAAGAAAGGCTTTAAGAAATAAAGTCATTAGAATGTATCGTTTCTGTCGAAAACTAAATAATCCCTGAGAGGACTAACAGCATCACTGGCCATCCCAAGTGATCAATTTGGAAAGCAACATACAGTCATGAGTTGCTTTAACAACTGGGGATCCGTTCTGAGAAATGCATAGTTAGGCAAAGTCATCGCTGTGGGAACATCATAGAGTGCACTCGCACAAACCTAGGAGGCAGAGCCCACTACACACCTAGGCTTTATGGTATAACCTATCGCTCCCAGGCTACCAACTTGTACAGCACGTTTCTGTGCTGAGTACTGTAGGCAATTGTAACATAATGATAAGCATTTGTGTATATAAACATAGAAGGGGTACAGTAAAAATAAGGTATTATAATCTTATGGGACCACCTTCCAATGTACAGTCCATTGTTGATTAAAATGTTGTCATGCAGTTCGTGATAGAACCTAAATGATTCAGCTCTCCGGTTCTGGGGAAAGACGATGCCAGCGTTCTCTGCGGGTGCTACTTCACCTCTGTAAGCCTGGGTCTTCACATCTGTAAAACTGGGATATCAATTGTGCCTCCCTCATGGGCTTGTTGTAGTGTTAAGTGTTCAGCTCTCAGTAGTGTTAGTTGGTATTCTCTCTAATATACCCCCAGAGAAGAGCTTTAGGGAATAAGATGGCACCAAAATCATATTTTTGGCATGTCTTTCAGACAACAGATAAAAGGATGATCAGTTCTGGATGCTCAAAGCGTGGCTTAGTCAGCCTCTCCTCGTGCCCTCCTCCCCTGATGTCCTCAGTGATGTGGGAGCCCTCGTGAGGACTCCCCAGCAAGCCAGCCTACATGCAGTGCAATGACCTGAAAACTCAGTCATCTGCAGACTCCATGACGTGAGCATGAGTCACTGAACTCTCTAAATGTTACACTCTACAAGGTGAGTGCTGCTTGTTTGTAAAGACAATGGGGCCTCGGCTATATCCGATCATGTCTCCTTGAAAATTCTTAGTCACATATTAGTCAGACCACCCCCAAGTCAGAAGGGAGAGCCTACCCCCAGATTCTGCATGTAACTTCTGGAACTTCCTGAGTCAGCAGTTGTCACACCCCCCCCCACCCCCTCCACCTCTGTGGCTGGGGTCAGGCACATGACTGGATGATTAGATGTCCATGAAACAGCCTCCTACACCCTGTAAAGCCCCTTGCCTGCTAGGCCCACTGCTAGCAAATGAAACTCCCTTGCCTTCCTTCTAGGAAAAATCCATGCCAGAGACTTTTTTTTTCCCCAGTAGACTTTAATTTTTGGGTAGTTTTAGGTTTTCAGAAAAATTGTTCAGAAGAAAAGGTACAGAGAGTTCCCATACACCTTCCCCCTCTTCTCCCCAGTTTTCCCTGTTGTTAACATGTATTATTTTGGTACATTTGTTGTAATTGATGAACCAATATTATTACACTATTCTTAACCAGAGGCAATAGTTTGCATTAGGGCTCACTCTTTGTGCTTTATATTCTATGGCTTGTGGCAAATACATAATGTCATGTATCCATCATTGCAGTATCACAAGTAATCGTTTAACTGCCCTAAAAATCTCATGGCTTCACTGGTTCATCCCTAGTCTCTCCCTTCCCCAACTCCTGCAGAACACTGATCCTTTTATTATCTCTATACCTTTTGTCCTTTCCAGAATGTTATAGAGTTGGACTCATACAGAATGCAGCCTGTTCAGAACAGCATCTTTTACTTCACAGCATGCATTAAGGCTTCTCCCTGTCTTTTCATGGCCCGATAACTCACTTGTTTTATTGTTGATTAACACACCATTGTATAGATGTTCCACAGTTTTGCTATTTGCCTATTGAAAGACATCTTGGCTACCACTTTTTGTCAGTTATGAATAAAGCTGCCATGTGCAGGTTTTTATGTGTACATAAATTTTCCAGAGGCTGTTTTTTTTTGTTTTTTGTTTTTCGTTTTTTTTAATTATTAAGATCTTCAGTGATTCACCGTCTTCTGCTTTTTTGGCTTTTCTTAGAGAGTAGGCAAAATGGAGTTTCATTTGGAAGCCTTACGCTTCTGAAAAATAGTTGGTGAAATGCAAAGCCAAGCTTTCATCCTTTAGGAGTTCATTTAACCCTTCTGAACTTCGACTCATCCATTAAGGCAGTGATAACATACAGCCTGGAAAATACATATAAAGAGGATGGTTATAAAATAATAAGTGAATACACATTCATTTTACATGTTTTCTTGCACTCTTTACTTCCTCCTCTTGTCCCTCCCTTTACATTTTCCTGCTGAGAAATTTTAAAAATTAGATTTCCAAATTATCTGCTGCTTGAATTTTTCACACATTTTAATTTAGTATCTAAGGATTTCTCACACCACCCCAATTTCCATCCTGGATTAATCATACATTATAAATTCTGAATGTATGCTGACATTTCTGTTTTGTCTTCACAATTATGATAAAAAGTTAATTCCAAGGTGAGTCTTCATTGGCTGGAAGTGAGCCCGTTGCCTCTGAGTTATGGGAGTAGCCCAGAGTGGTGAGTGAGGAGAAAGGGAGGAAACAGGTCAGCCAACCCCCGGGGGAGGAGGATACAGAGGGGAGTGCTGTAATGATTATTCATAGATGGAGGACATATTAGTGCATCATAGATACTGTAGTAGGAACCAAGTGCCACAGAATTGATTATTTATTTATTTTGAGGTAAGAGTCTCACTCTGTTGCCCAGGTTGATGTGCAGTGACACGATCTCAGCACATAGCAACTTCCATCTCCCGGACTCAAGTGATCCTCCCACTTCAGCTTCCCGAGTAGCTGGGACCACAAGTGCATGCCACCACGCTGGCCTAATTTTTAAATTTTGTGTAGAGATGGGGCCTCATTATGTTACCCAGGCTGACCCATAGGATTATTTAAATCAAGAATTCTCTGTCTTCTATGATAAGAGCTTATGCCAAGTCTTGACAGGGCGGTTCACTGAAACCTGAAATGATGGGCCCGAAATGTCACAGGTTGGTGAGGATGCTAGCAATATGGTCTGGTCTCTCTGACTTATGAATTTTGGAAGCTGTGTCTGCATGGCACTGCTAAAAAGGACTGAAAAAGAAAATTTTCTGTTTTCTACCCAGTAGCTTTGCCAAGTAAGAACAAAGTCATTTGGAATGAAATTGTCTAAACTGATTGATCCACAGTGGTAAAAATAGTCTTTTCTAGACAGGTCAAGGTTACAACATGACTGTCTGTGGCCATCTGTGACTTCCACTTCAAGCCCGTCATTGGCTCCCTGTGCTTTCTGGACAAGGGCATCACGATCTGACCGTTGCCTACCTCCTGTTGGCTTTTCCTTGTTTCAAAGGCTATATTTCAGCTATTCTGAACTTTCAAAATTTCCATAAGGCCAACATTCTTCCTCCAAATTCTTTAGATCATACTGACCATTTCTCCTAGAATGACCCACCCACTCATCTCCATTACCTTCTTCTCTTACTCTTCTCTGAGCACCCTCCCTAACCCCTAATGAGTTGCATGCCTGGCATATTGTGTGCCCCATTGCATCATTTACTTCCCTTGTCGTGGCACTCTTCTGTCCACCTCATACTTACCTGATCACACATCCCCCTCTCTCTACTAGAATACAAGCTCATGAGTGTAGGAGCCAGCTTCACTCCATCATGCTCATGGAGTGGAGTCCTGTGCCCAATATCTACTAGGGTCTCAACGAATGAATGAATGAATGAATGAACCTAAAATTAGACTGAAGATGCTTGAAGCACATGTTAAAAGTTGGGGGATTATATGAACAAGAAAGGAACTTCATATTATTGCTCTTCACACTACAGCCGTAAGGGTTGTGGAACTAAACCAACAAGCAAATAAACACAACAAAAGAATTATCTTCCCCAATTAGGCCAAGTGCACATCCCCAGACTTGGGGTACACACTGTTGATTACCTACCTAGTACCCATGTGCATCTTTTTCCTTGCTAATAGAATCCCAGTTTTGTTCAAGGAGACAATGTCCTATATTTTAAAAATAAAAGCTACATTTCCCATTTTTTTTTTTTTTTTTTTTCTTTGCAGTGGAGTTCACCATCTCAGACAATTCTCACCAGTGAGAAACAGAAGATTGTTGGGGATTCAGAGAAAGTTTTGTTTTCGTGATATGAAGGGTACCTTTCCTTCTTGTTGCCTGCCTTTTACTCTTTTTTGCCTGGAATGTAAAGGAAAGGCAAGAGTAGACTCACTGTAAGTATATGACTACATTCTAAAAAAGGCAGACCACAAAGACGGAAAGACCCTTGAACCTTAAAGATATGGTGGATCCTACCTTCAGATGTGTTGTCAGAGAAAAATATACTGGCTAAACCACAGTAAACTAATTTGTGTTCTATGCAGAATGCCACCTCTGAATGACACAGAGCTTTATCTCTAGGCTCCTGAAGTGAGTGCATTTGAGTGGGGAAAAACCGAAAAACCCTAGTTTTTGTTTGTTTGTTTGTTTTGAGACAGAGTCTCACTCTGTCACCAGGCTGAAGTGCAGTGGTGACATCTTGGCTCATTGCAACCTCTACCTCTTGGGTTCAAGCGATTCTCCTGCCTCAGCCTCCCGAGTAACTGGGACTATAGGCATGTGCCATCATGCCCAACTAATTTTGTATTTTTAGTAGAGACAGGGTTTCACCATGTTGGCCAGGATGGTCTCAATCTCCTGACCTTGTGATCCGCCCGCCTTGGCCTCTCAAAGTGCTGGGATTACAGGCATGAGCCACTGCGTGGGGCCAAAATACCCCTGTTTAAACCCCTGTTTTGTATGGCCTAATGTGTAGAGGACAAAGGAAACTAGCCAGGCCCAAACATTTGGTCGTTCAACAATCAAACTGCAGGAACAACAATCAAATGGCTCAGGAACCATTAGCCCTCTCAGTGAGGGAACATCTGAATACTACATCTTCAGAAGTTGCAGTAAGTCAGGTCAACAACAGCAAACTTCTTTTCCCTTCATCCCTCCTTTCTCACTTTCCTTTCTGCCCTCACTTCCACTACCTGCTCTCTTAGCACCCTAGTTCTCCTTTTTTTGTCCTTTGTAAGATGCAGTACGGCCATTTAAATTTCTCTACTTCTCTGTTGGCTTTTGCAGAGGTAGCTGTCAAAAACTACACCTGAGAAGCTTGCATATAGTAGGAACTCCGGGACCCAAACATGTTTATACATCCCCAGCTGAGACCAACTCTTAGAGTGGTGTCTTGAAATTTCCAAATCTTTATGGTTTACAAACTTCTGTCATGGTTCTAGGAGGTCAAATAACTTATCTTAGAGGTTTTACAGTCTGCGGGGAGGGGATGGGAGGTATGCATGCAAATGTGCACATGCAGGAATTTCCAGGAAACTTATTTAAAGTGCTTCTTTCTATTTCCCACTCCTAGAAATTGTGATTCAGTTAATTGAGCTCAGGAACTTGAATTAACAAGCACCCAAGTATTTTGGCTCAGGTGGTTCCTGAGTCAGACTTGAAGAACTATTGACCTATGATGGGTGTGAAGTGGCCCCGTGTGCTGAGCTGGTCCCCATCTGAGAGCAAGGTCTTGAAGAAAGTGAAACTGGAATTGGGTCTTGGGGGGCCAAGTAGGTGAGGAGTATGGAAAAGCTAATTGACACAAAGAATGCTAAAAAAGAAGGATGAGATGGTCAAAATGCAAAGTTTCCATCTCCACAGAGGTTTGAACCTATCAATGTTGTTCGTGTACATTATAGTGACAGGGGGTTAGTATCAAACTGTTTTGCTTAGGGTACCCGTGGCATGAGGAGTATAACAGATCATGAAACCAATATAGTGCAATAGGTGTGAGCAACTTAATTATACTTCTCATTGTGTTGAGAGCATTTAAATTATGATATGCTGTCATGGTCCAACCTAGATCATTTGAATTCAGCAGTGTGTGCATGTGTGTGTGTGCACATGAGTGTGTGCAACGGAGATGGGGGCATAGTACATCTTGATTCACGTAGTATCTGTGTGGTCAAAGAGAATTCTCGCTTTCCATGAAAGTAAAACAGATTGAGAAGGAACAGTTCATTACCTCTGGGCCAGACTTTTTCTCTTTGGGTCAAACCATCATGTGTTTGGAGCCGAGTCTGAGCCTTGAGAAAACAAGGCTGACCGTGGAGCATTTGGACCCGTGAACACAATCTTGCTGGGGCTGGAGGGGTCAGAGCTGCTCACATCTAGCCCCACAGAAGTGAGCTGATGAGACTAATTGGGCCTTCCTGTGCACCGGGCTGAGGGTAATTGGGTCCCTAGACATGCTGACCTTTTCGTTTATTCACCGTTTAACATGAACTCTTAGCTACTGTGTTTGGAGCTTAAGCTGGTACATTTAAAGCGGCAGCCGCATTCTTCTTCTGCATGTCCATTCATCCTTTTTAGCTTCTTTTCTTTCTTCCCTCCTTCAGTCCGCCCTTCTTTCTGGTCTTTTGAGGAAGATGGAGTGGCCTCTGAGTGGAGGTGTTCTGCCAACAGAAGGCAAACCTTACTTCTTGTCTAGGCCTCTTTCTAGGGGTGATGTGAGCATTGCTTAATGAGGCCCCCAGCCTCAAAAATGGAGTTGAGAATTTGAATAGCATGGCTGCACTCCAGCTGCCCCTTCCAGACCCTCTCAGCATAGGCTGGCTGGATTCCCTATTCTCTGCACCCCAGGCTGGCCAATGGGCTGAGAAGCACTTGGGCACTGGGACACTGACCTGACCTTTGCCCCCAGCGGTGTTCTTTGCCACCAGCTGCCTGCTAATTCAGTCTATTCCTGTAGCCAGTAGAGGGGCAAAGTACCCAGTGCACACAGGCCAAGGCCAATGGCATTGCCTGGATCTCTTATAGCTACAGTGTTCATATTGCTGAGAAGAGAAGGTTCTTGAAATTTTGTCTTGGCTATTGAGTGCAACCAGGTGGTCTCCAGGAATCCAAATAAGATGAACAGCAGGTGGGTGCACATTTGTGCTGTAACACAATCACTTACAAAAGGGCCCTCCTACTCCTAGGGAAGGGTGACTGCACCTCTCATCCAGGAACCCCTGGGCCCTTCCATCCTGAAATAGCATGCAGAATATCACTTGGGAGTGCATTTACACACATAGTGTAAAGAGGGGCTGCATTGTTTCCATCGTGCTCTCAAAGGGTTGCTGGGCCTCCCAAATGTAAGACCCATCCCTCTATATTCTCACCTTTACCCTCTGGCCTGAGGTGTTCACATTTTGTTATGCCTAGGACAGGTTGTTTACAAGATACACAGTTAAATATCTTTTTTGAAATGTTAATGTCTTAGGAAAAATAAATAGTACATCAAAGGAGCGATTTTGTGGATTTTAAAGTTTGAAGCTAAACTATCTTAAAATAGTTGATTTAAGTAAAAACATCAAATAATTATGCAGGTGGTGTGCTGATATGTCAAATGTCAGGAGGTGGGCAGTGTGTTGACCTTTGGGAGCTCACTTTAGCCATGTGGCTCCCTCGTGGCTCCACACAGCCCGCACTGCCCACACCTCACCTCACAGGACTGCCCAGCCTTGCATTTTCTCCCATCTGCCTCACATGACGCAGCTCATAGGACCAGGGTCACGCCTTGTCTTTGAAGCTTCTCTGACTCCTTAAGAGGAGCAGCCCCATGCCCTTGGAACTCCGCATGGTTTTCTCTCGCATCCTGTTCAACAGACACGTGAGCGTCTTTGTTCAGGTGACAGATTCCTCTGAGGCTGCAAGATCCTTCAGGGAGGACTTCAGTTCCCTTCGCTGTGGGAAACCTTGCTTACTTGACTGGTGCCAGGCTTATTATAGAGGCTCAAAAAAAGTTTGAGGAATGCATGAGTGAATCAATGGGTACACAAATAAGTGGATGAGAGAGTGCATGGGGGAATGAATGAGTGAGTGAATGGACAAACAGCTCCTATGTCTGGCCTCACCAGGAAAGTATTTCAATTAAGGCACCTATCTAGACAATTCTCATAGCTGTCAGACTTTTTGTAACAATTTATGTTAGAAACGTTTCTACATCAGAAAAGCATAATATTTAAGAGCATGATATTTCAAGACAAACAGACCTGGGTTCTAAATCTGGTCTGACACCAACTGATTGGTGACTTTAATGACTACTTTCATAATATATGAGCTCTTGGCAGCATTTATGGTATGTCTTGACCCTGTTCGTTCCTTAAGAGTCTCCTGTCTTCCGATTTCTGTGTTTCCTCCACTCCCTTGACTATCTCAGCCCCTCTCCCTCTTTTCTCTGTTCACCCCTTGATTCCCGCCATAACCCAGGACTCTACTGGGTTGGTGCAAAAGTAATTGCCATTACTTTTAATGGCAAAAACAACAATTAGTTTTGTAACAGCCTAATAGCTGCCACTGCTGCTTTTCTAACCAAATCCCCACGCAGGCCAAACTTCTTCAGGCTCACACATACCTCAGCTGCCACCAATCTGTCCAGTACTCTCATATCTGTCTCCAAACTCCCTTCTAATCCAAGACCTTTATTCCCAGCTAATCTTCTCCTACATGTACCTTAAGCTTGGCCATTTTAAGAACAGAACTCCTTACCTTCCCTCTTGACCAAAGCCAGTCTGCTCCAATCAGGCACAAACTTTGAGTCTAATTCACAGACTCTAACTCAGATGGTAAGTTAGCAGCTTGAGTCCAAACTGTGGTTTACTTTTTTAGTAACCTTGGACAAGTAACTTCAGCTCTCATTATCTCAATCATAATTACCTCACTTATAAAATGGATAGACAAATCACTGAAACTCACCTGTGCATGTGTGGATGAAACATGATTAAGTGTGTGAAATCTGTAGCACAAAGAAAGCCCTTCCTTTGGGGTTGCCTTTTTTACCTTGCCAACCAAGGGCATTTGTCTCCATTATTTTTTAGTTTTTTCTGCCCCTCTGAAGCCAAATCATTTCCCACCAACATAGACACTCTCGCCCTTCAAATATGGATGACATATGTCCGTGGGTCTCACTTGCATGCCTGTCTTTCCCTCTAAATTGTGAACTCCTGTGTCCTTACTGAATCTCAATCCTCACACCAGGCATTTCACACACGTTAGGTGAGTTGTGTTAAGCTGAATGAAACTTTAAAAAACAAGATATATTACATAATTCTCAAGAAGATTCTAGAAAGAAGACAATAAAGTCCATGTGCTCAGCCTTTTGTTGTTGTTGTTTCAGAACACTGAGTTTCAAGCTATTGAATTTACTGACAAAACAGTGAAAATTTCTTAACTAACCCGGAAAAGTTCACTAATTGAAAAGGTCATTTCAGTTGCAATTCCAGAGGCCTTCTGGAATCAGCTTTGGTGTCCTTGGCAAATGTCTAGATAGATCCTCCCTCCAACACGAAGACCGTGGAAATGCCTCAGTTATCAGTTCACCGCCATGTGTGCACTTTTTTCCTTTTTTTTTTTTTTTTTTGGAAAGGTAGGTTTGAGTGTCCCTCCAGCTTTTCTTGAGAAAAGCTGAAAATATGGAAACTTCTTGAGTAATTGATTTAGCTTCCCTAAAGCTCCTAGTTCTTGGCAGGTCCGATGTCGGAAACTGCAATAAGATTCCTTTTTCTGTTGTGTTTTCGACATTTGGTTCTTAATCCATATAAAAGTGCAGTTGCTATGAGGGAATGTTGTTGGGTCACTCAGAACACAGGAAAGGAAAAAAATTATCTAATAATACATACACACCCTGCAAGCGGGGGAAGAGTGCTTCTGATCTTTCTTATATTTTTCTTTCCAAGAAAGTCTTGAAATGGAGGGGGACAAAGGAAGGATTGTGAGAAGGCTTGGAGAAGTGGGCAGCCCGGGGCACCTGCCTGCCCGGAGCTGGGACAGGTGGAAAGTGAGGCATCCGTCTGCCCTCCTCTTTGCCCTCCTCTGTTGGGCCTGGTGTAAGTAGAAGGTTGCTACAGGGCTGTGTGGGGCACTTGCTGGAAGCTTCTGACCTAGGCACTTGCAGCTAATGTCTGCTGTGTATTGACTTTTCTCTGATTCTTCCTTCTGCTGTTCTGCAGGCAGCAAACAGAGGCCTTGAGAAAACTCTCGAAAATGGCACCTTGGCTGAAAGCCCAAGGGAGGCTCTGATCTCTGTCCATTCAGGGAATATTCCGCAGGCCTATTTTTACGTGGGATGTGGCTGCTACTCTGAACAGACAAGTAGTCATATTTCACTCACTCTTAATATACCCAGTACCCCCAGTATCTCTCTGCCAACTCTTCTGTGACTGGTGCCAGTTTCAGACAGGAAAGAAAGGTGAGTTGCCTCCTCATCAACAGTGGGGGATCATCCTGCTGTGGGACAGCTTTAGAAACCCAATTTGAACTCCCCATAAGCTGGCTTTGTTCGCAGAAGGAGAACACATTAATCAATGAAAGCCAAATCTCTGCCTCCCATACCACGCCTCATAGTTTCCATAAAAGAGAGCACATTGGGCTCCGTCTCTCTTCACTTCAGTTTCATCATCAGCAAGCTAAGGATAGTGATACTGACCTCGAAATGGGGCTGTCAGGATTGATTGACATGGGGCATGCAACGCGGGGAAAGGGGAGCGCGGCAAAGAGAAAGTGCTCCGAAAATAGCAACTATTGTTTTCTTTCTCTTACATATGCTTTATTATTTTATTTAATTTACCTTTGTCATTTCACTAACTTCTCTGTGGGCAGCTTTTTCTCTACCGGAAACCCCTTTTCTTTATTTGCTTTTCATTTTTTGACACAGGGTCTCACTCTGTTCCCAGGCTGGAGAGCCCCGGTGCGATCACAGCTCATCGCAGCCTCAAACTCCCAGACTCAAGGATCCTCCCACCTCAGCCTCTTGAGTAGCTGGGATGACTGGCACATGCCACCATGCTAATTTTTAAAAGTTTATTTTGTACAGACAGGGTCTCACTATGTTGTCCAGGCTAGTCCAGAGGCCCCCTCCTAATTCAAAGCCCCTATAACTCTGTTCTGTCAATGTGAAGGCATCGAACACTTTAACATATGTTTGCCATTGAAAGTCAATCTCTCAGCATTCCCTGTGTGAGGGACCCCAGACACACCAGGGAGCTGACCCTTGTGAGCCCAGTATTAAGGTGGAGAAAAAGAGTCCAGTGTGGGCTGTCTGTGTGTGTGTGTGTGTGTCTGTGTGTGAGAGTGTGTATATATGTGTGCATGCATATCTAGAATGTGTTTGGGGTTGGAGTGGGATGAATCAGAGGCTTGGATTCTTGGAAGGGCTTAAAGATTTCCTGGAAGGAGAGACCACAGTGGTGATGACCAGGGAGTACTTGAGAAGGCAAGAGCTCCAGGGAGTGGGAAGAATGATGGAGAGGGGTAATGAAGAGGAAGAGGCCCTTCTCCATCCCCAGGCCCCACTGTTGCCTCAGGCTATTTTAGCAACCCCGCTGAGCCTTGGGACAAGCCTTGGGGTGAGCAACGAGGCCCTGAGAAAATCTCCGCAGCCTCTGGCCGCAGCGCCACCTGGCTTCCTTCGTTCCCAAGGCTTGTCTTCTTGCCTTCTTGCTCATGTTTCCTCAGCTTTGGCATGACGACTGATCCCAGGCTCCCATGGACCTCCTGCCGTCGTCTTCCAATGTGCTAACAATATTGTTTCTTCTCATATTTCTTGTTGATTGTGTGTCTCTGCAAGAGAGAAGAAAAGGTTTCCACAACCACTCACATATCCAGCCACACACAGTGCCTTGGATTGAAAGAGGTATTTCCCACAGAATTTGGTATTTGTTCTGCCAGGCTTTGACCTTCTGCCACTAAACTGAAAACTGGAAAGGGAGCTCCGTCTCCTGAACAGTCACAACCCCTGTGGGACTCCCATAAATCTCATTCTGTTTACTACTGATCTTCTTTGCTCTGCTGCTCTTAGATTGCTGATTCTGAGGGTGTGAATACAACACAACTTCCCATGTAGAGCAACTCATTTAACCAAGAGACTCAGCTGGGACCCTCAGTGGCTAGGAGAGCAGGGGGAAGACTGGGGACAGTCCAGGGTTAATTCTAAAATCGGCAGACCTACCTGATGAAGGAGGGAACAACAGTCTCAGATTCTTATAAAGAGTGATCCTCTTAAACTGGAAGCCTGTTCTGGCACCTTTGCTGTGTTCATAGGCAAGTCAAACAGTTTTTGTGTGTTTGAGAACTCTATTTCATTCTTGGACTTGAAAAGCTTCTCCTTTATTTTTTTCCTTTTCAAAATAGATCTTTTGATAGCTAAAGCAACGTTGAAAAAAGAACAAAATTAAAGATCCCTCACTTTCCAATGTCTAACTTTATTAAAAGTTGTAATAATCAAAATAGAGTGGCATAAAGATAGACACACAGCTCAATGGAATAGAACAGATAGCCCAAATATAAACCCTTGCATATGTGGTCAAATGATTTATGACAAGGGTACCAGAACTATTCATGGGGAAAGGACGGTCTGGTTCGAACTTGTCTTGTCTTCTCTCCTCTCCTCTTCTCTCAATCTCTCTCTCTCTCTTCTTTTTTTTTTTTTTTTTCCAAACAGTGTCTTACTCTGTTGCCCAGGCTAGAGTACAGTGGTATGATCATGGCTCACTGCAGCCTTGACCTCCTAGGCTCACGTGATCCTCCTACCTCAGCCTCCTGAGTAGCTGAGACCATGGGAATATACCACCACGCCGGGCTAATTTCTGCTTTTTCTTTTGAGATGAAGTCTCGCTCTGTCGCCCAGGCTGAAGTACAGTGGCACAGTCTCGGCTCACTGCAAGCTCTGCCTCCCAGGTTCAAGAAATTCTCCTGCCTCAGCCTCCCTCAGCTGGCACTATAGGTGTGTGCCACCACACCTGGCTAATTTTTGTATTTTTAGTAGAGATGGAGTTTCACCATGTTGGCCTGGCTGGTCTCAAACTCCTGACCTTGTGATCCACCTGCCTCAGCCTTGAAAAGTGCTGGGATTACAGGCATGAGCCACCACACCCAGCCCGCTAATTTTTAATTTTTTGTAAAGACAGGGTCTTGCTATGTTGCCTAGGCTGGTCTCAAACTCCTGGGCTAAAACAATCCTCCTGCCTTGGCTTCCCAAAATGCTGAGGTTACAGGAGCGAGCCACCATGCCCAGCCAGGTCAGTCTTTTCAACAAGTGGTATTCAGAAAACTGGTTACCCATATGGAAAAAAATAAAGTTGAACCCTTACCTTGCAGAATATACAAAAGTAACTCAAAATAGATCAAAGACCTAAACATAAGAGCTAAAACTATAAAGCTCTTACAAAAAAAAAAAATAGAGAAAAAGCTTCATGACATTGAATATGGCAACGATTTTTTTTTGGACATGACATCAAAAGCCCAGAAAACAAAAGAAAAAATAAATTGGACCTCATCAAAATTTTTAAAATTTCTATGCATCAAAGGACACAATCAACAAAGTGAAAAGGCAACCTATGGAATGGGAGAAAATAACTGCAAGTTATATATCTGATAAAGATTAATATTCAAAATATTCAAATAACTACAACTAAACAATAAGAAAACAAATCACCTGATTTTAAAATGGGCAAATGACTTGAATAGATGTTTCCTTAAAGAAGATATACAAATGGCTAATAAGCATGTGGAAAGATGCCCAACATCACTAATCTTAAGGGAAATGCAAATCAAAACCACACTCCTCACATCCACTAAGATGGCTACTGGAAAAAAAAAAAGAAAAACAGAAAATAACAAATGTCAGTAAGGATGTAGAGAAATTGGAATCTTTGCAGGCACTGTTGGTGAGAATGTAAAATGGCGAAACCACTATGGAAGACACTATGATAGCTCCTCAAAAAATTAAAAATAAAATGTTCGTGTGATCCAGAAATTCCACTTCTGAGTATACATCCAGAAGAATTGAGAGTAGAGTCTCAGAGAGATATTTACACACTCATGTTCATTGCAGTATTATTCATGATACTTACAATGTGGGAAAAACTCTAGTGTGGGTCCAACAGGTGAATGGATAAAAAAAAATGTGCCGTATACATACAATTTAAAAAGGAGCCTTAAAAAGGAAGGAAATTCTGACATATGCTACAGTATGGATGAACCTTAAGGACATTATGCTAAGTGAAATAAGCCAGTCAGAAAAAGACAAATTTTCTATAATTCCACTTATATGAGGTATCTAGAGTAGTCAAATTCACAGAAACAGAAAGTAAGATGATGATTGCCAGGGGCAAAGGGAAAATGAAGAGTTATTGTTCAGTAGGTATAGAGTTTGCGTTTTTTAAGATGAAAAATCTCTGGAGATTGGTTGCTCAACAATATGAATATACCTAACTACTGAACTATACACTTACAAATGGTTACGATGGTTAATTATTTTATGCGTAGTTTACCGTAATTTTAAAACTAAAAAAAAGCCAAACGGATCTTTTGGTGACAGCAATGGTTGGATGTTGCTTCAAACAGGCCCAGGTTGTAATCCTGGTCGTGTCATTAACATTAAGCAAGTGGCTGCACCTTGGTTAAGCCCACATCTCTTCATCTGTTAATGCAACATGTGCATTTCCTCACAGGGTTGCTGTGAAGATTAAATGAGGTATTATTTGTAAAGTACCTAGCACAAGATCTAGTATATAGGAAAGCACTCAATAAGTGTTGGTTCCTTTAGTTACACATTCATGAGCGCACATTGTTGGGGGCCAGTTGGATAGCAAAGGAAGTAAGGTTTATGGGGAAGATCTCTTGTAAAGAAGCAGCCACATGTGCCTTATAGTCTCTCCCTCTTTGTTTAAGGCGACAGTATGAAGTTCACACCAGATTCCACAGGTCAGCAATGTTTTGAAGCTGTTCCTGGTTGCTTACATGGGACCCTCCTAACTAATGTGGCTCCTGACCTGTACTGAGAGGGAGGCATCTATTCTTCCACATAGAGTTTTCTCAGAAGGTAGTTTTATGCTGATTTTCCACTACAGATGGGGACTAAGGGAGGCAGGATTATTTACATGTATGGCCAGCATACTGCTATTTCTTTCCACATCTGCTACTTTCCAATTAATCTCAGAAGTTTTCCTTGTGCTGTGTCTTTTGTTGGAAAACTGGTGGTTTCCCAGAAGAGCTAAGTTTGTTTTCTAAAGCTCTACTCAGAAACCTCAGGATATTTGAGAGGGAGATGTGGATTAGGGTTTTCTGTCTTTCAACCTTAATATTAAGACATTTGAGAAGAAACCTTGAAGTTTAGAGCATGTATCTGACCTATTCACAGGGCTGCTTCATCTATGCTCAGTTGGGTGTCAATTAAGCAATGCTTTGCCTATTGTAGAAGTGTCAGCCAAAGCTGTCCTTGAGTGCCCAGTGTAGCCCTGTCAGGGATAATGGAGTTGGGAGGGTGGAGGAGAGAAGAGGAAGAACAGATGAAAAAGGAACTTGAATTCTATAATATTCGTGGGCCAAATGAAGTCAGTAGCCTTTTTGACATGTAGAAAGATGACTACATTTTATTAGCCAGGAAATTCTCAAAGTTCCATTATCACTGCACTAACAGGAAAGGTATGGTTTCAAAAGCATTCCTAACTCTTTCTTTCTCTAAATCTTTTTTCATTTCAGGACCTAAAGTGCCTGAAATAAATTCTACCATTTTATTTTGTTCTCATTTGTGTTAATTAATAGGTAGCAAATTGGGTTATCTAAAACATTTTCCTGGATGAGTTTATCAACTCTTATCTCTGAGTCCAGAGTTGTTTAGAGGCCCCTGAGTGGGTGTGTTAAGTGATGCAGCAGAGAAGAGCAGTAGAGCCCAGGGCAGGGTCTCCACAGAGTGGCCCATTAACCAGCAGCATCACTTGTGGCTGCAATGTTCACGTCCTCCCACACCTACAGAATCAGAATCTCTGGAGGTGGACCCAGAAATCTGTGTTTTAAGAAGCCCTCTCAGTGATTCTGATGCACCACCAATGTCAGAAACATGTTTTTACTATCCATAATCCACAATTCATGTATACTGAGCACTTACTCTCTATCTGGCTAGACTCATATATTTTGTCTACTAATTACAACAATCCTTTGAGGCTGATATTTCTTGACAATTTGCAACTGAGAAAAATAAAGATCAAAGCAATTAAATAATATTTTTCCAATGCACCCATTATATTTCATTTCTTGGGAACAAGAAGCCTGGCCGTATACCCTTCCTACCAAGAGGTGGAAGGACAGCCTGGCACTGAGCCAGTGGTTTGAGCTTTTCTCCCAGGACCAAATAGACACAATGAATGAGGTCCTATTAGCTATGACTCTCAAGATCTCTGTTTCCTAAAAATGTCACTTATTTTTCTTAAGGTCTCAACGTATAAGAATATGAGCACACTGTCTGCTGGACCCTTATGCTGACTGACAGAACATGATTAAGAGAAGATTCAGTTAACTAATGCCCAGGCTGCACTCAGCATAGTGCATACATATTCTGGACACATTAACTTTTTCCATGTAATTCCCTCTCCTCCTAATTTTTATTTGTCTGCATTTTCAGGCTATTTTTTTCTTTCTAAAATGTCATGCCAATTCCCACATGTATAAGTTATGACCCACTTTTTTTTCAAGTCTAGTTCTACATCCTTTATATTTTTCTTAAATGCTCACTTTGGACAATTCATCCTTCCCTCTGCAATACCCACGGCCCTTTATCTTCACAATTCAATAACCCTCACAATACCTTCAGAGAGGGCACATTGCCCATCACAGGCAATCCAAATTGCTTGTTGAACATAGGAACAAATACAACATTGAAAAAAATTATACGCATTCTAGAAATATCAGTTTCTCTTATTACTGTTACCATATGTGATATAACTGCTATGTAGACATTCTGTTTCATATTTTTTCCAGGTACATCCAAAGACTCTAATAGAGAAAATATTCTCCTCTCTAATATTTTACAGGTTTTTATTTATTTTACTCTTCATGGTCAAGATCCTCATAAGAATAGTCTACAAATGCAAATGGTAAGTAGGTTCCATTTTGTGTGCCAGCTTATACTCCAATAGGGTGGGCTGTGAGTCCTTTGCCATTTAACTCAACTGGAAAGCCTTCCGTGGTGCACAGTGATGTCTGCCATGGATGAGTGAGCCACAAGCAACCATTCACAATCCTGTGTTCACCGATCCTCCCGCTCAGTTGCCTTCACTTTTTTTTTTTTAATTACTGTATTTATCTTTCTTTTAACTACTCATCATTATTAATGTACTCATACCTCTCTCAGTGGGCTTTTGCTAGGTTCCTGCTGTGTGCCAGAGTTTTCTTCACGCTGGCTTAGGGAAATTGAGAAAGACAAGGCCCCATGAGTAAGGGCAAGAGGTGAAATGGCTCAAAGAGCTTTCATTGCTTGTTGTGCCTTTGCCAGTTCCATGCCTGGAAATACCTGCTCCTCCAGCCTCAGAAGCCTTCCTGCTGCCTGCAGGTGGCACTGACCACCTGCCTGATGCCACTCACATGCTTTCCAAGCCCCAGATCTGGTGCCACAGGATTGCCTTTGTTTACTCCCTGGTCTCTCTCCCACCCCAGGCAGCCATCAGCTCCAGAATGGCGTCTGTCCCCTGGGTCTCACTGTGCTGGAGATTGGGCACTTAGGCATTTTTAAAAAGATGGATGGCCTGATGGATAAATGAGTGAGTACATAAACATAATAAACTTCGACCCAATGAAGGACAATGCATCAAGTTATACAATTTTAACTTTATCTACCAGTTCACTTGAAAATAATGGATCTGAAAAATGGTGAGGTGAGGGAAATGAGTGATTCCTATTTACTCCTATTTATTGGGGATTTACTAATCTTCTCATTTCAACAACCAATATTCAGAGATCATTACAGGAAAGTGGGAGGCTGGGAAACATGTTTCTGTCAACTTTTTATTCCATATAAGGATGGCCCATTACATACACATATCCTCAGGACATGGGCTTCCACTAAGAGGCGGAGGGCAATGGGTGCTCTTGGTGCAGGACTTGACTTCAAGTAGCAGCTGAACCTCAGTGATGGTCCCTGGCCTTCTGCGCTGGGAGAGGGAGTTTTAACATATTACGAGAGAGCAATGGACCCGGGGAGTGAGTCATTTCCTCCTTCTAGCTCTCTGTGGGGTTGGCTTGTGAGGCTCTGATTTGGAATGAATTTGGAGTGACCCCGATGTGTTCTCGCCCCCCACCAAGTAGCCTTAAAAAATATATTTGTGCCTAACCGGATGTGAGTTAAACTAAAAAATGACTCTGCTAGCCAATAACGTAGGTCATCAAGCTCAGGGGCGGGTGTGCAGCTGGTGAATGATGTTTGTGTTGCCTCACTTACCAAAAGTGCCTCTTGGGGAGGGGAGAAATGTCAAGGAGGACATCTCAGGAAGAGGGACAAGTGTAGCCCTGGGCCAAAGTTTCTTAGAACAGCTACTGAATGAGGTTGCGTCACTCTAATTAGTGCAATAGTGGATCTCATGGGAAACTGGAAACCTTACAGGGGAGCTGAACACTCACACACATTCACACGCATGAACACCCCACGATGGGTGCATTTTGTATCGGGATTCCTTCTGTGTCAGCACCTGACAAGTGCTGAACTTGAAGATTAGCAGGGTCACCATGGCTGCAAAGGTGTGTGTGGGGGTAGATGAAAAAACCACCTGCCCTCAAACACATTTCCATAGTGACAACAGGCTTCGGTGACAATGCGCAGGCTTCATAATCAGCTGAGCATGTCTCTGGGATAGGCACTGGGAGTATACTGGGGAGAAAAAGCCAGAGGAAGAGAGAGAGCCAGCTCCATTTTGCTAAAAGACAGATTAAATTTCAACCCCTGGAGGAAAACAAAATGTGAAATTGAAAAATGAAAAAATGCTAAATACAGGGCTTATTTTCCACGCTTTTTGTTATTGGTTAAAATGCATACCTGTCTTTTGAACAGTTGCAGAATGACAGATGCACGCGCTTTGACCCCAGTCCTCCTGGATGCTGCCTGGCGCAGCTGGGCATCTCTCTGACCTTTCTTTCTGGACAGCGTGGTGAAGGGGAGAGGGAAGCTTCACCCTCCACAATCTGTCTGATCCAGCACAGCTGCATTTTCTCATTCTTGAGAACCGGACGAGTTTCCTGAGCCCTGGGTTGATATACTGTACCATCTTTGGTGCAGCTGTAATTTTAACAAGGGGAACCGACTTGAACCTCTCTAATCCTTACTCCAGACACCTCGCACTCCTGAGACTAATGTGTATGCGTGCATGTGTTTTTAAGGATTTTTCAGCTGTGCTTCTGAGAAAGTGGCTCAGTCCAAAGTTTAAAAAAGAAAAGAAAAAAGTGGGGAGGGGTTTAGTGGCACATCTGTCTGATTCTGACCACAAGACATTTCAGTAGCTTTTGTATTTACAATAGCAAAAATAGTGTTATTATTCTGTGCTCACCTACTGATGTCTTTCCATTTCTATCGTCTCTTCTGGGGTAAAATGATGGACACTATGTCTCCTTCTCTGCTTTGAGCCGTGGAAGAATAATCAAGAATTAAAAGTATGAGAGGCATCGGGGAAAAGGCTTGGAAATCAATTGCAACTAGTCTCAGAATTGCACAGCCAACTTCAGATTTTTCTTTTTTCTCAAAACTTATATTTTGGGAGGGAGCTGTTTTATGAATGAATGTAGGCCTGACACATGAAGCGCGTGGGATTTGTTTGAGGGCCTCATCTGGGTCCACTGTGACATCTGGCTCTGATGAATCTGGCATATTGTGACTCACAGATACACAAATAATAATCCTTGATAGTGACCACTTGTGACTGCCAACAAACAATGTCAAATGTCAGGGAACTGCTGCAGCTGCCGGGCTGAGCTGCTCCGGCCCCTGCTGCCCTGATGTTGTAGAAGGCTCTGAGCTGCTGTCAGGGAAGAGTCACGGAGCTCAGAACCTCCTCATCCCACTAGGACCCCGAAAAGCCTGGCCCTGAGGAATTTATACTCATGGGTGCTCCCTGAGTGCTCCTCTTAGGAAAGCCCGGTTGAGAGCATATGGCTGTGATGGCCGCTGGTCTGGGTTTGAACCCTGGCTCAGCCACACCCTCGGCTGAGAATGTGGCAAGTTGTTTAACTTCTCTGTTTCCTCATTGGCTAAAACAAAAAAAAGGTGAAACAGTGATTAAAATAGCTGAAGTTCATTGAAACTTCCTATGGGTCAGGCATTGTTCTAAGTAAGGTGCTAGAATTATTTCAACTAAGATTTTAAAAATATGATGTGCTTGGTATTTTGCCAATGAAGAAACTAACACATAGCCACATTGGTAGTAGGTGTTGGAGCCAGAATTCCTTGAGCCTTTCTGAGACTCTAGGGCAGTAGTTTCCAATCAGGGGCAGTTTTGCACCCCAGGGGACATTTGGTATTTGGTAATGTCTGGAGACACTTTCAGTTACCACTACTAGGGGCAGGAGAAGAGTAATACTGGTATTTATGGGGCTGAGGGCAGGGATGTTGCTTAACACCCTACAGCATACAGGACAGCCCCTACAGCCAATGATTATCCAACCCCAAATGCCAACATAACATGTGTTAACTCATTTAATTCCCAAAATAGCCAGAGAAGAGAAGTGCTATTTTTATTCCTATTTTAGATATGGGGAAACTGAGGCACAGAGTTGCTAAGCAACTTGCTGCCAGCAGAAAGATAGCAGGTGGCATAGCTAGGAAGCAAGTCCAGGCAGTGCAGTGCCAGAGGCCACACCCTCCACCACTGTAATGAGCTGCCTCTACCTAGAAGGGGCTGGAGGTCATTTAGGCAAGGTGAGCAAAGATTTCCAAGTGCAGCAAGTCAAAATCAAGAGACAGCATAAATAACAGAAACACACACTCAAGTCACCTATATTGTTTATAAGCTTTTTTATATTCCTCACTGAGGGCAGAAATTGATAAGTGAGTGGGC
The DNA here is from genome assembly GCF_000951045.1 of Mandrillus leucophaeus. NCBI lineage: Eukaryota > Metazoa > Chordata > Mammalia > Primates > Cercopithecidae > Mandrillus > Mandrillus leucophaeus. The sequence goes on from NW_012105054.1 coordinate 931,747, forward strand.
ACACATAATCATGGATTAGGGAACTCTCCTGTATGTGGTTTCAGACACGAGGGGAACAAGCCAGAGGCCATCACCCTGACCAGGGTATGGAGAGGGCATTTGGGCTTACAGAGGTCTGAAGTGTTGGTCAATATCCATGAATAGCATCTAACGCTAGCCAGGTATTCCCAAACACACACCTTCCATGATGTGTTTTCTTAGTGTCTGCTGCAGGCCCCAAGGAGGTTATCGAGGCAGAGGCAACACAACTGCTAAAGAAAGAACGTACCCACCACATATCCCTTCAATCCGAAGGGAAGTCTGTTCAGAGAGACGTCATCCGAGACAGCGTTGCTCTAGAATTCTGCCGTGTGTTAGAACTGTTTCATCTACATTTTTAAGGATTCAAGAATTGGACACACTCTTGGGGCTGAGCTTGGTAGAGAAACTGAGAGTTGAACCAATATCCCTGATAAACCCTTTGCACACAGATGAGGCCTGGAGTTCTGGCCACCTCTGACCATCACTTCCAATTGAACTTCTAATGCCTGCTAAATATTAAAGAAGAGCTGTTCAGCCATTCGATGGCATCGTCTGTCACCTGAGGAGGCTGGTGTCAGTCAACTACCAACTTCCTACCCAATGATCAGGGAAGTTGGTGAGGGCAATTTATAAATGCATCAATTTTGTTAGGACCACCATGATGATACATTCATTAATGTGTATTAATCCTTCCTTTGCATGTTGAAATAAATTAATATATTAATGTGTATTAATCCTTCCTTTGCATGGAATCTGAGTCCTTTCATGTTTTGGGGGCACACACATCAGCTCCTGTGCATTGTGTTTGGGAGGAGAATGAAACCAGAGGCTAGAGTGATGCTCTGTACCCTGTGCATTTCCTAGGAATGCATGTGGATTTGCCATGACACCACCTCCAATGCTTTTCTGATCCCCTTTGTAACCTGTGCCATTGCAGAACAAATACCAGGATTACTGTGGTGATCTGTGTGACTGCACCCACTGCCACTCCTGCCTGACAGTCTTCCACCCACACCCAAAGTCTCCGCTACTCTATTCCTCCCCAACCACATCACTGTGACTTTCTGGGAAAGGCCACCTTTTGCTCAATCCAGTGGACAAGTCCCAATCCTTATCTTCCTTGACACCTAAACTACCTGACATGGTTTCCCACTCACACCTACAGCCCCGTCTGTCCTTGGCACACATGGCTTTGCCTGCCTTTCTGACAATTCACTGTCCTATTCAGTAGTGACCTCTCCTCTCTACTCCAGACTTTTCTATATCTGCAACTGCTGCCTGGATATAGATCCTTAGAATTCGCAGAGTCAAATCACACTTAATTTGTCCCAATCTTAATTCATTATTTTTCTGCCCCATGCCTGCTCCTCTCAGTGAATTCTGTGTCTTAGTGGACATTAGTGCCATCTTCCTAGTCACCTGGTTGGATACCAGGGAGTGAACCAAGGCCACAAACTTCCTATTTCCCCAAATCCAGGAAGCCAGCAAGTCTTGCAAACTGACTTTTGAATACGTCTTAACTCGACTGTCTCCCCACAATCATTGTCTTGATCAGGCCATTATCATCACACTCTTGCACGATGGCAGTAGTGTCTTTTGCGGCAATTCTTGTCCCCTGTCCTCCTCTCTTTTAAAACCATCCTCACTGTGGTTCTGATGTGTAGTCATATCAGGGCTACATGTGATCTTTAGGTCAAAAGACGTTTTGGTCAAGATCCTAAAAAATGTTAGATAATTCACGACAAAGCATGGCCACAACATAGAATCTGGACACCGGCGTATTTTTGTGAGTGTGGGTGGGTGAGTGTGCATATAGGCACACATTACTGCACATATGCCCCACCTCAACTACACAGGATTTACAGTGTTGGTTTGCAAGTTTTTTAGAAGCATGTGTTATTTTTTTCTGGGAGGGGAGGGTACTCTATAGTAGAAATGGAGGAAATCAGACAGGCAGTTACATGGAAATTAAATTAAAATTAAATTACATTAAATTAAAACATAAGCTCCTTTAAGACAGCTGGTCATGATCTCTTGTTATGCCTCACAACACTTAGCAAAATACCTTGTTTAATGTGATCGGATTCAGACCCAGGAAAGAGGCAACTTGCATTAATGAAAAGCAGATGAGGACAGTTGAGCCTCTGCAGGTTAAAATATGCCAGTCTTTGACAAGAAAATGGAGTGGATTTCAGAAGCAAAATATTTGTGTGTGATGAGTTGGAGTTTGGGAGGTTTTTATTTTTGGGTTTTTATTTTTTTAATGGAAAAAAAGAAGCCTAAAGAAGCCAAAAAGATGCTAATGGATGAAATGCTTTGCACATATGGGATGGAAAATTGTGCTCGGCTAAGTCAAAAAGCAGCTCCTGAAGAACGTAATGTGGCTGCGGCTTCACAGGTGCCTGACCCGCCGCCCCGCGACGGTGCTGCTCTGTGTGTTTGGCCCTGCTCCTCCACTCCAGCCGGCAAAGGGGGAAGAACGGATTCAGTCAGGCAGAAACTTCTAGAACCGCTTGGAATCGCTGCTTGTGCCAAAGAAGATCTCCTCCTTCTCACCCTTTTATCCACACACAGGAGCATTAAAGAACTAAACAGCTCTCATCTCAACTTCCTCCCAACCTCACTCTTGGCTCATCCTCCTCTGAGGAGCAGCTGTTTTTCAGCTGATGTTTAAGCTCACACACTCTAAGTTAAATTACTCCATCTCTTAAAAAAAAAAAAAAGGAGCTCCTTTTTCCCAGTTTGCTTTAATTCCCCCTAAATATCATTCCTACAGGGGTGCCTCACTTTACACATTTTTAACTCTCCTCCAGAACATATGGTTTATACACAGCAGTATAAATCCAATATTTGCAAATTGAATCAGGATTGAAATTCACCAAGAAAGGATACCATTTAAAGAAACCATGTGGGGAATTTTTTTTTCTTTGACATTTCTTTTCTTTCTTTTTTTCCCTTGAAGCCAAGAATCCTTTGATAATGCAAGTGATTGATTCTTTTCACTCTTTCTTTGAAACATTGGATGTACATTGGAATTTCTCAACATAAGACAAGCACTGGTTTCCAGGCAAGCAGTTACTCATAGGCAGTGGAACTAGCTTTGTGCGTCTCTCCTCATTTTCCCAGCTTGTTCTTACTCTTCAAAGAATGGTGACTATGCAGGAATGTAATATTTAATACAAGTAGTAGAGTTCATGTATCCAAAAGAATGCCATCCCCGCCAAGTTAGCATGTTGGGACCACCTAGAAGTCTGGCACTGTGCTTTTGGCATTGTTTTATGTTCCAGCTTGGGAAGGACCCTAGGAGGACAGTGTAATGAGCCTGTAGACACAGCATGCCAGTTCCAGGGAGAGCTGTGGTCCTATTGTGTGCTCAGAGCCTGGTCATCAGAAAAGTTGGTCTTCAGCATCTCCAGCCTCCTCTTCATTGGCCCTGAACTTCTCCATGGAAATCTGCTTTCTTCAGCCCCTTGTCTCTTCCTTTCCTCCTTCCTCGTAGGATCAGTAGCTAACTTTAAACCACACCACGTGTAAGCCAGGCACAGTTCTCACCACTTTACATATATCAACTCATCTCATCTGCACAATTACTGCTTGCAGTAGGTGCATGGTCATCATCTCCATTCAGGCACAGAGAGGGGCAGGCCACATAATGGCAGGGCTTGGATTACAAGGTTTAACCATGCCCTCACAGGTTTTCTGGCCTGGGCTCAGGAAGGAGCCATATCTGACTTCATACCTGATGGTGAGCCACGTCAGCATGCCAGTGGCTTCCGCATTCTTCTGCAATAGCGACAGCTCGTGTTTATTTCACAAGTAGTAGATATGAGGCCTTTTGCTAAGTGCTTTGCTGTCTTACTTTATCCTTATAGTACTCATTACATCCTCTCAATTATCCCCACTTATAAGTTAAGAAGCTGGGTTATATAACTCACGCAAGGCAACAGAACTATCTAGTTGGTGGCAAGGGGGTTCACCTACAAACATTCTCTACCACCATAGGTATAGTTAAGCTGAACATAAAGAGTAAATTGGGGGCTGTGCATGGTGGCTCACACCTGTAATCCCAACACTTTGGGAGGGCAAGGCAGGTAGATCACTTGAGGTCAGGAGTTCAAGACCAGCCTGGCCAACGTGGTGAAACCCTGTCTCTACTAAAAATACAAAAATTAGCCGGGTGGGATGGTGCATGCCTGTAATCCTAACTACTCGGAAGGTCGAGACAGGAGAATCACTTCAACTCAGGAGGCAAAGGTTGCAGTGAGCCAAGATTGTGCCATTGCACTCCAGCCTGGGTGACAGAGTGAGACACCAGTGAGACTCCATCTAAAAAAAAAAAAAAAAAAAAAAAAACAAAAGAATAAATTGGACCTCCATTAAAGAAATTTCAGAATAGTGGAATGGATAAAAGGTTTTTAGGGACAGGGTTAGAAGTCGCTAACATTTTATCATGCAAATCTGACCCTTCTTACTAGATACACTCTCACTCCCTACAACTCATATACACACATATGAGCACACACGTATGCCCATCCTTGCACAGGTACACACATGCATGCGCCCATGTACACACTCCCATGCCCATGCACACACACACTGAAGAAGCTGGTTCATAAAACAGAAGTTCTCACCACAAAGAAATGATAAATGCATGAGGTGATAAATAAGCTAAATATACTGATTGGGTCATTATAAACATATGGGTGTATCAAACATCAAATTGTACCCCTTAAATACGTACAATTACCATGAGTCAATGAGAAAAGATGCAGCACTCTTTAGTGAGTTAGAATAAGCTGAATAAAATCCCATGCCTGTTAAAACCTTTTTCCTCCAGGAGGGGGGGTGTCCTGCTGACTTCCTTGTCAGGAGGCTACTTCAGTTGAGCCTCCAAACAGCCTGCTCTTAGTATTATTTTTGGTATGGATTTGTTTGGGTTATTTCCTTCCTGAGAAACTTACCAAGGCTTCCCATTCTTTATAAGAACACATCCTAACTTCTTAGTTTATCACTGGGGTCGTTTTCAATCTGTTCCAAACCTAACTTCCCTTCTTGCTCTATCATCCTCCTGCCACCATGCACCCTACACTTCTGTTTCCCTGGATGACTTAATTAACGTCGAATGTGCCAAAAACCTGTATTCCTTCATCACTTGGTCCTGGCTGTTCCTTTGCCTTACATATCTTCTCAGACTGTGGGGCTCCTGTTCATTGATCGAGATTTGGCTGATGTGTTTCCTCTGTGAAGCCGCCTAGTGGTTTGTCCAGATATTATTACATGGAAATTCTTCAAGGTAGTGAGGCAGCACACCAGCAACACCTGTATTTCACTTATGTGTTCAGGGCCTGCTGTCAACACTTCATACCGATTAGCTCTTTCAGTCCTCTCCTCAACCCTGTAGCCTCATTTTATCCTTGAGGAAGCTGAAGCACAGACAGGTCATGGAACTTCCTCAAGACCATGCGCATGGCAAGTAGCAGAGCCAAGAGCTGAAGCCAGGCAGACTGAGTTTTCCCCACCCTCTTTTTTTTAAGTGCTCACCCCAGCTTGAAGTCTGGGGAGGGCAGGAAATGTTCTGTGTGGAGCTTTGCATCTGCTAGCCCCTCATATCAGGGCTTCAGTGCACGCCTGTGACTGAAGGAAGATGTGCTGATGTTTCCATATAAGCTTGTTCGATAATGGAAGTAAGTTTTTGAGATAAGGCAGATCATTCCAGTTTCTACTGCTTCAGGATGGTAGAGAAAAAACAGAGGGAGACATGCTCTCCACAATGACTTGTGTCTGACATTTACCTTAAATCAACGAACGCTGATGGAAGGAATTAAGAGGACTCTGTATCAAAACCTATCTAAGAGTCAGCCTGACCTTAAATGGAGTGTCTCCAAGCCTCATTGCTCAATTTCAGTGTGGACTTCACTCTCAAAGCCTAGCAGGAATTAAGTTTGTTGTCAGCTTTCCCCGCATACATGAGGCTCACTTTGGCATTTCCAGGTGGCCTGGGTCAAAGCATAGCCTCCAAGCTTCACCTACCTGGGGCTTCTTGGAGGGTTTTAACCTGGGCTGTGCTGTATAGGTGTGCATTGTGTGAGGCTGAGGTGATGGTGGGTGTGGAAGGGAGCTCATCAGTCTTCATTTCATGGCATAGAAATAATCAAGCTTGAATATTAATTTTGTGGTAATTGCTCCCCCCTTCATGTTTACAGAGAGAGAGAAACAGCTGGGGCGGTTGACATCTGAAACAGGAGCCGCTGATCATTACTTGCGCAGCAGATGGGCTTGAGTTATGAATAAGCAGCAAATGTGAAAAAGAGATTCGCAGGGGTGAGCCAGGCTTGCTTCGTGCAAAACCGGTTAACCCTTCCTTGCTGTTTGCCATGGTTGCTGCGGGTTCAAGGTTTGGATTGCTGGGCTGCTTCTTTTTATGGTTAGAGACCTGGTACCACCAGATGTGACAGGGAATAAAGTAAAACTGGACTAAAAAAATGCATGAGAAAAGCCCATGCATGTTTGATAAGTAAGCGTGAGATCAAAACACAACACAGACCCTGCTATGAATGAACGGCAATGCAGCCCCTCTGCCTGGATTTACTCTCCTAGTGGACGCATAAATCAACACCTCCAAAGTGGGTCGGCCTCAGGAGGAATAGGGAGTCCATCTGATGAGGATCCTGGACAGGATGTGATTTGAGAGGTGTCAGAAAGTTCCCATTTTCCACCAATACCTCCTCGACTAACTTCTCACCAATGTCTGCAATTTTATATTTAGGAGAGCGTTCCTTCATGTTACGTAACTGAACAAAGCTCATTAAAATGCAATGTCCTTGAGAGGGGTGACATGGTGAGACTCATGAGTTTGTCAGATCCTTTCCAAACTTCATCTTTCCAAGCTCTCAGAGAGCAGCTCCCTGTGGAGTTGGACAAATGATGGGGGAGAGGTTAAGCTGAAGTGAATGCCTTGAGCATCTGGTTTAACCTGGCTCTGCCACTTACTAGCCATGTAACCTTGGGCCAAGGGCCAAGCCTTGACCTTGAGGCACATAACCTAAGCTTTGGGATCCTCATTTTTAAAAAGTCAAAATAACAACAGGTACTGTGACTAGGTCATAGGAGATAGTGCATATCAGACATGGCAAAGATTAATAGCTATGAAGCAATATACAAGTATAAAGTAGTAGTGGTGGGATGATGGTGCTTGGAGGGGTGGTGTAGGTCACAGCAGTTCTTGCAATAGGAGGCTTGGTACTTTTCAGAAACTACAAAATATATGGGGTTGAGGGGATGCAGAAGCACTTGGAGCTTCTTTGCAGCTCTAGCAACCAAAGCCTTCATCATAGGAGGCATAATATGGCTAACCAGCAGTCACTCCTGAGTTGAAGTTATCGAGGGGACTCCTACCAGCATTGCATGGAACAGGGCATGGAATTTATATTTCTGCTTAATATTGAGGGATATTCTGACCTAACCCAAGAGACAGAATTAGGTCTTTCCATAACCACAGCAGGCAGAGAATAGAAATCAGCAATATCAAAGGTAACCTGGAACCCAACAAAAAGAGGAAGAACTCAGGGGGAAATGGGAGAGAATGCCCAGGGAACCAGGCAGAATAGCAATCAGTATCTCCAGATGGGACTGGCGGGAAGCACAGCCTCATTAGCAATTCCTGATAAAGACGGATCTTAAAATTAACTTTGAGCCACTTTATCAGCAGGAGAGATGGGGGAAAGCCCTGCTATAAGAAAATGAGGTCATGGAGTATATCTACTGGTGTTCAGAACACCAGTAGAGCTGGAGGAATATGAGCTTAACTTGACGGATAGCACGACACTAGCCCACTCCCAGTCTATGAGTTCCCAACAACCCCTAAACGTGGAAGAACTGCAAATTTATATTAAAGACACTTTTTAAAAAATTGCTGATTTATGGTATGTATTAATTTGTATTGACTTGTATCTTAAAATATCATTCTCTATCCATTTTTAACAAATTCTCTTCTTTTACCTTCCTAAGGTCTCCTGTTAAGGAACACTTACAAGGTATGTTTACAGGTAGACATATTCACCTGGTGGGTTGAATGAACTATTATAACCAAGATGTTGATATGTAGTGTGGTCAAAAGCTCATATAATAGATTATTGTTTCAGTTGGGCTGGCAACTTGGTTTGCTCCACAAGATAAAGCTTACAACCTGAATTTTCTGCCCATTTCAGCTCCAAAGCTCATCATTTTCATCTCAAACCATCATTTGATGGCATTTTCCTTAAAATGTCACTGATATGGTTTAGTTATGTACCCACCCAAATCTCATTTGGATTGTAGTTCCCATAATCCCCACATGTTGGGGGAGGAACCCAGTGAGAGGTAATTGAATCATGGGGGCAGTTAGCCCCATACTTATTTCCTGATGATAGTGAGTGAGTTCTTACAAGATCTGACGGTTTTATAAGGGGCTTCCCCCAACTACTTCGCCCTGCACTTCTCCTTCCTGCTGCCATGTGAAGAAGGACCTGTTTGCTTTCCCTTCTGCTGTGATTGTAAGTTTCCTGAGGCCTCCCTAGCCCTGTGGAACTGTCATTAATTAAACCTCTTTCCTTTATAAATTACCCAGTCTCAGGTGTGTCTTCATAGCAGCATGAGAACAAACTAAAACAGTCACTTTTGTTGACTCCTGGTGTGGTATATATATGTATGTATATGTGTGTATATATATGTATATGTGTGTGTATATATGTGTGTGTGTGTATATATGTATATGTATGTGTATGTATGTATATATATTGCTCTTAGGTTGGGCTTTATTTTGAATATCTTTCTAAAATCCTGAGCGAAAGGAATCTCAGAATTGGCTGCTGATTTCTCCACATTACAAAACTGAAGTTCTCCCTCAATTTACTTTTCTTTCTCTATTCCTTTCCTGATGATTTTTTCTTGTTCTTATCCTTATCATAGCATGTGCGTTAGTAGTTTTTCTTGTGCCTGTCAGTTTAGGGTTCCAGCCCTTTCTCAAAGGCCCCACATTTAGGTTTTAGTGTCATCAGGGGGTTTCCAAGTGATCTCACAGTCATTTCTCTTTAAGCTTCAACCACCCAGTATCCTTCCTCTCTTGCTTGGTCTGTCAGTGTCACCTCTGTCACCACCTCTCACACTTCACAGGATCCACATTCACTCTTGAGGTGCCGGCACCCAGGCGTACTCGAGTTTAGCTCTTCGGTGAATCCTCCATGTACCGAAGCTGCTCCGGGTCCTTTGCAGGAATTAGAAACATTGTCTTCATGGTGCTTTTGAGTAATGCTAAGATAGAGGGGGAACAAAGCTAAACTTTTGGTACCACAAATTATTTATAGAATTTAGCAGATCCCACTTCTATCCCTGCCTCTCCAGAACTGGGCAAAACAAGATACTCTGAGTGCTGCTACATCCACCGTCCCCATCTGAGGCCATGCGCCATGGCAGTCCTTCAGGCACGCATCAAAATGGGTCACACCATGGGATCTCGCGAGCTGGTCTCACCTGTGGACCAAGGATGGGATTTGGGGCCAAAGACAGTCTTCTGGATAGAGGTCAGCCAGTGGGCAGATTGGGGGAAAGCTCTTATCAACAGGACACTGATAGGGACTTAACCAGGAAACCCTTCCTTGTGGAGTTTGAACCCAAAATACACAGTCACTAGATTACTTGGTCATAGAGACAGGGAGGAGGCACAGCACCAATATGGCAGGGCCCCGGGGAAGAGAAAATCACAGGGTCTTGACGTGGGGAAAATCAAGCGTTTCAATCAGTAAGGTCTGGGTTTTGCTGTAGATGATATTTAAGTCCAAGTAAAGAATGATGCCTTCATTTTGTCACCTTTTAAGCAGCAGCCCTCAAATAAGGTGGCCAGCCTATATCTATTCCTTGTGACCTGAAAGATTCTAATGATTTGGCTCTAGCCTCCTCCCCTACTCTCCTGCTGGAGCAAGGAGGGATTACTGTGTTGCCAACTGGGCTGCTCCTGGAAAAGAGAGCTGCTTTTTCCTCTTAATCCTTTTGATACCAGCAATTAGAGTTCAGAGGAAAATAACAGCCTCAAACATAACTAATGCAGCGCTAGTCCCAGCCAAGATGCTATCCATACCCTCTCTATGTGACAAAACTCCCCACTGGAGGAACCAAGGAACCAGGAACTTTGGGCTTAGGGAATGACTGCAGAATTGGGCCCAAGCTGAGTCAGCCACAGCCCTTGGCATATCCCCAAGTGAAAGAAACAGCAGGTTGAGGGTTACTTAAGATATGAACCCTTTAAACCCTCTCCCGTTGGGAATGCTGACAAACCAGCCAAAGTGCCTCCCTTCCTTTGTCCCTCCTCATCTCAGCAAATGACAAAGTGCAGGTTGTTGCCTCCAGGTGAGCACGGCTCTGAGGAAACAAGGAAAGCAAACAAATCCTGCTGTGTGGCTGAGTGGTTCCCAGGCTCCATTTCAAAGGCAGTCCCTTATGGCTTTGTTTGCTCCTGTTTTTCCCAGCATAGGTGTTTGATATCACACAGACCCATTCTGAAATTTCCAAGAAGAGGAGTATTTAGTTTACAGTGGGTAGCTGAGAGTATCCTAGTTTGAAAAAGGGAATAAGTTACCTGTCCACCAGGTGTATTTAAAATCCCCTGATTATGCTGGTATCAAGGTGCTGATGGGACATGAGAAAGTTCAAATCGGGTATCTGAGAAAAGCACCTATGGCAATGGCTTTTCTGAGACAACGCACTGGCATTATTCACCCTGGTTGAAGGTCAGCGTTCTCACTGGCACCTCACTCCCAGTTCCCAGCTTCAGGTGTGGCAGGAGAAGTTTGGGACATCAGATGATTGCTTACACAGGTAGACTTGGAAAAGACTCAATATACTTCAGAGAAAATATTAAGTATGAGATTCCTGTAACACCCCCCCGTATCATCAGCGATGTCTTGAAACTCTCACAACTATTCCCCACTTTTCCTCTGACACAGACATGACTAAATTTGCAGGAGAATTTCTATTCTGCTTCCCTTTACTCTAGCCTAGAGAGATACCAAAATGAGCAAGCCTCAGCCATCATCAAGGAACTGAGAAAATGTGTCTTCAACCAGGGGGAGGAAAATTCAAAGGAGTTCCGAACACATACAAATACATGTTAGGGGACAGAGATGAAAGGAATGGAGCAATCGGAGAGGGAGTACAGGGGGAAAGGAAGCCGCACCCTGTGTCCAAGCCCCAACTGAGCAGCCTGAGCTAGCCCGCAGGATGAGGGCAAGGTTCTCAGTGCCCTTCCTCACCTCCCTCCTCAATGGTGTTCTTCATCCTCACCATCCCATCACCTCCAGAGACCAGCGTGTTTGTGGCACCCTTCTTCCCAGTCAAGCCTGCTCTCAGAAATCATCCTTGGGAAGGTAAGAACAATAGATGGGGCATAGTATATCTTTCAACAGTGCCTTAAGTATTTGCGCTTTCACAGAGGAAGTATTGAAGATGGTACCTCAGTTCGAGGTTTTCAAAAAGGACTTATAGGTTAATAAATCACAGACAATGGCACCTGCCTAAAGATTCGTGTAATATAAGTGCTTTGTCCCTGGAACACAAGGCGATATTGTTAGCAAAAACTTTTATTGAAAAATATGTAATCAATTAGAAAACATGATAAAGCCTTCCTCTGTCCACCCATGGTCCCTACTTCCAATTCCATGCCACATACAGGAAACGGCTCAGGCAGTATGCCCGCAGGCTAGGGTCAGCCATGTGCTAGCAGGTGGACTCAGCACATCTAACATGTAGATTATACTAAACTTCAGGGCATTTTGAGGCATGACTGACAATGGCAACAGGGGTGTGGATTGTCTTCACATGCACTGGGCTTTTGTTTGAGTGCCAGGCTGTAGCTGTGTGTCAAGCGTGGGAATTCCTTACCTACTCTTGCTATCAATAAATGATTCATACGGCTCACAGAGGAATCCATTTCTAATCACATCGTATTTTTCATAGAGAGGGGGTTTCACCATGTTGGCCTGGATAGTCTCGAACTTGTGACCTCAGGTGACCCGCCCACCTTGGCCTCCCAAAGAGCTGGGATTAGAGGTGTGAGCCACCAGGCCCGGCCCCCTTAGGTGTTTTCTAAGCATGGTAACCAAGAGATCCATAGAAGAAGAAGATTTTCCCCCCACCCCTTCATGTAGTTAAGGTGACAAGATTGATCCACATAAACAGTACATGCACAACTGAACTTGGTGGAGCTATTTGAAAACGTGCCTCTGAAAAATCCTTTGTATAAAATGTGAGGGTTAACTTTAAATAGAATATAAAAAATTAAAACTACAGCTTAACAAATTGCATTTATTGAAAGGAAAATTCATGCAATTTTTAAAAAATCACATACTTATATATATTCAACATATACTTCGATTAAGAAAAGTAAAAATTTTGGCAGTTTTCAGTTGTATTAATAGGAGACCATCTAAAATGACTAACTACAAACTTGCCTTTCAGTTTTCTTTCTGATGTTTCTTTAAAAAGACAAACTAAAATAAACTAAAATGAAAATAACCTATAATTACATTACCCATATTTCATAAATAATACTCTTTTTCATGCTCTAAAATTTATAATTTTTAAAATGTGTTAGAAAATATCTCTGTGATTTTGTAAATTAAATGAATGTATTATAATTTATTTATTCAGTTGGGTCAATTTTTGCTATTTTACGTAAGACTGCTCGAACAATCTTGCCCTTACTGGCTGTTTATCTCTGATTGTATCCTCAGGAGACATCCTAAAACAGAATCACTGGGTCAAAAAGTATGAAATGTTTAAGTTTCTTGATGCTTGTGACCTAATTGCCTTCCAGAAACGTTTAAACAATTTTCTTTCCCATTAACAGATTGCAACAGTGCCTGTTTCCTGTATTAACCATTGCAATTTTTTCCTTGCCCTGCGAATTGCCAAACCATGTCCTTTCATAGGATTTTGTTAGTAAACAAGTATTTTTCTTATCGAATTGGAAAAAAGGTTTGCATATTAAGAATATTAATCTTCTGACATTTGTTGTAATTCTTTCTTGCAGTTTGATGTTTATTTTTCTGTTTTCCTAAGACACCTAATGTATAACTGAAGTAACCTGCCAATAATTTCTTGTGTAATATCTTCCTCTATTTTCTCTTCTTTTTGCTTTTTCTACTGCTTTTTAGAAAGTTTGTATCACAATATCAGTTCATATTAAATATTTAATAAATAAAAAGTAACTTATTTCCTGCCAAACCATCAATTTAGTAAACCACTTATCGAACAGCTCCATTGATGCGTTGGTCAGTTTTTATTCCTGTGATATACTACTTGTATTATTATTGCACTAAAATATATTTTAATATCTTTTAGAGTATGCCTCAGCTATTCAGCATTTTCTTCCACAAACTTCAGAGCCACTTGCTAATGTTCCAAGAACAAAAGAAGAAAAATAGCTATGTCAGGAACTTGTGCAAGTATCAAATCTATAAATTGCTGATCTATCTACCTACCTATCTAGTTTTTTGGCTATTTTTAATTAGAAGGCCTCTAGTGTTTTATTACCAAGGGTGACATTTAGATTAGATGTTTCTGATCATGATAAGGACATAGCTATCTATTTCTACTTAAGTCTTTTGTTTCTTTTAAAAAAATCACATATGGTGTTGGAGTCTGTCCAATGCATTTTCAACATCTATTGGGATGATCATATGGTTTTCTCATTACTCTCTTATACGGACTCTCACTCTAGTTAAATTAATCTGTCTGCTCATTTAAAAATTTTATGATTTTGTATAAGTCACTTTTTTTTTTACTTGATGCTCTTCTGTACTAGTCAGGATTTCTAGGTGCAAGTGACAGAAAACTAAAGTGCAACGAGCTTAAACAGACAAGGAAAGGTCAGTGATTACTTAACTGAAAAGCCCAGCCACAGGGCAGATCCAGGAACCCAAAGGATGCCATCAGGACTCAGTTTTGCCCTGTGTAGTTCCTGACACTTCACACTTTCATCCTCACAGATGCAAGTCCAGGGGGAACCAACCTTTTTCCCCTCTTTTTTATTTTTTGCCGATAGCTCTGACATAAGTCTTTGACAAAGAATTGATCGTCTGCTTAATCTTGTACCAATCACTGTGGCCAGCAGCCAGGCAAGCTGATTGACTGACAATGACTGACAACTAGGATACTTGTCCACACTGAGCCTGAGAGAAGACTACACTGAGGATGGGGAAGGGCATTTCCACAGGAAAAATTCAGGTGGTTTTACCAAAAGAGCAAGGATGGATTCCGGAAAGACAGACAAATTAGGCATCCACCACACACCCTTAATAGCTCAAAACCTCCCAGGATTGAAGAGCTAAAGTAATTGGCTTTCTTATTACCATGTTGCTTCTTCACACTCTCTGATCTTGGGCTTTCACCCCCTTCTACTGTGGTAGTAATTCTCCACCATTACTGTGAAATGAAGGTTCCTAAAATCCGTCAGCTCATTCTGTTTTTAGCCTGAGTTGCTTCCCTGGTTCAGTGCTGGCTTGGCATTTCTCTCCTAGAAGACCTCCACTGCGACTGAATCGTGAGATCCTTGGTGTTCTGTTGTTCACCACACAGGCTGTGTAGCACGGCATGGTCTCTCTGTCTTCCTCACTGTGTGTTGCTTCCATGGACAAGAACCTATGTTTTCCTCAGGATGAGGATCCAATTACTGATCTCAATACAGGCACAACGGGCCTGGGAAAAGAAAGAAGTTACCCTGCTTCCCAAGCTTTATGAAATCTTTTCCACTGTGGGTCCTGATTCATGATCCTGACTTTCTTGTTGAGATAGTAAGTTTCATCTCTCCCTTTGGTAATCCCCCAAAGGGAACTAGAACTGAAAAAAATGTCTCACAGCTCAAAATGCTAAGCGCTTTTACATTAGTAAGAGCCTCTCTCCAAGGACATTCACCTCAAAAGGCCTCTGCCTCACTCAATCATTACCTGTTTAGGGTATTTCAGAGGATAAAAAGGGAGACCTACCCAAGGCTGAATGGAAACCACTTTCGACCACCTGTAAGACATGAAAACGTCAATTAGATGTAAATATGTTGCATCTTCCTACCTCATAGAAGTGTTGCAAAATTTAGAAATTAAGATTTATAAACCTAATAGCCTTTTTTGATAGAGAGATAGATAGATAGATAGATAGATAGATAGATAGATAGATCGATCGATCGATAGATAGATAATGTCTGACACACCTAGGAGCATATTAACAGTTAAAACTGCCCTTTGAAAGAAATGGGATTGTAATTGACAGCTATGTTGACCCATGAAGGGTTCACCAGTGTAATGGCAGTAAGGAGAATGCTGCTTTGTGTGGCTTTAGGGAGAGTCCAGGCCAGCTGCTCAGAAGCAGTTTAATGCCTTCAGGCTGTGGGTGGGGAAGGTGGGAGGAAAGGGTTGGTGGAGCAACCCAGGTAAATTTGCCAAGGTTCCCAGCAGGGTTTGCCTGCTCAGGCTGAGACTGCCTCAATCCGGTGCTTTCAAACCAATGCTAAGCAGCACGATTCCTTCCTTGTTTGTCTTGCACTGAAACCAGAAGAGGGATTTGGTGGCTCTCACCAGCTAGGAAACTAGTATAAACATTCTTTACTTACTTGGTTTCTCCTCTTTCTTTCATCTTTTGTCTCTGCTTTCTTTTTCCTGAAGGCTTGTTATACCTCAACAAATCACCACACCCACCAGGATGAATTTAGGGTTGTAGGCAAAACACAGCTACCAGATTGGGTCCCGCGAAGGTTCATTACTGGTGTCTTCTATTGTAAAAGGCACCGTGGTGGAAAATGAGCATCACCTGATACCAAGCTCCACCTGCAGAAAAGAACAACCTGAGTTGATGCCACACTGTTGTGAACTTGCTTGTCTTGCTGTGTCTTGCAACTAGAGTATGTACATTTCTCTGCTGTTGATGGGAAAATGCAATGTCATTCTTTTCCATAAGTCAAAAATCTTTGGACATTTGGCCTAGGACGTTAAGCACTTTAAAAGATAGTTAGAGCTAATTTTATTACCCAGTTGCCCAATCCGATTATTATTTATGTTTTTAATCACACTTTCAAACCAATAGACATCATAAGTATTATTGTACTCTCTGAGGTAAGGAATGCTAAGGGAATATGGCCTAAAGATGATGTTAGCCCAAGCCATCTTAAGTCTGCAACTGTTGGACTTTTGTCCATCATCATTCCTCTGTCTATCGTCACTAAAAATTGTGATTTCAGTGTGTGTGGATCCCTGGATCCCATCTGACATAATACCCTGTACTACTCTGTCCCATCTCACTTTCTATAATATGAAAATATCAAGATAACAACCATTCCATGGCTTCTCTAATACCTGAAATGTATTTGGCTACTAGATGCCCTCAGATGCTTTGAGGTATTCGGTGCCATTGGCACAAGAAATTTGAACTGATATGGAAATGGGCCATGGATTTCCTGTTCTTTACTTATGAAAATTCCTAAACACAGATGTTATGATACAGAGTATTAAAATCATCTCCTGCCCTGAATGGCAGTGTTTGATTAAAAGGACATTGAAGTTGATCATCTTGAATCTATAACATTTAGGAAATCAATCAATCAGTCAGTAAGGGGCAGGAGTCAAATATCATTCTCATTGATAACCCTGCCCTTGCCTCATTTCAAGAAGTGAACACAGCAGAGATTCTTTACCTGTAAGGGGTGGTCCCCTAGGAAATCATAAAATAATCTCAAAGATGTGGTTTGGATAAAAACATATTCAGTAATACAATATCATTTTATATTGGAAAAGTATCATTTGAGCAACACAAATTTAAGAAAGTAAAATTGGTCAAAGTTATCTCACCTACTAGTGGTATCCAGAATGTACAGGGATTCTCAGCCTGTGGCCTGGTAGGGTCCCAGTGAAGGGGATGTTTATATGAGAGATGAACTGAGCCAGGAAGACAAAGTGAGAGACAGGGAGAGAAAAGTCTTATGGACTTTAAAAGATGCTAAAAAGGTAGAAATTTCTGTTTTCTTCTTTGAGTTGTTAACCTTTCTGGAAGTGACAATGAGAAAGTCCATATGTTGAGATATGTCTCTGGGAAAGGACATGTACCTACTGCTTGTGTATCAGTATGTGTTCCCTACAGGTGTAAGTGGCTTATTTTACCATGACAGTATTGCAGGGCAAACTACTGTTCTAGCATTATTTATACACAGTGGTTTGAACCTGATGGTTTCTTTTTCTTGTTTGGGTGATGGACCCTTGGATATCAAATTTCCTCTGTCTGTACTGCTGTCCCATGAAACTACTTGATTCTAGTGAACAGGAACACAGAGCTTGGCAGTTCTTGATGAAGCATATTTATGAGTTGAGTCCAAATGAATCCAAAACATATGGATTAAATTTCCCTTGAAATATCTAAATTAAAGGTGGAAAGCGCTGTGAAGAATGCACTGGGGACCTGCTTGCTGCTCCTCAGGCCAGTTTTAAAGTTTGAGCTCTTTTCTCCCACTCAAAAGAGCCTTAGGTTTGCCCATGCTATCCAGTACTTGAAGATCTCCACCCTGGCTCTTTCATGGCAACTGCTATTCCAGGGCACACAGACCTTGATATCCCAACAGTGACCCCACTGAAGTCCAGAGGGTCATGCCTCGGGCTGAAAAGGCAATGTTTTATTGAGTGATGCAGCTTAATGTCTCTTCTGGGTCCCTGCCTCATCCAAACCTTAAACACAATTAATCGCAAATGTACAGGAATAAAAGAAGCCAGGAAGCCCTCCAAAAAGCATTTAGAGGCACAACAAGACTGACATGGACTCTTTCTCCCACAAGCCAAAGTCACAGTGAACGTAGCTCAGTACTCTAAAAAAAAAAAAAAAGGTGGGGGGAATAAATAAAACAAAACAAAAGCTATCCAGTCATTACAGTTCCTTCATTTAAAGATAAACTAAATTATTGTAACTTCCCAAATAATTATACAATACTGAACTTTGACTTTTTTTTTTTGCATTTGCCATCCTGAATTGTAATAGTGATAACTTCAAATAAAGGTGCCTTAAATATCTAATAAAATTTTATCCTCTCTCTCTCTGCTTTATACATACAAGGTGTATTTCATCCAATGGTTTGATCTCAAACCATTATTAATATGATTATGGTTGCTTTTTTAATTGCCACAACTTTTCCACATAATCTATTGGACTGCCTAGGCTTGACAACAAATTCTTCTTGTGTATTTTCTTATAATTACACTAATTCGACTAGTTTATCTTTTTTCCCTTACAAGATTGCAATAATTTTCCCTCTGGTCTTTTGCCTCCACTAGAATATTCCAGTGAAGTTCAGATCTGTCTACAAATGAGTTGAATGTAGAAATTGATATCGGTAATTTGCTCTATAGATGACCAAACAAAGAGATTGATTATATTTTCACTGGAAAGAGTCTAATTTTCCTTAGATTAATGCCTTCTTTATTGAGGCCAGTGGGACTTCAGAATTCAATGTTCTCAAAATTTGACCACGTGCACATTTGTCATAATTTCAGGTTGCAGAGGTGTCTTTGGATTCAAGTACAACTATTAATAAAAACTTTTCTTGGGCACCAAAAATGCTCTCTCTTGTTAATTCTTTGCCCATTGGATTGCAACTGGCCAGAGGAAAGTGACTATAATTTTAACAGACCTGAAGGAAAATGGATTTCTCTCACTTCCCTAGGGAAATGAGATGAAAATGCTTGCACTTAGTGACATTTTTAAATCCATTACAAAAGACATTACATTTTATTCCTTTATTATTTGTACTCATCACAAAGAAATGTCCTCACCAAAATAAACCTGTACCAAGAAAGTTCCAGTTTTTAGACACTATAAAGTTGTCACTGTTTTACTGTTTTTCAAAATATTAACTCTAATCTTGACCCTCAAAATCTTTGTGGATCTACATACATGAATTTGGAGAAGTGAATTTTTAATAAACTGACATTGTAGAGAAAATAAATTTAGAAAATTTAGATCTAACAGCATGTTTTGTGGCCAGAACTATCTGATATCATTTGTATCCAACAAATGAGCAAGGTAATAGCTCACTGTTCCCTTTTTTATGTAATCATTACCTTTCCGTCTAGATTTTATCCTGGCCAACCTTGCATAGGGGAAAAATTATGAAAACATTGGAACAGATGACGCCCTTGTGATGTATTCTCAATGACCCTCAAATAACAGTTCAAACTTTGGTTTAGAACAAAGCAATACCTCTCCTGAGTCTATGAACTTCCCCAGAGAGACTGAGTGTTTTAATAAGAAGAGGTCGTCCCAAATAGAGACGTGAAATGTCTGATGACTGTTTTAGGGTGTATCTGCTCTGTGCAGATATTTCCTCCATCCTGTCATCATCCTCTGGACTCTCTGGGCCAGACCTCCCTGTGCCTTGACCCCCCGGCTCTCCCACAGGCTTTAAATCTGGCTCTCCAACTGGAAGGAGTAGTGGGAATCTCCATTAAGTATTAAAGGTTCGACATCTGGCTTTTCTTCCATGCTTTTTAAATTTGGTGATTCGAAGCCAACTTTTAGTGGCAACCTATTCTCAGAGAGAGAACTGATATTTCACTGTTTCTCCTTGTCACACACTGAGTCTTATTCTTTTAGAAAGAGGAGGCAAGATAAAAGTCAATTATCATTATTATTATTATTTTTAGACAGAGTTTCGCTCTTTGTTACCCAGGCTGGAGTGCGGTGGTGCCATATTGGCTCACTGTAACATTTGCCTCCCAGGTTCAAGCTATTCTCCTGCCTCAGCCTCCTATGTAGCTGGGATTACAGGCACCTGCCACCATGCCCAGTTAATTTTTGTATTTTTAGTAGAAATGGGGTTTCGCCATGTTGGTCAGACTGGCTCGAACTCCTGACCTTAGGTGATCCTCCTGCCTTGGCCTCCCAAAGTGCTGGGATTACAAAAAGTCAATTTTCTTAAAACAACAAAAGGACTACTTTCCTGTTCATTTGTACATGTAAAAGTGATTCTGAAGACCAGTGAAGGCTGCATTTATACATTCTGCCTTTGTTCCAGGTGCATAGCATGCACACATATATTTTTTTTTTTTCACACTGATACTACAAAACGTCCTTATTTTGATCACATTTTGAATTATTCATTTTGTTTAAAGCAATAAATTTCATGAAAAAAATCAACTCTATCAAAATGAAGAGCAGTAATATGTAGTAACACAACAGACTAAAGGGTTTTTTATTTTGTTTCTTTCAATTTTTACACCTTCTTCTTAAGACTGAACTATGACCCAAATAGCCATATGTGATTCACGTGTGGACTTTCATGACATCAAACACATAGCAGAACAAGTATGCACGGTTCAAACATTGACAGAAGATTCCTGTCTTTGTAAAGATTCAGCGAGTTTCTTAAAACAGACGGATAAAGTCAATTGCCCAAGTTCTGTGCCATTAAAGTTAACTACTGTTGAGCTGTTTTTAGTCTCTCATATCCTTCAGACAAAACCTAATGAACAAATCCAATCAAATACAGTGGCCTTAAGTCTGAATTACCGTGGCCACATAGACAAGTACTAAGTAATTCATTATTGAGAGTAATTGCAGTAAACAAGGATGGAGGGTTCTTGATTCTTCTGAGAAGCATTATAGAATAATAAGAAGAGTTCAGAGAGATGTGGCTTAAAAGTCTGCCTGTATGCCTTACTAGCTTTGTTAAAACTGCCTTTGCAAAAATTATAACAGTGAGAAAATTATGACAGTGAAAGAGATCTGACCTAACCAACTCTATCTTGCCTTTAATCTCCAAACTGCGTTGGTCATTCCAAGGTCATTCCAAGTCTTAAGGGTAGGCCAGACTAACTTTGGGAGAAATTTAGTTCATAGTTTAAATGATAATGGGCCTTCCCTTCCCCAAACTAAATCACCTTTGTAAAACTAATGGAAGGCCATCAGGTTAGGAGGATGAGGGGGCCTCAATTCAGCTAAGATGATAGGAATAGTTAAATGATTACCAGCCACTATTCCAGAGGTGACAAGATTTGTAACTTCCCCAATTACTCCAGTAAATAACCTAAGATTGGCCTTTTGAGATGTCCTTTTAGGCCTTTGCATTTCTGATGACTGGATAGCCACACCGGGACCAACTACTCCTCTGTGGCCTCCCAACCCAGAAATGGACTCAGCACCCAAGGACCATTTTCTACACCCCTATGACTGCATCCCCCAGCCTGCTGGCAGCACTCATTCTTTAGCCCCCTGCCAGCCAAACTATCCTCAAAAAACCCTAGCCTCTGAATTTTCAGGGAGGCTGATTTGAGTAATAATAAAACTCCAGTCTCCTGTGTAGCCAGCTCTTAAACTCTTCTCAACTGCAATTTTTCTATATTGAAAAATCGGCTCTATCCGAACAGTGATCAAGAAAAAAACCCACTGGACAGTTACACTGTGGTCTGCAGTAAGTTCTACTACTTCTCTAAGCCTCTGTTTCCATACTTCTCAAATGGGGATCAGGATACCTCCTTTCAAAGTTGTCATGATGATCAAATGAGACAAGATGTATAAAGAGATTGACCCAAAGGAGGCCCCAATACATGTTGATTAAACTTCTCAGCATTGATGGACTAATTTCAAATGTTTCTACCAATATGAGGTACAGAGCTCAGGGAAAGATACAAAATGCTGTTGTCACAGAATGTGTTTGATCTCTCAATTTCACCAGGTACCCAGGATTATTTAGGGCCATGTTTGTAGGTCTTGTCTGCTTTGATAGAGCCAGGAACTAACATCTCTAGGTTTTCAGCTCTTCACAGAACTCAAAAACTTGCTAAAGAGAACTGGAATGGGAAGAATTTCCTGCAAATGTTTAAATATATCTTGTAAATACATAATTGTACTCTTAACAGACAAATATGTTTGACCTAAATATGTGTACTTCAAGATAGAGTAGTTGGTACCAATTGGTAGCTTTTCCTAATGTCTAAAATGCAATCCCTAAAATAATATACAGTCAATGAGCTATTGTTTTCCCCACAGAATAATTCCAATTCAAACTGAATTTCACAGTCCCTTGAAAGGCTTTTGTGAACTTAAAGTAGTCAGAATGCATTTAACCTGAAGTCTGTTTCCTTCTTCAACTTAAATCAACCCTATTTGGAGTTAATGAAGAATGGTAAGAAAAACAGTCACCCAATTCTATATTACACACCCAGTAACATTATAAATATCATATCTTCATTTTTCTTTGACCTGTATCATCCAAAAAGAGGGGGGGTCAGGCTGCAGGAGATTTCAGGAAATGTGGTAGAGAGAAAAAGTATTACATAGTATGTATTTCCTAAAATCAAACAAACTCAGAGTAAGTATACATCATCAAAGATGCACACACAAAAATCTTGCAGAAAGAAAGGCACAACTTTAAGGTCATAAGCTAAAAAGTAATGAATGAGGGAAGGGAAAGAAAGAGAATTAATTTTGAGAATTGGTGTGACTCTTCAATCTGACCTTCAGAATCAATGTTGGGAAAAAAGTGGAAAAATCTAGAATAAAACTCCATTAATATCCCCTAACTGAGGGACACTTAGACAGAGGAAGCACATATAGGTTCTTGGGTAGGAGATGGGGAGGAAAAGAAAATCTCTGAAAATTGGAAGCCCCTCTTCAATACTGCAAAGCCTCACCTGAGGTCAAACAAATGAAAAACTGGGCAAGACTTCCACCCAGAAAATTGGAGCCACCTTAGTTTCTCCACCAATAAATAGGTAATCTCCACCAATAAACGCAGGCACTTAGCTGAATGGAAGACAGGAGAAAATAAACCAAAACTCGGGAGTGTGTTCTGAGGCCCTCGTAGAAAAGACACAGAGCAGCCCAGTTAAACAAAGAGTTGCATCGGCTACTTCTAAATGAGAAGCTGGGGCCCATGGCTATGGGATTTACGGATCTTTGCCCTACACTTGCTAGGAGGGGACTAGGACAGATGCTTGAGAGCTGAGGGTGAAGCAGGCAAGGGAATAATTGGGAGCTAATGATAAGGTTCTGAGGATCCTTCCTGAATGGTCATGGGTGGACGGAACTTCTGTCTCTGAAGGTAACCCAAACCAGATGAAGAGGTGCCCAGGAGAAGTAAACTCCAGCACACACCCCCTTAACCAAGTTGTTGGAGGCAGAGCCAAGATCAGGCCCTCCAAGCACAACTGCGTATTGAGGTACAAAAGTGCTCCCTGCTCTCACTCTCTCCAAGCTCTTAAAGAAAATTAGAAAAATAAAAGAAAACACACATTATTCCAACTCCATACTGAAGTTCTAGGGAGGAAGACAAGAAAAGGTGACACAAGTGTCCAGGAGAATTCATTAGAACAAAGATCTAATAGACTCTTTAGATTTTGTTAAAAAATATTACGGTAACTAGTTGCATAATGTCTATATCTACATTATGATAAGAAGTAATGTGCAGGTAAGTATTTAATAAAAAGCCATTGGAGGGAAAACAAAAAAAGCATTTGTAGCATTTGCTAATTTTCGTGGTGTAAATAGCCCCACCATAGCCAATTAGGAAGTTACAAAGAGGTGCAAACATTTGACTCTATGAACCGGCTCCAGCACACCAACTCATGGCAACTCACAAAAATTCCACTGTAATAATGATGGAGAAGAGAAGAGCATGCCTAAGACAGATCATGCTTAAATTTCATAAGGCAATATAAGCCAGGAAATCCTCTGCAGTGGGCGTTTTTCTTTCTATAACTTAAACAGATTTATTTATTTTTTTTTAAAGAAGGGCATCAAGAACAAAACTTTAAAACAAAAAAGAATGAATTTCAAAGCTAAGGAAATAAATTCTGGATCAAAATAAAATAATTACAGAATAACTAAATTAGGCTGGGCACAATGGCTCATGCTTATAATCCTAGCACTTTGATAGGCCAAGGCAGGAGGATTGCTTGAGGACAGGAGCTGGAGACCAACCTGGGAAACACAGCAAAACCCCATCTCTACAAAAAAAATAAAAAATAAATAAAAAAGAAGAAGAAAAGAATAACTAAATTAGAAATATTAAAAACCAAATTGACAACATCAGAAATCAACAGCCATAAAAAAGGCTTTATGTCAATGAAAGAATGCAGAAAAAAATAGATTAAAAGAATTTTAGAAATAAATGATTATCTCATATAAAGAAAACTGATACATCTGATTTGAAAACCCACCAAATGGCAAAGAAAATACACTCTATGGATCAATTTTCTTTATAAATATCAATTTAAAGATCTTAAAAACAATGTCAAATAAAATTCAGCAGCATCTTAAAAGAAAAATACAAAATAATCTAATAGATTTTCCTCAGAAACCCAAAGATGATTTGTTATTAACAAATCATATAATTCATCATATAAATAGGTTAAACAATTAAAAACATATTCATTTCAAATATATCAAAACATAAATTAATAAAGTTCAACAACCATTGCTAATTTGTTTTTTTAAAAAAACTGACATAGAATTCAATAGATATTTCTGTGGCATTTTGTGTGCATGTGTGTATATATGTGTATATTTGTATATGTGCAAAACAGGAAATAAAATGTTATTACAGTGATGAAACACACAGAAACATTTTTGCTAAAGATTAAGCAAAAGATGCCTTTTATAACTACTATAGTTAACATTGTTCTGAAAATACTAGGCAATATAATTAAGGAACACCTCTAAATAAGGTATAATAACTGAAATGCATATGCAAAAAGTTATCATTATCTGCATAACCTATTTTTGAAAACCTAGAAAACTAAATAGAACTAACTAAAAAGTTATTAGAAAGAATGATCTGTAATCAGCAGCTAGTTACAAAATTAAAATAAAAAAAAACCTTTCTATGTATAAACAATATCCAGTTAAAAAATAGACCAGGAAAACATGTTTCCTCTACAATAGAAAAATAGGAATGACACACTTTTAAATGAAAACTACTTATATATTAATATAAAGGACGTGAAAGAAAACTCAAATGTTAAACCAGATAATATCTTGGATAGGATTGCTTGATTTTGAAGATTCCTTCATTTATTCATTCAGTCACTCAGAAAATATTTATTGAGGGCCTGTTACATAACAAACACCATCCTGGGTCTTGGGGAGTAGCAAACAAAATAGACAAAAGTCCCTGGCCTCATGGAGGGGGACCTACTGAGGGGAGACGGACAGTCTACAAACTAAAAAATATATGTTATGGTGTTTAGTGCTATGGGGAGATGTAAAGCAAGAAGGCAGATTGATAGGGCTGAAGATTTGGATAAAAGTGTTTTGTTGTTTTGTTTTGTTTTATTTTATTTTTTAAACAGCATTGCCAGGGGCTGGTAAGGGAAGACCTCAGTGACAGGTGATATTTAAAGTTCTGACCAAAGGAAGTGAGGATGCAAGCCAGGTGGATGCCAGGGGGAAAAGCATTCCAGGCAGAGGAAACAGAAGATGCAAAATCCATAAAGTGGGAGAGGACAGAAGAGTTTAGAAAAAGCAGACAGGGCAGGACTACTCATTTTAATAACCTTAACACCCCAAATATACAATTTTATTTATCTAAATTGCTCACAGTTTAACATGGCTTTTTTCTGCTAGGAAAATTAAGAAAGTAATAGTAAACTTCATCTGGAAAAATCCAGTGCTCAAAATTATGCAGAATAAGAGCAACAAGGTAGTGTCCGTCAAATCGGACATTGACCATATCATGAAGTTATCATAATCATACATTTTGATACTCGATTATGTAAACATGTGCATTTTAATACTTAATCCTGGTATTTTAAATCAGTATTGAAAAGATAAAATGGTCAATAAATAATATCAACCGGTTAGACATTTGAAACATAAATGAAATTTGTGAATACCTGTGAGGTCTTACCCCATCATAAATTTCCGTTCTTTAAAACTATGTACACCTAAAAATAAATTTACAAAAGACCTATAAGACAAGGAAATATTTGTGACAATATGTGTGTGTATAGGAGTGCAAAAAATCTTTTTAAGCAGCTATCCAAATCACAACCCTATCAAGGAAATGATTGAACAATAAAATTAAAATTAACATATAGTAAAAATATGAAAAATAAAGTTAAAAGACAAAATCTTGAAAAATATTAAAGCACTTATTGTTGACTAGAGGTTAATTTACTTGAAACAGAAGGAACATTTAAAACATATATATGAAAAAATACAACCTGATAAAAATTGCGAAACAAATAGCAAAAGAATATGCAAAAACTTCTTCAAATCTACTTTAAATTAAAATATTCAAATGAAAAAATAAAGACATGACTTTCCATCTAGTAGATTTGCAAAAATTATTTAAAATCATTAATGATATTCAGAGCTGAGAGGAGAGTATGGGGAAATGAGAGTTGTATATTGATGCTGCATTTCTGTAATACACGTTTCTGTAAAACTATAAAAATTGAAATATGTTCACCATTTGGTGAATTTGGTAGATTTGATGGAAATAGTGTACAATAATAACAATATATATAATTGAAACAGAATAAAGATTTAAAACATCAATTCAGAGAGGAAAAATGCTTTATTTAATAAATAATATTTGCCTAATTGGCCATCAATCTACAAGAAAACAAGGCTGGGATCTCCACCTTACGGTGTATCAAAAATAATTCGAAATAGATTAAAATTTTAAATGCCAAAAATAAAAAAGTAATTCAAAAAACATATTATTTGACCATGCAATCGCACTGCCAGAAATTTATCACTGAGATACATTAAGAAAAAATTTTCAAGCATTTTCTATGATTAAAAAAAACAGGAAATGTCCAAATGTCAGCCAATAGCAATCTACCTGAATTTTTTTTTTTTTTTCTTTTTTGAGACAGAATCTCACTCTGTCGCCCAGGCTGGAGTGCGGTTGTGCAATCTCAGCTCACTACAAGCTCCGCCTCCCGAGTTCATGCCGTTCTCCTGCCTCAGCCTTCCGAGTAGCTGGGACTATAGGCACCCGCCACCACGCCTGGCTAACTTTTTTTTTTTTTTTTAGTAGAGACAGGGTTTCACCGTGTTAGCCAGGATGGTCTCCATCTCCTGACCTCGTGATCCGCCCGTGTCGGCCTCCCAACGTGTTGGGATTACAGGCATGAGCCACCGCGGCTGGTCTCTAGCTGAATTTTTAAAACATACATATATACAATAATTTTAAATACATAAAGCTATTTAAAAAAGAACGAGGCAGATCTGTGTTTACATGAGAAAAATCTCATAGCAGTTTTATTTGATGGGAAAAAGTGTAAGTTAAAAACAGCATGTTTAATTTGTGTTTGTATAAGTTGTAAAATGCAGTTATACATAAATAATTATATGAATCATAAAATAATAATACTCAGCATTTACTTAATTGTTACTATGTGCCAGGTACTATTTTAAACACTTTACATGCATTGACTCTTAACAATTCTAAGAGATAGGTATTATCAACAGGCTCTGTGACCCAGAAAGTCAGAGTAATTTGCCCAGAATCCTAGTAAGTGGTGTAGCAAGGATTCAAAACCAAGCAGTCTGACTCCACATCCTGCACTGTTAACCATTACTATGCTGTAGTATGCACGCTGAACACTACATACACTTGATTATTTTCTGGGCACACAAAAAAAATGATTGGTTTTCGTTACCTGCAGTTGAAGAATAAAAGTTGGGTTCTGGAATATGGGGCACTTATAGTTATTTAATAGCTAACTCTCTGTGCTTAATTTTCTTAAAAAATCATATACAGGTTTTTACTTTTTTTTATTATTAAAACTTTTAAAAAAGAGAGAGAGAAAGGGGGAAAAAATAGGAAGGGATGTCAAGCGTCCTTAGGAGCTCCAGGGAAAAATGACTCCAGCTGGCATCAACACCTCTCCATGGCACAGAGCGATGAAACTGGACTTTGCTGAACCTGAGAGCAGTGGGCTCTTTGCCTCTGCGCTCCCTTTCCTGAGCTGGTGTATGGAACTGACTTGCTGGAGCAGAACCTGGGCGCCACTGTGTTGCATTTCCTATCAGCAAAGAGATCAGAGAAGGATGCTGTCCTCTTTATCATGTCTCTCCTATCGATCGATCAGGTTCTCTCCTTTTCTGTGTGCCTGACACCATGATACCCAGGAACTCGGACTGCCGCTAGACTCAGGACAAACAACAAAGCTGGGGATGCTCACTTATCATCCCCTGGGAAGGGAGGCCTGAGAGCTGGTCCTGGTTGGCCAAGTTCCTGGCAGAGGGCCTTGGTTTCTCTGTCAGGGAAGAAGTCACCATATGTCAAAAGGCACTGGCTAGCTTGCCGCCTCCAAAGGAGTTAACTGTGTTCTTCACTAGGAGACTCAGGTGTCAAGCATGCTGGCAAGGTACTGGCTGCCACCTGAAACCTCCAGAACGCTACATTGTTCTTTTCCAGGTTCTGAAAGAGAGGGTAAGAGAGGAACCTGGCCAATATTGTTGGGCCCCAGAGAAATAAAATGAGCCCCTCTGAAAATCCAATGTCAGTGTGAACTGATAAAGTACTTGGTGCAAAGGGAAAAATAAGAACTTCGTGGAGCTTCAAATCTGTATTCCCTCATGCATTGTTGGGTGGTGGATTCCCTGAATCATGCCTTCATTTTTGCAGATGATACAAAGAGTGGGTACAAATCAAGTCCTAACATTGAGGCTTGACTCACAGAGTTCAGTGGATGGGAAAGTTGCAAGTGGGAAATACCCAATAATGTTGAGAAGGGGGTGTGTGTGCGCATGCGTGTGCTAATACAAAGAAATTACCATACTACCTTCCGACAGTGAGGTATCAGAGAGGAAAAGTACTTATTTACACGATTGGGGTAGGAAAGAAAAGGCGAAGCCAGGTTACATGGACTCATGAAGAAGTGTTTCAGAAAAAAAAATAAGAGCAACATATCCATATAGTATATTCATTCTGACTGCTTCATGAATTATATTTCTTTTAAAACTCAAAGTTTATCAGACTCATAGTAGATTTTTGGCTTCTTCTTTCACAAGAGATTATTGACATGGGTGTAGATCAGTGGTTCTCAAACTTTTTGGTCTCAGGATTACTTTGCACTCTTAAAACTTGTTCAGCCTGTAATCCCAGCACTTTGGGAGGCCGAGGCGGGCGGATCACGAGCTCAGGAGATCGAGACCATCCTGGCAAACACGGTGAAACTCCGTCTCTATTAAAAATACAAAAAAAAAAAAAAAACAAACTAGCCGGGCGTGGTGGCGGGTGCCTGTAGTCCCAGAGGCTGAGGCAGGAGAATGGTGTGAACCCGGGAGGCGGAGCTTGCAGTGAGCCGAGATTGCGCCACTGCACTCTAGCCTGGGAGACAGAGGGAGACTTCGTCTCGAAAAAAAAAAAAAAAAAAAAAGTTGTTCATGACTAAAGCCAAAGAACTTTTGTTCATAGGAATTATATCTGTCTATATTTACTATGCTTTACATTAGAGTTTAGAATTATTTTAAAATTCTTAATATTTGTTAAAACCCATCACATCTTAACATAAAGAATATATTTTAGTGAATATAACTGTATTTTCTAAAATAATAATAAAATTAATAGTGCCATTGTTTTATGTTTTTTCCAGTCTCTTTAACATGTACCTTTAGGGAAGATAGCTGGATTCTTACATATGCTTCTGTTTTCAATCTATTGTGTTGTTATAGCCTCTGGGAAGATTCTCTGTACACTCTTAAGAGAATGAGAGGAAAAAAGACAAATAATGTCTTACTATTTTTTTATGACAATAGCTTTGACTGCAAAGACCCTGTAAAAGAGTTTCAGGGACTCATCAGAATCCCCAGGCCACACTTTGAGAACCACCATTGTCATTAATAAGCAGACAATTAAGTAATTGAGGGGACGTATGGGAAAATCACTGGGGTTATTAGATTGAATCAATTGTTACCAGCATTATTATTTCCACTACTGAAAAGCTACTCACTGGAAGATGAGAGCTCTGGATTTGAGAAGATCAATTGTGATTTTGAAAATCAAGCCATGTGAGGTTGTTGTTTTGGGGAAAGTATGCAAGTAAAACACACCTTTGGTTAACAACAGTGATAACTAGCTAGCCTCATGCCCAAGCTCACGGTTAATGTCTGGGCAATTTGGGGACTTCTGGTGAATTCAATAGCTGTGAGTTTTGAGCTTTTAGAAATTAAAAATCTAGTGGCTTTTTTTTTTTTCTAAAAATAATTTGTGTATTTGGAGCATGGTGCCAAGGTTATTTTGCATAAGTGGCACCCCAGTTGTAATTCAGGCACAGGTTAAGGGGTTGACAGGTTAAGGACTGATTTTTGTTTGTTTGTTTGTTTTTATCTCTCAAGAATTTGTGGGAAGATGATGAGAAAAATAAATGGAAAAGTCCACTCTGAGAAGTTAGTGCAATAAAGCATAAGATTTATTTGTTGCTCTGTTTGATTTTTGGAAGGGTCTGTGTGGGAGAGCTGCCATGTTAATGTTCAAAATCTGACCTTCAGGGAATATATGCACCACACAGATAGTTGGAAATGGGACTAAGCAGTAAGAAATTTAATACAGTTAAGTTCAGTAATAATAATTTCTTACAAGGTTACGAATCCTGAAGAATGCCAGATGCACCCAAATAAACTTTCTGAAATATTGAATTATTTATGAACGTAACTTCTTTCCCCTAGTAACTAGAGAGACTACTATATATGAAGAGAGCAGTGGGTTTGCAGCATAATAATCCCAAATAATAAGGACACACACATGCACACACATAAAATCCAGGGTATAGGCTTCGCAGTTGTGTGGGCTTGCCCAACTCCAGCCTTGCCGTAGCTTCTAGATTCAAAATACTGGGTTAGCACCATGAAAACTTCCGATCAATAAAATAGAATATGAAGAGGGCCTGGCTCATGGCCTGGTCCTTAGAAAATATAGTACTCAGGAAATCCACTCCTTCCCCCACCCATTCCCACCTAGTTCAAAAAGTAAAAAAATAAAAAATAAAAAAACAAATAGAGAAATTCACGGTTCTAAAGGCCTCTAAACTTTCTATTTTATTCCAAAGATTCTGCCTCCCATGGAAAATGCCTTAACACAAAGAGGTGGCATAACAATTAATTCCTTGATATGTGAAATTTGGCTTAGAAGTTAGAGAAGATACTGCCTTTGGGTTTCAAATGAAAGGTGTTGCTAAAGAAATAACTTGTCAGGAGAAATATGAAACTGTCATGTAGTTGAAGGATGGGAGGAATGCTGGAATTGTAAATAAGCATTTGTAATTGGTGTGAAATGTAAGGTTAATTGTGTGAAAGTAAACCAGACTAAATTTGTTATTTTTTTCTGTTTTATTCCAAGTGTAGACTTTAAGATAATGATTTACAATGTGTGTGCCAAGCAATGCTAAAAAAAGAAACACACACACAATTATTTGATGTCAGTATAGGAAGGGACTTTAAAAATGATCTAGGTTGTTTTTCAACCACAGGGGTCCTGGCCCCAGGCAGTTTGGAACTGTGTGGGAACTGTTTTGTAGTTGTGATAACCATGAAGGAGGGCTGCCACTCTGGCACCACCTGTGCACCCCAGAGGGCCAGGAACACAAACCATCTTGCAGCATAGCCTAGGACGCTTAGAGGCCTTATCTCACTCCAAATGCAGAAAGCATTCTTTCCAGGAACACTGACTTTTCAGAGGCGTGGGGAGCTCACCTGATTTTCTATTGTCCAGAGAACCAGCTGGTGGAATTAGGACTAGGATCTTTAGTTGCTGTGCCTCAGTGCTTACACTAATAAATATTGACAAAGATATGTTTGACCTGGGTGCGGTGGCTCACGTCTGTAATCCTAGCACTTGGGGAAGCTGAGGCGGGTGGATCACCTGAGGTCAGGAGCTTGAGACCAGCCTGGTCAACATGGTGAAACCCCGTCTCTACTAAAAATACAAAAATTAGCCTGGCGTGGTGGCGGGCACCTGTAATCCTAGCTACTCGGCAGGCTGAGGCATGAGAATCGCTTGAACTTGGGAGGCAGAGGTTGCAGTGAGCTGAGATCGCATCACTGCACTCCAACCTGGGAGACAGTGAGACTTTGTCTCAAAAAAAAAAAAAAAAAAAAGATATGTTTGGTATTTGGTGAATAAGAATAATTTTTACTTTGAGAACCATGTAGTATTTTACGGTTTTAAAACTATGGTGAACTGTTAATCACTGTCGAGATAAATAAGAATTCATTATGCTTATTTAAATAACTTAAACCAGTCTCTTGTTTTTGAGTTGTTAATTATGCACTTACCTGAACATTCCAGTTCAAGGTTTACTTCAATTTTCCACGTTGTGCAACAGAGATCTGTTAGCTTAAACCATGAAGATAAAAGACTTGAGCCAAAGAAATGTTTTTGTGCAGCACATAGACTATCTCTTGCTTTACATGCTGTGTAGTCAAAAATAATGTGTTACCGATAGTTTTAATTAATCTA
This sequence comes from Mandrillus leucophaeus, assembly GCF_000951045.1. Lineage (NCBI taxonomy): Eukaryota > Metazoa > Chordata > Mammalia > Primates > Cercopithecidae > Mandrillus > Mandrillus leucophaeus. Next base: position 964,238 of record NW_012105054.1, read on the forward strand.
TGACATACAAAGAGAAAAATTAATGGTATCATGTTCATATCAGCATTTCCTTAATTATAATAGCTGTTGAAATGATTCAGCATATTCAGTTCAGCAAAAATCTGCTTGTATGGGTCTTATAACCTGTAAAGTTTAGAAAATACAAGAACACGAATGAATCAGGTGAATTACATCTCTGGATTACACAAGTTCATGGATAAAAACTCTGGCTCCAGTTATACCAAATCCAGAAAGATGGAATTACCAGGGCCATGAGGCCCTCTATGGCAGGGTGCAGACCCCACAATCTCCTCTGCCTGCAGTGTCTCCCATGGCTCCGCGAGGTGCCTGGGAATGACAATGTACAATTTCCAGCTCTTTAGGAGGCCAGAATTAGAGATGCTACTGATGACAAAGGAAAATATATGCATATGATTTGTTAGTAGATTCTTCTGTTTGTGTGCTATAGATTAAACTATAGGCAATATTTATTCTTCAGTAGTTAGAGTAGGGATGCATATTTTCATTTCATTTTATCTTTCTTTTCTGGGAAGTTAGCTGAGATTTCTTTCCCATGAAGAAAAGACAGGCTACCATTTAGGTCGCATTGCTCACTCTTTTGTCTGTTTAGTATTGGATGAGGAACCTGTGGCTGGGAAGCCAGACATGACCTTCAGACTTATTTTTTCTCATATGGTCAACTCTGCTTCAGTACAGATAAGCACCACTGTCCCAGGGGCAGCTGTTCTTATATGCTTATGTCAGCCAGAGCAGAGTCTTGAGTTAAGGAATAGAGCAGTCCAGCAACCACACCTACTAATGCATATTAATAGGCTCTGTACACAGCCAAGGACGCCAGATGATGATATTGTGACATTCAGGTTCAGAAGAGCATGGAATTGGGGCCTCTTGCACTAATCTTCGATTCCTGAAGCCTCTCCTTTATTTCAGTCTCATCTTTCTCATGGTCTAGTTCCTTTTTCCCGCTAGTGTATCTCCTTTTCTATTACTATCCAGCTTTTTCCATGTTATTATCCTTCTTTTTTCCTCTTTTGTTCTCTCTTCACCTTATCTTCTTTATTTTCTCTATTGATGGATCATAGCATGAGATAACTATTTAAAAGAGCTAGTTATCTATCTCAATAGGGTATGCCCTCAATCTGCCTTTATGCCCATCTGTTTCAATACAGCCCTGTATAGTCTATGTGCTTCCCAAATAGCAGGGTTTTTATTTTTTGAACACTAAGTAAATATTCACACATTTGAAAATTTTGCTGGCAGTGTCCTTTTTGACAACTCTGCCTGCAGGCTCAGTCAGGTGTCACCTCCTACACGAAGCTCTCTGGCCTCCCTTAGGTACCTTCCTCTAAGGTGGACTGTATTCCTTCTTTGGTTGAGTTAATCTACTCCCATGACTTTATTCACTACTTTGATGCGAATAGAACTCCAATCTACAATTCTAGAGCTATCTTTGATTCTAACCTGCAGGCAATCATGTCAATCAACTAGTTATTCAATATCTCCTCCTGGGTGACCAGTTTATCCAGGAGGACAACATAGTCTCAATAATATATATTAATCACTCTGAAATACACACACACGCGTGCACATGCACACCACTCCCACACACCAGGATGTCGACGGATGCATTTTTCCACCCCATTTGTAAAAGCAGTTTGGATAAGCTGATGCATCAATTATTTTTTAAAATTCATACGTTACAGGTCCAAATTGCTATTTTCTGAGCTTTTCTTCATTCACTGTTTTGTGCATCCACCTACTAAGGCACATGTGATCAATGATGCCCTAGTGCATCAGATCCCTGAGGTCTCCCTTCCCCAGCCCTGAGCAACCTCCCCTGGTCATCCACAAGAGCCTGGAGCCGAACATCTATTAAAGGAGCTGGGCCTTGGTGGGGCACAAGAGTGAAGTGTGAGATGCCCTGGGATTCTTCTGATACGCTAATATTCTGTCTAAAAAGAGGCCTGCAGTCCCCTTAGAAAAGGTTCTTAATAAGCTGAACCATCAGGAGTACTGCAGCCACAACACAGATGGGAGTTTGTTCCAAGTTCAACTATGTAGGGGCTAGAGAAAAAGGTCAGACTGACACACATTCCTAACACCTTACAGATGCAACGGAGAAAATGGGTCTCTGCTTACTGGAAATTGCAACGTTAGTTTCTACAAATAGTGGTTTGTGTAGTCATATGTTTGCCTGTCTGTGTGTATGGCTACTTGTATTTTAAGGGGACTTGCCAGACAGAAGGAAAGTGAGGACCTCTATTGTGTCCTTCTCTTTTGTCAAACAGATTAAAACAAACTATAAATGGATTGCTTACTGATCATTAAAAAAAGGCATTTAAATTGTTTAAACCTGAAGCACTAATAGAAGATCTAAATTTTCCATCTTTTGTCCATGATCTGTAAACTTAAAACTAACTATGAGTGGGTGAATTTTATTCAATTATATTAAAAATCAAACAAACAAATACATCCTGGATGTGGAGACAGAAAAAAAAGCAACTGTTTATACATTTATTAATTTGATTAGTTGTTTTCAAACTTATAATGCAATAATTTATTCAGAGGGAAGAAAAAAGTTTTGTAAAACCCTTGACTGATTTATTAATATATAATTAAAATATGTGGGGGGAAACAGCATCAGGATGTTTAGGGTGAGAAGTTTGTTTCACCAGCTAATGTCAGTGTTCCTCACTACTACCTCGAAGACTTTCTGAATTTCTGAAAGACTCAGCTATTTCATAGGCTTCCTACATAAAATGAACCCTAACTGAGGTACACTAGATATAAAGGACTAGTTATTGTTTTCAATGAAAAGGTTAAATCCACCAGTTTATGTGAAAATTTATAGCTGCATAACAAAATAATGGTTTTATTCTCAGTTTCCTTTCCTCAACACAGTAGAGAAGCCAATTTTCTGAATAATTCCCAGCAATGCCCAAGTTAAAATCTTCTAGTGTGTTGGAAGTTAAAACCACGGATGAATCATCATATTGATGAATGGCCACACAAATTCAGACCACACAAGACTTCACACTGGGCCTAGCATAGGTCAAAGATTTGTCAAGAATTTTGATTTTCTTGTGAAAAAATTGATGAATTAATATTTTAAACTTACAATCTGGAAGAAGTGACATGACAATGTTTCTTCATAGACTTTTTCCATTCTTTGACTTGATTAATGGTTGGATTCAGTTGAATGATAATAGTTACTACAGAGTTGTTTTAAAAGTAAATTGTGTTTAAATGAATTAAATGTTTTCCTTTCCTCAGAAAGTTTGCTTAGTAATACACTGAAATATATATAATGTTGTAACATATTTGAAGGCTTTTTAAAATGAGAGACCAAGCTATTGAGATTCCGAATAGTCATTTCTAGAGAGATGTCAGGATTATTATTATTGCTATTACCAACAACAGTTTGCATCATACTACTTACTAACTGGAAAACGCTATTTATAAGTTGTATTCTAAAACAATTGACTATAACTCTTATTTTAATTAAGGGTTTATGAATCAGACTACTGACTTCAATAAATCGTACCATTTGCCTCTCTATGTCATTTACAGTTGTACAAGGTCCAGTCACAACCTGATCACTGCTATTAGTTATTGTTTTTTCCATATCTCCTTTCTCCAGTGAGCTACATTCCAAACCTCACAACAGGGCACATGGGCACTGCGCAGGCTGCAAGAAGTAAGTCCCATTTATCCTGACAAGTTAAATAATACAAAACTATTTTGTTACAATAAATTTTATTTTTTAGAAGTTTTAAGTTTGCAGAAAAATTGAGCAGATTTCCCATATACCTCCTGTCTTCACATAGACATAGCCTTCCCCACTATCCCCCACTAACAAATTCCCAATCCAGAGTGGTACACTTGTGACAATCTATGAACCATGTCAACGCACCATTATCATCCAAAGTCCATGCTTTACATTAGGGTTGACTCTTGGGGTTGTACAGTCTTATGGCTTTTAACATATGTATAATGACATGTATCCACCATTATAGTGTCCTGTAAATCAGTTCTACTGCACTAAGTGTCCTCTGTGCTCTTCCTAGTCATCGCTTCCTCCTCTTTAATCCATGGCAACTACTGATCCTTTTACTGCACTCATTGTTTTCCTTTTCCAGAATGTCACATAGTTGGAATTACAAAGCATGTGTAGTCTTTTCAGATTGGCTTCTTCCATTTAGCAGTATGAATTTAAGGTTCCTCTATGTATTTTCCTGGATTGATAGTTCAGTTATTTTTAGTGTTGAATGATATTCTGGTGTCTAGAATTATTACAGTTTGTCTATGTGTTCACCTGTGAAGGACATCTTGGTTGCTTCTAAGTTTTGGCAATTATGAATAAAGCTGCAGTGCATATATGTGTGTAGGTTTTTGCATGGACGTAAGTTTACAAGTTATTTGAATAAATACCAAGGACAGCAATTGCTGAATCTTATGGTAAGAGTATGTTTAATATTGTGGGAAATTTGCCCAACTTTCTTCCAAAGTGGCTGTAACATTGTGCATTCCCACCAGTGTGAGTGAGATTTCCTGTTGCTCTACAACTTTGCCAGCTTTTGATGTCATCAGAGTTTTGAATTTTGGCCATCTAATGGGTGTGTTGTGGTATCTTTGTTAAATTTGCAGTTCTCTATTGACATATGTTGTTTTTCATATGCTTATTTGCCATTTGTATATCTGCTTTGGTGAGATGTCTCTTCAGATATTTTACCCACTTTGATTGAGTTGTTTATTTTTATATTGTTGAGTTTTAAGACTTCTTCGTATATTTTGATTAATAGATTTATTAATTGATTTACTAGATATGTATTTTGCAAATATTTTCTTCCAGTCTGTGGCTTACCTTCTCATTCTCTTGACAGTGTATTTCGCAAAGTAGGTTTTTAATTTTAATGAAGTCTAGCTTATAAATCTTGTGGGATTTTTGGTGATCATGCCTCTGATGAGGTCATATACATTTTCTCCTATGTTATCTTCCAAAAGTTCTACATTTTTGCATTTTACATTTAGGTCTATGATACATTTTGAGTTAATTTTGTGAAAGGTTTAAAGTCTGTGTCTAGATTCATTTGTTTTTTACATGTGGATGTTTAGCTGTTCAGAACAATTTGATGAAAATGATATTATTTTCCCATTGCATTGCCTTTGTTGCTTTGTCAAAAATTAGTTGACTATATTTATGTTAGTCTATTTTTGGAGTCCCTATTCTATTTCATTGATTAGTTTTTTTCTATTATTTGCCCATACTACACTCTTTCAATTACTATAGCTTTATAGTAAGTCTTGAAATCAGGTAATATCTGTCCTATAACTTTTTTTCATTAATATCATGTTGCTAATTGTGGGTTTTGGCCTTTCCATAATAAATTTTAGAATAAATTTGTCTACATCTACGAAAATAACTTGAGATTTTGATTAGGGTTGCATTGAATCTACAGATCAAGTTGGCAAGAACTGATTTCTTTTCTTTTTTTTGAGACAGTTTCACTCTGTAGCCCAGACTGGAGCACAGTGGCACAATCTCGGCTCACTGTAACCTCTGCTTCCCAGGTTCAAGTGATTCTCATTCCTCAGCCTCCCAAGTAGCTGGGATTACAGGCGCGTGCCGCAATGCCTGGCTAATTTTTGTATTTTATTAGAGATGGGATTTCACCATGTTGGCCAGGCTGGTCTTGAATTCCTGACTTCAAGTGATCTGCCTGCCTCGGCCTCCCAAAGTATTGGGATTACAGGTGTGAGCCACCACACCCAGTCAAGAACTGATATTTTGACAATATTGAAATTTCCTATCCATGAATATGTTCCATATCTTTTTAAAATTTAGTTTCTTTCATAAGAGTTTTATAGTTTTCCTTATATAGATCAAGTACATATTTTGTTAGATTTATACCTAAGTACGTCGGTTTTGAGAGTGCTAATGGAAATGATGTTTTTTACTTCAAATTCCAGTAGTTCTTTGCTTGTATATAGAAAAGTATTTGACTTTTATATATTAACCTTGCGTCCTGAAACCTTACTATAATTGCTGATTAGTCCCAGGAGCTTTTTATCCATTCTTTTGAATTTTCACATAAACAAACACGTCATCTGAGAACAAAGAGTTTTATTTCTTCCTTCCCAATCTGTATACCCTTTTATTGTCTTTTCTTTTTTTATTCCCTTTTCCTGTTTTATTGCATTAGCTATGACTTCCAGTACAAATTTGAAAAGGGGTAAGACAGAGCATGCTTGCTTTGTTCTTGATATTAGAAGGAAATCTTCTAGTTTCTCACCATCAAGTAGGGCATTCCCTTTATTTCTACTTTGCCAAGAGTTTCTCTTATGAATGGGTGTTAGATTTTGTCAAATGCTTTTTCTGTATCTATTGATATGATCATAGGGTTTTTCTTTAGCCTGTTGATGTGATGAATTGCATTAATTGATTTTCAAATGTTGAACCAGGCTTTCAAATGTTGAACATTTTCAAATGTTGAATCAGGCTAGAATAATAAAAGATTATTCTAACATTTATACATAGGATAAATTCCACTAAGTTTTATGGTATAATTCTTTTTATGTATGGCTGCATTTGATTTGCTAATATTTTGCTAAGAATTTTTGCTTATATGTTTATGAGAGATATGGGTCTGTAGGTGTCTTTTCTTGCAATATCTTTTTCTGGCTTTGGTTGTAGGGCAGTATAGGCCTCATACAATGAGGAAATAGTCCCCCTACATCTATCTTCTGGAAGAGATTGTAGAGATTTGGTCTAATTTCTTCATTAAATGTTTGGTAGAATTCACCAGTGAACCCATCTTGGCCTGCTGTTTTCTATTTTAGAAGGTAATTAATTCTTAATTCAATTCTTTAAATAGGCATAGATCTATTCATATTGTCTACTTTTTTATGCTAGTTTCAGCAGATTGGTCTTTTAAGAAATTGTCCATTTTAATATGGTTTGGATGTCCTGCCCAAATCTAAAATTGAATTGTAATCTCCAGTGTTGGAGGTGGGGCCTGATGGGAGGTGTTTGGATCATGGCAGTGGATCCCTCATGGCTTGGCGTTAAGACTTAGATTACAATAGAGGCGTGTTGAGACTTTAGATTACAATAGTGGACTAATCTGTTTCTTCTTGAAGTTCTATCAAGTTTTGCCTCACGTATTTTGAAGCTCTGTTGTTAGACACGTGCACATCAAGGATTTAGGTCTCCTCAGAAAACTAGCTGCTTTATTATTATGTAATGCCACTCTTTTATCCATGATAACTTTCCTTGCTCTGAAGACTGCTCTCCCTGAAATTAATATAGTTACTTACACTTTCTACTGATAAGTAGTAGCACCTTTCTCCATTCCTTTAATTTTAAATTGTATGTATTTTTATATTTAAAGTGAGTTTCTTGTAGATAACCTGTACTTAGGTCTTATTTTTTAACACACTGTGACAATCTTTGTCTTTCAATTTGTATATTTAGACCATTGGCATTTAAAGTGATCATTGATATACTTGGATTAATATGTTACTGTTTTCTACTTGTGCTTGTTCTTTCTATTGTTGTCTTTGACTCTTTTCTTCCTTTTGTTGTTTTAATTAAGCATTTTATATGACTTACATTTTATACGATTTCTATGATTACATTTTCTCTCCTTTCTTAGCATATTGATTATACTTCTTTTTTCACTCTTTTAATCCTATTTCCCTAGAATTTGCAAAACACATTTACAACAAATCCGAGTCCACTTTCAAATAACTCTATACAGTTCCACAGGTAGTGCAAGTACCTTACAGTAATAAAATATGCCTAATTCTTTCCTTCTATCCCTTGACACATTGCTGTCCTTCATTTCGCTTATACATAATCATACATAAGCATATGTATATTCATAAACATGCACAATTGAATACTTTGTTGCTGTTATTATTTTGGGCAAACTGTTATCTGTTAGATCAATCCAAGATAAAATAAATAAAAGATTTTTTTCTGGCTTTCACTTGTCTCTTCTTTAATGCTCTCCATTTCTTTTTGTAGATGTGACTCTCTGACATTTCTGTTATTTTTCTTTCTGAAAAATTTCTTGTAACACTTCTTGCCTAACAGTCTGCTGGCAACAAATTCCCTCAATTTTTGTTCAGGAAAGTCTTTACTTCTCCTTCACTTTTGAAGAATAATTTTACAGGGTGCAAAATTATAGGATTTCTTTTTCTTCTCAAACTTCAGTTTTTTCCACTCACTTTTTGCTTGCATGGTTTTTGAGGAGAAGTTATATGTAGTTCTTATCTTTGCTCCTCTATATGTAAAGTGTTTTTTTCCTCTGGCTTCTTTTGGTATTTTTTTAATCTTTAATTTATTATGGTTTAGTTATGTTATAGGTACATGTCATTTTTAGGCATTTATCCTGCTTGATGTTCTCTCAGCTTCTTAGATGTGTGATTTTGTGTCTGACATTAATTTGGGGTAAATTCACAGTCATTATTGCTTCATATATTTTTTGTGTCTTTCTCTCCTACTAATATTCACATTACATTCATGTTACATCTTTTGTCCCATAGTTGTAGTTGTCTCACAGATCTTGGATAATCCGTTTTATTTTTAAAGTCTTTTTTTCTCTTTAATTTTTCATTTGGAAGTTTCTATTGACATAGCCTCAAGCTCAGGGATCTTTTTCCTTAACTATATCCAATCTACTAATGAACTCATCAAAGGCAGTCTTCATTTCTATTATTGTTTTTGATCTTTAGTATTTCTTTTTTATTCTTTCTTAGAATTTCCATTACTCTGATTGCGTTATCTACCTATTTTTGCATGTTGTCTATTTTTTTCATTATATCCCTTAGCATCTTAATCATAATTTTTAAGATTTTCTTTCTGATTATTCTAACATTCCTGCCAGATCAGTCTGTTTCTGATGTTTGCTTAGTCTCTTCGAATTGTGTTTCTTTCTTTCAGTGTGCCTTGTAATTTTTTCTTGCTACCCAGACATAATGTGCTAAAAGAAACTGTGTAAAAGAAGCTTGATAAATAGGCCTTTTGCAATGCAGTGGTAAGCTGTAGGGGAAGAAGAAGCACTCTATAGTTCTATGATTATGTCTCAGTCTTTTAGTGAGTTTGTGACCCAGTCTAAGAACTTCACAAGTCATTCTGAGTTTTCCCTTCCCACCCTGCAGTTGGGACAGGAAAGCTAGAGTGGGCTGGATTTGGGTATTTCCCTTTCCCAATGTGGAAGGTTAGAGGGAGTTGGACTAAGGTATTTCCCTCCCCAAGGTCAGTTGGGCTCTATATCCCCAATAGGTTAGACTCTGATAATGTGGTTTCTCTTGATGGCAGGCCTTGCCAAGAAGAACAAAATACTCTGGCACATTTTAAAATGAGTATTTATCCCCTCCCTATGCCTAATGGCCATGGGGATTTTTCTCTGCTCTTCACTGTGCAAACCTGGTAGAGCTTCTGGAGGTAAAACTCACAGAAGTGTGGGGGTCTCCCATGACTTGTCGCCCTGGTGTTTTTATTGCTCAGATTTTTCTCCACTGAGCCTCCAGCAAGTAATCAGTTATCTTTAGTTCAGGTTTTCCTGCCCAGCACTGGTTCTTACGGAAGTTTCTGCTCATAGGTTTATTCCCTGGTAAGTTGTGATTCTTAGTATCTATCCTCTGTCTGTCTATACAATTTTGGAGGCAGCACTTTTGCACTGTGACCTCACTTCTCTGATGTATCTAAGAACTGTTGATTGTTCAGTTTGTTCAGCTGTTACTTGCAGTTAGAATAAAATGTCAACTTCTAAGCTCTTCACATGCTGGACTAGAAACCGGAAGCCTCACACATAATTTTTGAAACTAAAACTCAGATGAGGAGGGAAGAGGGAATGAGGAGATGCTAGTCAAAGGGTACATAATTATGGTTGGATAGGGGAAATACATTTCCAGAGATCAAGGATCTCTGTACAACAAGTTGATGATACTTAAGGATTATATATTCTTGAAAAATGTAGAGAGTGAATGTTAAGTGCTCTCACTACAAATGATATCTATGTGAGGTAATTCATTTGTTAATTAGCTAGATTTAACCATTCCACAATGTATATGTACTTCAGAACATCATATTGTATATGATAAAAACATACAATGTTATTTGTCATTGTTTTTAAAAACGAAAAAATATAACCTTAAAAATTAAATCTCAGAAAGGGCAGACATCGGCTTTAAACTCCAATGGCAAAACCAAATTTGATTGCAATAATTATAAGATCTAGAAATTAAACTAATCAGTTTATAAATTAGGCTTCCAGACTAGTAATACTGATTATTCTCCATTTATTCCCTCTGCTCCTTTCAAGATTAATTTTTCACCCTTCTCTGCCCTTCCTTATTCCTGGGGATCCCATTGTGCTCTTCATCACTCCTTTGGCCTCCTGTTGGGTTTGGTCAATGGAAGATTCCAGCTGGGAAACGGAAGATGAAAGGAGAATTAGTGTGGCCTAGCCCTTCCCGACTTTCTCTCTGCTTTGATGCTTCAATTCTATAGTGGTCTGTGGCTTCGAATGAGTGGCCCCAAGTCCAGAGCTCCAGCTCTCAGTATTTCTTCCATTTGCCCCCTCATCTTAGGAATGCTACCGGCTTCCCTTTGATGATGGTCATGGGGACCTCAACATTCCATACCCTCCTCACATCTAAAAATTCTCTTCATTAAGATCCCCACAGTTAACTCTTGTTTCCTACAAGGACCCTGACTAAGGCACTGTAATTCTATAAAATTAGCAGAAATGTCTATCACTTGTGCATATAAAACCAGGTATTTAACACTGTTAAACAAACAACTTCTAACTAGTAATAAGACCAAAAATGTAGACACAAATGCAAAAAGTATGAATGTGTGCAAAGAAGACTCTGGTCTTCTTTAGGGTCATGGAATATGCTTTGTGGCATGTTTTGCTATGCTTTTACTTAAACTCGTTTAGTTGTGTATATTGATTTAATCATCACTATTATTATTTACCTATAGTTTTATATCTTACAGATTTTTTTTATATACTTATATGTAACATTATATACAGACATAAAAATATGTCTAGTTACCTCCTGGGTCCCCTCTTCTTGAGCTATGGCCTGGAAACCCTCCACAAGTAGCAAGCTATGGCTATCATATATGTCATTTGTATCCTTTCTGTTAGGGACCATTGTCCTGTGGTGTTATATATCTAATATATAAAAATAATTGTCTATACAGCTAGCTTGTTGGTTTTTTTTTTTTTTTTAGTATGTTTCTGGTAGATGGGGTTTTGCT
>NW_012105054.1:975565-1008725 GCF_000951045.1 Mandrillus leucophaeus
TTTTTTTTTTTTTTTTTAGTATGTTTCTGGTGGGAAACAATGTTACTCTATCTTGGACAGATAGACTCACTTTACTTTTAAAGTAAAATTATTTTTATGACCTCAAAGAATAGTTCATATAAGGAAAATGATATGATAATGATTTTAAATTATCAGTGTAAAAATTTATGAGACTAATATATAGATCTTCTAAAACTTTGTGGTATTTATTCTAAAGAGTGAAATAGAAATACATGTATTGATTCATTCATTCATTTAGGTATTTATATATTTTTGCAACAAATATTTATTGGGTACCTGTCTATGTGCCAGGTAGAACATCTGATGCTGTGGACACAGGAGTAAACTAGACAGCTGAGGTGTTTAGATTCTAGTTTGTGAGGTAGATACAAAATAAATAAATGAATTACAAATTTAATAAGTGCTAAGAGGGCAATCATAGAACATTCTCTGAGGAGGTAATATTTTTTGTTAAGACCTGAAATATGAAAATACCCCATTCATAGGAAGAACTAAGGAAAGAGTTTTTCAGGCAAGGCAGGATCAGAAGTTTAAAGGCCCCGAAGTATTAAAAAGCTCATTGTGTTGCAAGGATGGAAAAAAGGTCAATAGCTTGAAATGACTGTGAGGGACAGTGGTAGAAAATGAGAGCAGAAAGCCAAATCCAGGTTGGCCCTTATGAGTCATGATAGAGAATTTAGATTTCATTCTGAGGACAATGAACAGCTATGGAAGTATCACAACAGAGTGATGATGTGATCTGATTTCAATTAAAAAAATAGTTGCTCAGTTGCTTTGTGGAGAATGAATCTTTCAAGGTAAGAAGAGAAGTCAAAGGGTGAATTAAGAGGCTATTGCAGAAATATAGGTGAGAAGTTATAGGGGTTTGTACTCGGGTGGCAATAGAAGTAGAGAAAATTTGGATAGTTTTGTGATATGTTTTGAAGGTAGAACTTATGTGATGTCGTGATGGATTGAATGTAGAGGCAGAGAAAACAGAAGAACCAGTGAAGTCTCCTCAAATTTTGGCTAGGCCTACTGGGTGTTCGATAGTACATTTAATAAAAGATTAAAAATTCAGCCTGAAGCAGGCTGGGGAGAGGATAGAGGGACATAAAGGGGTCTATTTACACATATGAAGTTTGAAATACTTATTAGTCATAGAAGTGAAGAAGACAAATAATTAAACATACACATTCAGATATCAATGTGAGAGACATCAGCATATAGATGGTACTTAAAGTTATGAGATAAGATGAAACCATCAAGGGAGAAAATGTGGATAGATAACAGGCGCCAGGCCCAAGCCCTAAGGACTCCCTCACTCAAATCAGGTAGAGAGGACGGAACCCGCAAGAGATAAACAAAGTTGTGGGGAGGTGGGAGGGCAACTAGGTTAAGTGTGGTGCTGAAGAAGCCAGGACCAGTGTTCCACTGTGCGCAACGCTGCTAAGAGGTTGGAGAAGGACGAAGACAGAAAGTGTCAGAACTTTACTGAATCAAAAAAAGAGATGTTACTTTGATGCAAATTAGGGCCACCTGTGAAGCATGAATAAATTACTGAAAAAATGGTCATAATAAAATATGCAAGGGAAGGAGACATACGGATTTTGATGAACCTTCTAAAAATGGCATCCTACATAGACACTCTTTTGAATTTTGTTCTCTGGAAGAATGATGCCTGGAGTTAGTAGGTACATTTAAGGAGGGATCTTTGCATTTGCAAACGAATATATAGGGCATGCTGTTGCCTTTGGAGAAGGTTAATTTTCTGTCGACTTGTTCTAAATATAGAGAGAAAGGTGATTGCTAGGAGGAATAAGGGCATTTTAAAATGGTTTTTTTCTCTGAATATTTTTGCCCAATAAAGATAATTTGTAGTAAAGTGATGAAAGGAAAGAATTAGATCCCCACAGACAAGAAGATCAGTGATAAAATTCAGGATGATGTGAAAAGAGAAATGGAAACATATCCTGATAACTGGCTGATGAAATTCCATGTGAAGAAATATCAAATAATGAAGAGAGGGTCAAAGTTCCAGCAAAAGGAACTATATAAAGCCTAGCAGCATGAGGAGGGAGAGAGTTCTGTGGGACTGGGAAAAATAAATTCCCAAGTCTCTGGCACAGATTGAGAGTGAACAGTGTAAAGAAAAGAGTGGGAATCAGAAAGAGTCTGAATGAATCTAAGTGGAAGGAAATGACCGCACGCCCCTAAAACGGATTAATGAGGCTACATATAAATTGTGGTTAGCGTTTCTTGTCACACTATGATAAAAAGTGTGTGGGGGAAAGCGAGGGATGATGAAGGGGGTCTGTGAAGTATTTGGTCAGGTCATGGAAAGTACAGCATCCTCCTGATGGGGTTGGATCAGGGTGGCCTGTAAGTGGAGTGAGCAAGACAAATTACATCATCCACAGTGGATCATTCCTGTGGTCTTCTGGAAATTTCTAGGCAAGGAGAGGGGCAAAGGACCATATAATTATAAAGCCTGAGTGGAGGGCAAGGGTGGTTGGTTTGGATAATGATGGCCTGACCCTTTTAGAACTTCTGTGGCACTTTTTACCTTCCTCCCTATCACCCCACTACACCTGGGAGTTTGACAGGTAAAACGTCGTCTTTGTTCCTGTGTTCATCCATGCTATTGTTGCTCAATTCCATGGCTAAGTTCCTTCAAGACTGGAGAGTCTGCCTCCGTCGTGTTAATGTCCATGCGGTAACGGTTTAGAATCTTTCGTGTCGGAGAAAATCAGCAGAATTTGTAGGTTCACCCTCCGCCAAAATACGAGTGGCTTTTCCCCGGCGAAGTTTTTCAACCGCCTGGAAGAAGCCATTTGAGGTTTTGGCTGTGCTGAATATACATTTTTTGGGCACTAAAAAAGCACAAGGTCAGTCTATTTTAGTCACTACTCAAGCTGTAGTCATTATTATGAGACATGTGTTTAAAAACATTTTCTAACGTTCCTTTTTGAATATGCACTTCAGAGGTGTGTGTCATTGTGGCTAACCAGTATTAGCATGACTGATGATTACTGTTATTCTGTATATGGGTGTCCTTATATGACTGTGGAAAGGAGTCCACAGGCTGCCTAATTAATGCATTTTAAAAGTGATTCCTTCAAAGACAAGAGAAAACTTGTTCGTAATTATAAAGAAATGATCTCCTAATACACACACCAGCATTCCTTTTTTTAAGCTCACTTAAAAAAAAATGCATCTGTATGATTGTGCCCCACAGAGTAACCATTTATTATACTTTCCAAGTGCCAGTTACCAGAGTTTCTGTTCTGTTCATTATCTCATTTAATATTCAAAAGAATCTCAACTTGTGTTTCTCAATCAATAGACAAAGATACCGGGGCTCAGAGAGGTTAAGTTCCTCAGGGTAATATTATGAGTTAAGCAAAGAGCTGACATCCAAATCCAGGTTTTCTGATCCCAAACCACACACTCTTTTTATTAAATTGTACTAATTGTCCTCGTAGTAAGGATTGTGTACTCATTGAATTCAGTTCAACAATCTAAATATAATTCAGAATGTGAAAAGCCACGACTAAAACACAGCCAAAATGAAACCAAAATGCAAGCTTGCTTTGTCTCTCCTTACTCCTTTAAAGCGTGTGCAGGGATAAGGGATTGTTTTCCCACCGCCAGAACCTTTTCAATCAAACTTAGGCCACAAACAGCCCTAAAATCACTTGAAATTACAAACCAGTGCCTTGTGAAACCAGCACATTCAGATTAAGATAACATCACTTCAATCTTTATTCTAGGGTTATACTCCCTCAGCCCTTCCTCCTGTTAGGGCCTATACTGAGTAGCCACTCACCATCTGTAAAGGGGTGTGTTTAGCTCTTTCTCTCGGCTCTTCACGTTTTTATTCGGCCAGTGACTGCTACTGCAGCACTCTGGCTCCTCCGCACCCCGATGCTGGCTCTCAGATGATCCTTGCCATGCCCAGTGGCTTCTGAGAATCCCCTTCCTTCCAAGCATCCTCTCGAGTTTAGACATAAATGGCTCTAGACCTTCTTTTCTTTGTGAATCATGGGAAAAATTCACATACTCCTTGCCCTGCCATGAATTAGAGATTAATTACTTTCCAAATACAATCATCTGTTCTCTCTGCCCTGCCACAGACCACTTTAAACCTTCTCGGGCAAGAATAAGCCTCCAATTCAAGATGGGCCCACATTTCCAGGAACATGCTTCAAGCGCTCCATCTGCTCTATGCTTGAGGCAGAGTAGCTAGCAACAGCCCACTCCCACTCCCAGACGCACCCCCCAACAGATCCCCTTAAGTTGAAAGTGACTCACCCACATAGCAGAGAATAGAAATTCTCTTGAAACCTCACAACTCCTTCCCTGCATACTCCGATCTTCCATTTATGGCCTTGATTTGAAGAAGGCTTTGTGGGGTTGGTTCTTCACCGTTTTCTCTGTGAATTCTGCATTTTGATGCAGTCCTTCATTTTCAAATTTAAAATTGTGTTTTGGCACTTAAGTCGAAGTTTTAGTTTTAGCATCTTTTTCTACAAAGGATGTTTATATTTTATTCTAGAATGAGCTACATTAGTAAGAAAAGGCTGCTGACTTGTTGACATTAAAGTAGAATTTAATTTAAAGAAACTGCTAATTGTCTTCATGGGATTATTGGCTCTAAGATTTGAAAGATAAATCTTCGTGGCAACTGAATTGAAAAGGGCTTTGAAATTACATTTCGTTTGGTCGGTTATTCGAGTCTATAGAATAACTTGTTGAGTCATATCCAGAATTCACAGATATAACAGGGGTAATTTAATTGAATTGATAAGCTACACTACTGTGCTTTTAGAAGCTGTAGGCAACTTTCTAAAGATAAAATTCCTATGCTTCTATAGTTTTCAAAGAGATTTCATATATTGGCATGGCATGGTAGGATTGCAGAAGGGGACAAAACACAATTTCTGGAATAAGATGCAGAATTTTCTTCCTTACTTAAAAAGCAAGTTACAAGTACATTTCTATGAGTCTAAAACTGGAAAACAAGTACACTAGTGTCTTATTGCCTTACATAAATTCTAAGGACATTGAAAGCTTGAATATTTCTTTGGTAAAAAAGTATTCTGTGCTGAAACAAGGTGTTTTCTCTTTTATCACTGGGGAATAAAGCAAATCTCAATCTCCACAAATAATGAGATGTTCTGCTCTTAGGTTTTTGAATAACCATAGAAATGGGCCTTCCTTGTCTTAAAACTTGAAACTTACATTTGTCCCATCTGAGTTCCTTGTTGAGGACTGAAACCCACTAGATCCCCACATCCAGAGGGTGAGATGTCAAACTCTTCATTCATCATGATTGCTTCCTTGCCCCTCCCTAATTCCTGTTTCCCCACCTTCCACACTATATAAACCCCTAATGTTAGTTTGCTGGAGAGACGGATTTGAGACTTATCTCCTGTTCTCCCAGTTGACATTACCCAAATATAAAATCTTCTGCCCTGGTAATACTCTTTGTCTCAGTGATTAGCTTTCTGCATGGTGAGCAAGAAGACCTGGACCCAATCTCCGGCATTTTGGTAACATTCTTATTTTAAAAATAACTTATTCAGTTGTAAGCACATGGGACTAATTTGAAAGAAAACTGGAATCAAGATTTTCTTGTTCATCGCATAGACCCTGAGGTTTGATATTTATGTTGATGTCAATGGAGACCCATCAACTTAGATTTGGGAGGTTTGAATGGTGCCATTCATCAGCAATCCAACCAGCTTAAGGACATTAAGCCCAAATCATCATAAGTTTGTCGCTAATATATCTGGAGAAAGGGGACAAAGTTAATTTTAGAGAACAGTAGCATTTGTAACATGCTCTCTGAAATGTGGACACACATAATATTTACTATGATGATTTATTTCAAACTATATTTCCCAGAACACTAGTGTTCTCCACAGGTTACAAGGAAGTTTCATAGAGGCCCCTAGCCAGCTCCAAGCAAAATATTTCTAATCTTACCCGTTTTCTATATTTAGATTTCAAATAAGATTTTTTTTTAAAAAAAAAGTTATATCAAAAGCCACTTCTCTATTTGCTGCGCATGGTTTTTGCTGCGCAGGGCACGCAGGGTTTTGCTGTATGTATACTTGGAAATGAAGTCTAATGGGGAGAATAGTCTCATAGTCTAATGGGGAGAATCTCAGTATGAGTGTTATATAGTTTCTCCTTCTGGGGAGGATGAGTGGGGCTCATCCTGGGTACCAACTTTGCAGGTAATAAATCTTATGAAGTTCTGTGACTCCCTTCCCACCTGATGTGCTGTAGAGTTTCATAGTTGAGGCTATTTCACTTGGGGAGAGACCCATCTGACCCTACGGAGAGGTCATTTTCTGCTTCAGGTACTAGAAAAAGAGGTTAAACATAACAACACCCTTTTGGCTTGAGGATTATTATTTGACTTGAGGAGCTCCCTTAGTTGGCAATTTCCTACCAAGAAGGATCTCCACATACCTCTGGAACTCTTTTGAGATAGGACTATACTTCTCTGTTAGGCTTTTTATGTCATCAATATTTCTCTTGCTCTATGATTCAATGGAAAGATGATAAGAAAGGAATCTCCTGGATTTTCATATATGGGTAAGCAGCATGGAAATTCTGGAAGTCTCTTGATGCCGCTTTCAAGCTCCTGACATATTCAGGCAAGCGAGACCTGGCATGCATCAAGGCAGCAAGGAGGGCACAGACTGCATTTACAGAACTACATTTTGTTTGGCAATACAGTACAGGAGACATTAGCAAAACACAAAGACAAAAGAAAGGTCACTTACATAGTATCAGGATGAATGATGGTCAGCACTGACTAGTGTGATATCAGAATTAGAACTGAGTATAGAAGCCAACTTCAGAAACTGTGAAAGGAGAGGGGAGCAGGATGACCTAGCTTAATTTGAAGAGATGGTAACTTGCTGGCATCTGGCTACTGAAAAGAACAAAACACTTGACTTCCTAGTAGTGCCAGGGGCTATCTTAAAAGCAACAATGATCAACAGGTCAGAAGTTATTAAAATAAAGAGACAAAAAAGCAGGACATTATGAAGTTAAAATGGCAAGATGTCGTGATTGGTTGCTTTAGAAATGGTGAGGGGCAGAATGAATGAAAACAGATGCGAATATTTCTGACCCAGCTAACCTAAGTGTTGATAGAGTGATTAATATGAGTGGGCAATTACAGAATCATGGCTACTTTAGGGAAAGAAATGTAGTTTTGGATATGGTAAATGAAAGGAAGTAAATAAATGAAAATTAAATCCCAGAAATCAAAAGAAAAGGTAAATCTGAGAGTCCAGGTGTAAAGGTGAGAACTGAAGCCATTGCTTTGGGTCACCAATAGAATATACATTAAGAAACCAGAGGAAAGGGCCTGGAATTGGGTAGAGGAAGGAAAGCAAGAGAAGTACAGTATAGTAAATGCATAAAACAGTAATGCAGTTATTTGTTATCATTATCAAGTATTATATACTGTACATTATTATAAATGCTATACTTTTTATGATTAGCAGTGTAGTAGGTTTGTGTGCACCAGCACCACACCAAACATGTGAGTGATGCATTGTGCTATGACTTTATGATAATTATAACATCACAAGGAGATAGCAATTTTTCAGCTCCATTATAATCTTACGGACCCCTGTTGACTGAAATATTGTTATGCAGCACATGGCTATGTATATGAATATACAGAAAACAAATAGCCCTTAGAAATTAAAATCTTATAGATAGCAGGCTGGGCACGGTGACTCATGCCTGTAATCCCAGAACTTGGGGAGGCCAAGGCAGGTAGATCACCTGAGGTCAGGAGTTTGAGACCAGCCTGGCCAACATGGTGAAACACTGTCTTTACTAAAAATACAAAAATTAGCCAGGTGTGGTGGCACACACCTGTAATCCCAGCTACTCGGGAGACTGAGGCAGGAGAATCACTTGAATCCAGGAGGTGGAGGTTGCAGTGAGCCAGGATTGCACCACTGCACTGCAGCCTGAGTGACAGAGAGTCTGTCTCAAACAATAGAAAAAAAGATATAAAATAAAATCTTATAGATAGCAGAGATTGAGAACTCAACAGTGGGTTAGAAAATAAAGTTAAGGAACTATTCCAGGAAAATGAAAAAAGATGGAAACCAGGTTTATAAAAGTGAAGGACAAGACCCAGAAGGCTCAACATCTGAATAACTTGTCTCTCCAGAAAAAGATAGCACACAAATAGATTGAAAACGATCATCATTCAAGATTTTTGTTTTTTTTTAAATGAGGTAAATTTCCAGATTCAAATCTTACAGGGTGTCCAATACCTGATGAAAATAGATCCACACCAATGATCATCATTGTAAAGTTTCAGAATGCTGGAGACAATGAAACAAAAATCCTCCAGAGAGAAAAAAGGAAGTCCATACAGAGGATCAAGAATCAGAATGGAATCTGACTTTTCTGGATTATACTAGAAGCAAAAAAAGAGATAGAACAATGCCTTTAAAACTTTGAAGGGAAAAAGAATTCCCTGCTATAATTCTATACCTAGCCAAGCTATTAATCAATTATAAGGGTAAAAATGAAGACATTTTCAAACATGCAATGTCTCAAATACTTTGCCTTCCTTCTACTCCTTTTCAAAAAGGCATTAACAAATGTTTTCCAGCAGAGGAGGTAGTAATCTAGAAAGAGGAAGAGACAGAATGCAGAAAGCAAGAGAGTCAAGTCAAACTAGAGACAACAATGAGGAAGGGAGATTCCAGAATGACAATAGTGCCCAAGGGGCTGAGGAAAATCAGTCCATATTAGAACATCATGACTCAGAAGGCAGGCATGTTGAGGGCTGTTATCTCCATGATTTCTATTCTAATACTATATTTTTAATCTGACAGAATAGCTAAAGGAATTGCTTCTTCAAAACAAAGAAGTATGTCATTAAAGAAGAAGTCATGACATGCAGGAGCTAGAGAACCCAAACAAGGAGAAAAGCAAGGGAATTCTAAGGATGATGGACAAAGGGAAGTCCTAGGATGACAGCTATGAAAAAGCCTAGAGATGTTTCAAAACAAAACAAAATTAAGCTAATAAGTTGTTGAAGGATTACTGATGTAATTTATCTCATGAAAAATTAACCTGACAAACTTTGGAAAGATGTTGAAATAATTAACAATACATATAAAGAAAACTAAGTCAACAAAAAGACAAGGCATGTATTAACTTCGGGAAAAGCAAAAGTGAAAAAGGAAGCAGAATAATAGTACACCGTGATGCTCTGTTGTAAAGAATATTTTCATATGTATAATGCTGCTAACACTGACTATTGGCTCAACCTCAAAATACAGTATTATTATGAGTATGGGAGAGAATGCACGGAAGGAATGGGGTATTAGAGAGCCAAATCCTAATCTATCAATACAGGAAATCAGCAGATGATGTCTAAAGTTGATGAATCAAAAGACAGAAGTATCATATTGTTTAAGAAATATAAAGATGTATAAATACCTGAAGTAATTGCTGAGTCAAAAGTAGTTGCCTTGAGGAGGACCATAGACAATGAAGAGGAATAGGGCAAGAAACTTCTATATTCTATATTCTATATTTTTAACAAGTCTCTTAGCAGAATTTACCCTTATGCCTTATACATTATTATGGACTTGAAAATATAACAGCAATTCACACTTCTTTGAACAAAGAAACTATTTAACATTGACTCTTGATACCAGTAATCATGGAGGCCTGGGTTAGTGTGATTATCTGGTCCAACAATTTTGACCAAATGGATTGCTTACTCTCCAGGTACTGCAGTTGTGCCAGCAGAAAGAATATAACATAGGAAGCTTTCTGGAGCTGGAGCGCAGCTACCCAGACCTCCCAGTCTTTTGGCTAAGAATACCCTTCATTTAACAAAGAATTATGGCCAGGATTGGATTGCAATACGTTAACCTTTCATTTAATTTAGTTTATAATGTTGAATTGGTACTAAAATCTATTTATGGCCTTTTCCCTTTTCTACTTTCTTCCAGGAACATTATCTGGCATTCTAAACTGGGGGAAAGTCTGTATAAGGAACCTCTAAATCTTGGCAGAAAGTGTAAATTGTTAGAGATCTCATGAGTAAGACCAAGCTGTGGGATGTCTCAGGATTGACCTTCTAGATCATCTTTTCCAACCCCCTCATTTTACATGTAACAGAAAAATGCAGCCAAAAAAGGACTCAGTGATTTATCCAAGGCCGTACAGCTTACTAATGGCACGGAAAGGATGAAAATTCAGATTTCCTGACTTCAGCTCAATGGCTCCTTCTTTACTGCATTACGCTAGTAATATAATGATACTGCAGCAAACTAAACTACACTATACTACACTGTACAACCTTGTATGCCTCACACTGCATTATACCATATCACTCTCTATATACGACAAAGCAACAAACTATGGCACCTCACCACGCCACTGTACGTCTCTGTACCACACTACTTTGCACTGTGCTATGCTATGCTACAGTATACTACACTACACCATACCACTCCACACTAAACTACACTAGGCAATACTACATTACTGAGGAAATAACCTGGAATGACTGTTCATCTTTAACCTTCTGGAAGCAATCCACAGAAGTCCTCTAATATCCCTACGTGCAAATTTAGTCTAGCCCTACTTCTTTTTTTTAAAGATTTTAAAGGATTTATTAAATAAAGGGAATTGAGGGTTCAAATTGGAAGTGGGCATCAGGGTCAAGGTTATCTGCCAATGTGTAACAAACTATCCCAAAACTCAACTAGAAACAATTTACTGTTTTATTAAAATCAACTTTTATTGTAGATATAGTGGGTACACGTGTAGGTTTGTTAGATGGGTATATCGCACCCAGGTAGTGAACAGAGTACCCAGTACGTAGTTTATGTCTGATGCCTCGCTTCCACCTCTGGTAGTCCCCAGTGTCTATTGTTCCCATGTTTATCTCCATATGTGCTCAGTGTTTAGCTCCCACTTATAAGTGAGAACATGCAGTATTTGGTTTCCTGTTCCTCTGTTAATTCACTCAGGATTATGGCCTCCAGCTCCATCTGTGTTGTCACAAAGGTCATGATTTCATTCTTTTTTATGGCTGTGCAGTATTCCATAGTGTGTATGTACCACATTTTATTTTTCCAAATGTCCATGGATGGGCATTTAGGTTGATTCCATGTCTTTGCTATTGCGAATAGTATGACAATACATGTACAAGTGTATGTGTCTTTTTGATAGAATGATCTATTTTCCTTTGGATGTATGCCCAGTAATGGGATTGCTGGGTCAAATGATAGCTCTGTCTTAAGTTCTTTGAGAAATCTCCAAACTGCTTTTCACAGTGGCTTTTTTACATTCCCAAAGACAGTGTATAAGACTTAAAAAAAAAGAATCAGCTTTTATTTTAGATTCAGGGGGTACACGTGTAGGTTTGTTACATTGGTATATTGCATGATACTGAGGCTTGGGGTATGATTGATTCTGTCACCAAGGTAGTGAACATTGTACCCAATAGTTAGTGTTTCAACCCTCTCTCCCACCACCCCTTCTCCAGTGTCTATTGTTGCCCTCTTTATGTCCATGTGTACCCAATGTTTAACTCCCATTAATAGGTGAGAACATGCAGCATTTGGCTTTCTGTCTGTGTGTTAACTTGTAGTCCCATTTTTTTTTTTTTTTTTTTTTTTTGAGATGGAGTCTTGCTCTGTCACCCAGGCTGGAGTGCAGTGGCACGATCTTGGCTCACTGCAACATCTGCCTCCCAGGTTCAAGCGATTCTCCTGCCTCAGCCTCCTGAGTAGCTGAGATTACAGGCACACGCCACCACACCTAGCCAATTTTTGTATTTTTAGTAGAGATGGGGTTTCACCCTGTTGGCCAGGCTGGTCATAAACTCCTAACCTCAAGTGATCTGCCTGCCTTGGCCTCCCAAAGTGCTGGGATTACGGGCGTGAACCACTGCACCCAGCCATAGCTCCATTTCTTGAGCTAACACTGACTGTCTTTGTTCCACGCATCCTATCCTAACCCTCTTGCAGTCCTGCAGTGGTCTTTGGGACACAGTCACCTTCCATGTAGCAGACTGCCATACTCTTTGCTGATTTTCTGGATTGTGCTGGATGCTAATCCAGGGTCATGTCCTTGCGCTGATCCCTTCACTTCTTCGTTGTTTTTTGCCCACTTGCATGGTGCCTCACTTTGAAGCCAGAGTTCTATGGATGCCTATCTGTTCTCGAGTCCCTTCTGTGTGATTTTGGCATCCTTTCTAACAAACTGAGGAGTTTCTCAGCTCTGACTTTGGACTAGGAAGACCACAGCCTTGCTGTCACCTTGCCCTCTCCCCTACTCCAAGCGTTGGTGCTATCCATCAAGAACTTGGGCTGAGAATGTCATTCCTACCCTTACCAGCAGTAGGAGTATCCTACTATCAGAGAAGAGTTGGATTTGGTGAGAGCATTTGGCTAAAACTTTGGCCCTTGAAGCCAGATCTGGATTTATCACTTCCCAGGTGGTGACCTGAATATCAGCTTCCTCACTTCGGAAATGGAGATAATAATAAGGCCTCTTCCATAGGATTGTTGTGAGGATTAAATGTAATCATGCCTAGCAGACTTTTTGCACAGTCCCTAACATATAGTAGGTGCTGAATAAATGTTGGGTATTTTATTTCCTTGTATCCTTTGAAAGACACTTGGTAACATTACCTAAAACCAAGGTTCAGGAAGGTTGAGTAACTTGTCCACAATCACTGTTACAAGGGATGGAAATGAGACCAGAAGCCCATGTTCCAACCCCTTCCATATCCTGCCTCTTTGAAAATCAAGCCCCTGGCCAGTCTGAATTTCTGAGCAATACTCTGCCCACCTGTTGGGCAGCTCCAGCTTGGATCCCCCCTGGTGCCAGGCGTCTGTCTGAATCGTGACGAGAACATGTTGATCCCTGTTGGACCTGTGCCTAGCCCACCCAGCAGAAACTTCCCCGCCAGCCTCTGCAGCAAGGACAGCTCTCTCAGCTCCCGTTCCAACCTACAGAGCAGAGCCGGTGCCAATGCCACTCTCTGCCCCAGGCCTGTCTGACTGCAGGTAGGCTGCTCTGACTCACCGGAGAATCCTGAGCTCTGACTCATTTTTTGTCTAATGTCTTTTGCAGGGTCAACATGATAGCCACATATGGAAGGGGCGTGGAGAAGAAAGGATAGGGGAAAAAGAAGAAAGGTTGTTTTTACCATCAGCCCTGTGTTGAAGTCAACAGGAAATGGCCCAGTGTGAATCAACCACTATACTGTCCCGAGTAAAAGGGAATGAAGATCTCTTCTGAGTGACTTAAGAGTTAATCAGGACCAGGTCAAGAGTTTATCACCCAGAGTTCCATGTTTGAATTTTGGAGAATTCCCTTTGTTTCATTTCAGCACATTCACTTCAATGCCCGTGTCTATTTTAATAGCCTGGAATGCAATTCCCTTTGCCCATTATTCTCTTTCGCTATGGGTTTTTCCGACCCTCGGGGTAGATTTATGCTTCTAGTTGAATGATTACTCAGTGAGTCTTTGCCAAGGGATGTTCTGTTCCAAGAATGACACATCTCTTTGGGGATGACTCTCTACCTAACCAGGGTGGGTGGGAGGTCAGGGGAAGCCCCTACCCAGAAGAAAATAGTTTCTTTGTGTGCCTGAAGAAAAACACTCAGATGATGAACAGCCTGATTTGGGGGCTGTGTGTGGGTGAGCCACTCCAGTGAAGTCGTCCTCAACGCTCCCTCAGAAGGAGAGATTATGAATTTAATGAGCAGAAGAATTCTGACAAGCCTTAAAGCCAAAGGCAATTAGCAAAGGATGAATAACTTGAATTCTTTGCAGTTATGAAATCACTTCATCCTAATGAAATTGTACATTGCATATATCTTTATAATATGTTTTATCTATATATCTACATGGCACAAAAGACTATAATACAATCTTCTATGTGCATATACACGCATTTCTTACTGTGCATTCAGTGACACACTAGTACTAGGAGATGGGACATGAAAATAGAGTGTCATGGTCAAATCTAATTGGAAATGCTACATGCTAGGGCTCCAACATGTATGCACAAAGGCCACTGGATAAAGGGGACATCCCCGTTGGGATATAAATATTCTGAGAAATCTTACAATGAGGATCTTGTTTATTGACTCTCACATTTCAATTATATTTGAATATACAATCATCTCCCTGCCCTAATACCTACCAATGTCCCCAAAGAATCAATGCTCTACAATGCATTTTGAGGAATGCTGTAATACTGTAATATGACACTTTTTGCAGGGCAGACCAAAATGTTCTCTTCTTTGATGATGCCAATGCTGAAAATATTTTTGCCATTCATGTTTTGCCATTGCTTTAAAATACTATGTGAGGCTCTTTAGAATGTAGTAAATGGTGATCAAACTTTGTTCTCTGAGGTGATTTTTAGAAACTGCCTTTACTCAAATGTATGTCTATTGAAATTAGACAAGTGACTGATTAAGCCAAGCCATACAAGCCAACAGCAAAATATGTCTGTATGACTGAAAAAAAATAAGCTTTGGGGTCTTTCTCACTTCATAACTGGATAATTATACCAACTTTTGGTCTGGATTCCCAATCTCTGCCCTTTCCCTGCCTTATGCTATGTTAACACTGGACTAACCTTTCTAAATTAAATGATACCTTGTCACTTTCCTTAATCAGAGCCTTGGGGGTCCCTGGGATGAGACTCTCCTGCATTGCCCCATTTTAAAGATTTCCAAGAATCCCCATGCATGCAAACTTATTTTCTTCTACTCTCCTAATCCATGACATTTCCAAACTAGTGTTCTTAGTGTCTTGAAATTTCCTGGGAACTCCTTGTCATGTGCCAGTTGCCTGAGATATTCAACTTAATTCTTTCGACCAATGTATAATTACTTAAGACCCAATTTATTCATTATCTTTTCTTATAGCTTGATTAAATATGCACATATTCATCAGTGTAATTGTTCTTTAGATGTCTTTAAGATTTCCAGGCTATATTTCAGTCTGAAGAAAGGGAACCTATTGAAAAATTACATAAAATATAAGAAATCATTTTAATTCTGGAATATATGATATCCTCTGGAATATCTGACATGGTCTCAGATATGTATCACATTTTCTCATGTAACATAATTTAGCAAAGAATTATTTACTCCCATAATATAGGACAATTACTTCACGTTCCTGACTCTCAACAGCATTTTAAGTTATTCGATGCCAAAGAGTCACGTCTTTCAGTTTTTCTGACTTCTTCTTGCACGTGACACATGTGAAGTCTTCTCAAATCTTTTCTAGTATGAGGAAGAGTAAAAAATAAATTTTAACTACTTTATGAAAATGTATTGATTATTTTATATGTCAGAGTTTCAGTGGAAACAAGAAAGCTAGGCAGTTTCTGCTTAGGTTAATGTTTTGTCAATTTTTCAATTCCTCCATTCTATTCTACAATCAAATCGTTCCTTCATGTCTAGGTGCCATTCATTTGGGAGAGACAAAGAGTGTCTTGTGTAATTCAGGAATCCACTAACATGGTACTTTCCGAAAAAAAATGATAAATCAGGATGACCTAAAGAAGTAAGAATGCATGGCCCCAATCCCTGTCTGTTTCCACACCTGGCCATAGCCCTTCTATATATTCACCATATTGCTCTGAGGGTGTGAGCCATGACTCCTCTCTGGAAAACTCAGCATTACGTAACGTGTGGTTAAGCCCCTGAGAAACACTGTAGATATAGTATTAGACCAATAATGTGAGGAAGATGAAGTATGAGTGCTTTACCATAAACTGCAACACTGAGGATCATTAAATGATATTTCTGACCCCTACTCTGTCTACATTTCATTGTTACCTTGGTAGCAAAATGGCTTTAATTTTTATTACAAAATTCTGGTAGACTGGCATATCATCATAATGGCAAACCCTAGGTTCTGCCCAATTGCCTTACCATTTAAAAACATTTCAAACTTGCATTACACTGGTCTGATAATTTATTTCCATGAATACCACATTTCCTATTGAAGAGCGGAAGGTATAGAATTTGAGGAACTTCACTTGGACAAAAGAAACTCTGGAGCCCATGGAACACCAACACCTGCAGGTGTGCTAATGCTAGAAATGAGCAAAACATTTATGAACAAATTCAGCACTTTGGTCCTACTGTATATGGCTTGACACTGACTAATACTTATTATTAGGATGTTTACATGATCTTAGTATGCTGCAGTGACCTATAAGATCTTTATTGTGGAAAATGTTTTCCCCAGATGATCGTCCAGGTTTCAGAGGCATGGACACAGAGCTGGAAGTGAGGGGCAGAGGTCATCTCCTGGGCGAGTTACCGATCTGTATAGTGACGATTGGCAGAGTTACTATTAGAGTGCAAAGGCACAGTGATAGCATACCCTACTGAAAAGTACACATCACAGCCATTCTTTCAGACTTGTAGAAATTTGGAGACGTCTATGTGACTTAAAATGTCAGCTGATTTTAACCCTTTCATCATTAGATCCATTGATGTAAAAAATGTAACACGAGAAAAATTAAATCCTGTGTATTTTTTCCTGGACAGAGGATTGTTACACTAAGGGTTTCTACATAATTTACCTTCCAAATCAGGCCAATTAAAAAAAAATCGCACATCATAATTGTGTGTACTTATGGGGTACACAGTGATGTTTTGATACATATAATGTATAGATCAGATTATCATCTCAAACATTTATTATTTTTTTGTTTTGGGAACATTCAATATCTTCCTTCTAACTCTTTGAAATGACATAATATACTGTTGTTAATTATTCATCTTACAGTGTCATAGAATGCTAGAACTCATTCCTCCTATCTAGCTATAATTTTCTATTCTTCAACAAATCTTTTCCTATGACCTCCTTCCCCCTCTATTTCACAGCCTGTAGTATCTTCGGTTCTACTTTTTCCTTTTATAAGATCCAGTTTTAAGAGAGAAAGGGACCACAGCTAATACTTAATGCTGGAACAACAGATATAAATCTGGGATACTAAATTATACTATACAGTACTAAATTAGGGTTTAGAATGTATCCTGAAAAGTTAAAATGCAGACGGTGCTTAAAAGAAAGCAAGGGATATAATAAAAGATGCAAAAATTAAATGACAAATAGATCACTAAAAAGTGCTTATCATTCCCAGATATTTAAAATTACTCCCTTCCCTGAACTCGATAGTCAAATACTCAAAAACACTTATTGTTGAAAAATGATCTTGAGAAGGGCAGTCCCAAGAGAAGTATTTGGTGTGCAAGAATTCTAAGCTCCAGTGTTTCTGACGAATGGGGTAGAGGAAGACCCTGGCTTTGACTCCCACAGGACCTTCTTTCCTCCCCATTGGCGATTAGTCACTCCATGTTTAAAACTGAAACGTTCATTTTAAATACTACAAAAATGTGGCACAGAGCGCAGGCAAGGCATCTGTTCCAGCAAAATGTTATGTTTTGATCATTTTCAAAAATGATTTTTCTGTTTTTAAAGAAAGTGTGTGGACATGGGGATGAGTCAGTCAATCTGAGGGGTACTGTATGCTGGGTTATTTTGAAAGCTGCAAAATTTAAAAATACATGGAAAGAAAATAATTTTCCTTAAATATTATTTCAATTTTATTCTTTGACTTAGTATTTTTTTTTCTTTTTTAATCTTTCCATAGCATCAGATTCCTTGCCAGAGGAAAAAAATGCCATCCTTGAAGGCAGCTATAGAATCATCATCATATGGAATTCTAGATACAGGCCTACAAAAATGTTTATACTTGTATTCAAAGATCTAGGTAATCTTTATTGGAAAAAGTGGCATATCTTATGCGAAGGTGATGTACTTAGATATATAACTGCACTTAAAAAAAACAGTTCCAGATTACTTAAATATTACCAAAAATCAATGTATTCCCTGTATAGAACTTCTACCACTTAATATTAGATCTACTACTCAAGTGTGATTGTACAAAAATTGTATCATAACCTCAATATTTTCAATCCTAATACACACGCCCTTTCATTTTCTGAAATGAAATGCATTTAGTTTACTAACAGTGGTTCATAGCCCCGGCCCTGCCCAAATGTAGGCTATTCTCCAAAACTAGAATATTTGGAAGTCTTAATGTAGGACACAATAAAACAAAATTTCAGTAAGATTTCTCTTACTTTTTTTTTTCTCTGTAGTCTTGCAGTATTCCTTTTCCATAGACCCTCAAAAGTAAGCTGAGCCACTCTGTTTATGGGCATACTCATGTAGTTTGGTCTCACTTTGCTAGCTCAAATCCCCACTGAGGAAGAAACCCTCAAGTTCTAGTAGAGAACAAACACCAACTTGTTGTGTTTCCCATAGCAGATCACCTTATATGTGTCCATTTCTTTATCTGGAGAAACGGGGAGACATGACAGTTACCCACTTCCATCATAGACTGCTGAATTCTGAGATGTTAGAAATTATTTGCGTTTGTAAAGCATGCACCAGTTAGAGTTTAAAATTCCACCATATTGGTTGAACCAGATCAGAACAGCCACCTAAACAACTATTTTTATCTTGATCTGTTCATTTTGGCCATCTAAAGCAGCACAATCAATTGGACCAACCATTCTGAGATACAAATTGGCTGGTAAGAAAGCCAAAACACCAGATTGGCTGCTTTTTTTAATTGGTGTTTTTCACGATATGAAAATATTGGGTGAAAATGGAAAAACTGAGTCAAAGATCCAGATGTTTGATCTTCCCGTTGCCAAATAACCACACATTTTGTAGCATTCATATTTGCAACTGAATTTCTCAGCTTTCACCAGAAAGCCTGTCATCATATAGATATAGCCTTAGAAGATCTGTAAACACAAAACTGATATGGTCCCAAGAAAAAAGAATCTCTTTTACCCAAGAGAACAGTTGCTTGTGTATCTGCTGTTTTTTCCTTACTAGGCAGCTTCCTGAAAAGGAAGGGACAAGGGCCATTGTTCAAAATCCTGCAGTGTTCCCATCTTTATCTAGGCCTAAGTCTGCCTAGAAAGGAGCATACCTCCGTAAGCTGATTAACAGCCACAACAAGAAGAGCTTCTCTCCTGAATTGGTTCAATTAGTCATTCAGATGTAGATACAAAAGCATCACTGCATCATTGCCAGGGGCATGACCCAGGCCCAGGTCTTTTGAATTGACCTGTTAAACACTGACCAGGACTTCTGGTAGGCATTGGAATGGGTGCATCAAGCTGTTCTACATATTCTAAATCCAGTCTGCTAACAACACTTACGTAGTTCAAATGAGCTTAGCAAAAATGAATACTATTACCCTTAAGCATGTGTGGTGGGGGCAGGGGGGATAAAGTTACGAGTTAAATGTATTGTCATTTTGCCTATTTCTGATGGTTGACATTTGTTTGCATTACTTCTTCTGCACCCAGGCACATATTAATTCAAAGCCACAACCACAGTATGTATTATCTGTAATTTTTCTTTTCTCCTCCTTGGATTCACTCCTCTTGAAATATCACATTTTAATTATGTGCATAGCAATGACTTCATTGCTTCTTAACTCAGCAGCAGCCAACTCATTTTCCCCCGATGGTATGATGACCTGTCCTGTGGGAGAAATCCATCTGTTTATATTCTTTAAGCTGTATCTACACAAGGAACAGGTTTTGTATGTTTTGAAACCATCTTTCCTCATTTCACTACTTATTGCTTGCCTAGAAAGGAGAAAGCAAGGAACCAAGAGGAAATCATCACATTCAGTAAGCATTTCTAGCAACACTAATAAAGTGAGCACACTTGCATAAAGAACATGGCCTAAAAATTATCAAAGGCCGTGGATTCCACCCAAGGTAAGTATTTTATCTCAGTGTCAAATACATGTATAAACCCATTAGCATGGGACTTTGTATACAGAGTAACAAATAATAGCTATATTTTTCATTAGGATAACATATGAAAGGACCAAAAGATGAAATATTTGACCCTTGGTACTGTGTGAATGTTAATGAAAACTCTTTCTGCAGACCCGATTGTCTATCTGATGCTAATAATAGGTTTATAAAGGAAAGTGATTTTACCTGTCTGGCATGAATTCCTGGCTTGACAGTAAACATTGTTTGAAATGTACTTAATAGAGTGCCTTCAAAAGAAATTTTGTACTGTCAACTTACTTTTACAAGTAATTGGAGAAGATTGTTATCACCTGTCACAGGAAATCTTTACATGAGAAGGGTTTATTCCAGGAAGAATTCAGTGTTCATCTGTAGAACGTTTTGCTCATCCATATAGTTTCTGGATTCCACCATGGATAGAATGGTCTTCACTGATGATGGCCCCTGTTAATTGTGGAAATTCTATCCAATGAGATAATGTCTCAGATTTGGATCCAGAGAAAACTCTAAGAGCAGTCCTGGGACAGAGCTGGTAAAAGATTGGAAAAGTGCCCTTCTCAGTCTGTAGGGAAGGCACATCTTCACAGGGAAGAATGAATATAATTCTTCTTCACACTCACTCATCAAAGAACTAGGTAAAGACCCATGAGGATACAAAGCATTGTTTAATCTAAGCAATGTCACATTTAGCCAATCCCCGGCAGCCCATAATGATAGCCAAGCACAGCCTCATTCAGACATAAACAGGCTCAATTTTAGAACTAATACAAATTTTGATTAGCAGGATATTCTTAGGTTCTTCACAAACAGTTAGAAATGGAAGATAGTTTATTACTGTCCTATCCGTGAGCTCCAAGAGCTTGGAGGTGGACAGGGGGCTGGGTACCCATGAGAGTGTGCTACTTCAGCTTTACTTCCTAATCCCACTGAGATGCAGACTGTATGGCTGGCCCTTCTGCTCAGCCATCATTTTTTCCTTACTGATACCTTCACATAACTGAATTAGGGATCTGAAAATTTCCCTAATCCTAAGAGACCTGGGCTCATCTATGAACCCTAGGCATATTACATAACATTTCACCACTATTTGGAAAAAAGAAAGAAAAGTATAGTAAATATACGAAGAACTAAGAAGACAGAGGCATCATTTTGGGCTGGAACATTCAGAAAAATGCTCCCAGAGGGCAAATAATATGTGTTGGGTTTTGAAGGATAAATAAAAGCTGATGATAAAGACATTCTAAGAAAGCAAATGATGAAAGAGAAGAGAAATCTGACACGCAGGGAAGAATCAGGAAGTGAATACTAGTGCTCAGGAAGTTGATTTTGTTTCATCTCTACTTCCTCAGTGAGGAGCAACACCTAGACACTCTTACTATTGTCTCCAGCAACCTTATGAGACCAATTTTTATTTATTTATTTATTTATTTATTTATTTTACCGGAAGAGAAGACATTATGTTCACAATTGCTTCTTTTCAAGTAATGGTTTCAGACTTATGTCAATTACATTCCCCAAATCCCGGTGAAGCATGTTTCATCATCCTTAAACATTGTGCCAATTATCAAGCTGTTGTCTTTCAGCTTCAAACTCACCCTTCTACTATTAGCTTTGGGAAAGTGAACCTGGGATTCTGAAAACCACTTTACTGCCTGGTCAGAGGGTGCCATATTAGACTCTGCCAGTGCAGAGACTGGGGGAGACTGCAGAGCTGGAGCAGGGAGAAGGACTTGCTCATTCCTGTCTGATTCTTGCTTCAGTGCTTCTTCACTCTAGCAGTGAGGTTGCCTTCCTGGAGCAGCAGCTGAATCTAGCTAGCAATTTTTCCAGCTCAGAATCAGGCTTATGAAATTCTTCTCAGAGACACCAGCAATACACTGGGCCTTCTTGTAGGCCTGGATTCCCACACCACAGAGCTACCTCTCCAAGCTTCTAAGGGTTGAAAGTTCCAGCTTCTTCCCTTAGTTCCCCAGCCCTATGGGTGGTGGCTCGTTCTTGCGGTTGTGCCCTCCATGATACTTTAGAATCCTTCTTTCACTCTTTCAGTTCTTCTACATGTAATTAACAGTTCTTTATATGGAATTCTCTCCATTAAAATAACCTGAGTGGTTTCAGTTTCCTAACCAGACCCTGACTGAATCACAGATGAAGAACCTAAAACTTAAATAGATTATTTAGTTAATTAACTTTTTTAAGTTCCCACAAGTAACTTGTAATGCTGGTGGTCTAGATTTGAACTGCAGCTCTTCTGACTAATGTCTTACTCTTTTAGCCCTCACTATAATTAGCCTCCAGCTAGACACCTGCAGAGACAGAGCATTTTTTTCCCCAACTATTGCAACCCACTTGAATTAGTCAAGACTTTTATGGTTTTAGGTGGTAGAAATCCAAACAGAGCTAGATTAGCACAAAGGAAGAATTTCTTGACTCATATAACTATACGTTGCGAAAGGAAAGGGTAGGAGGGGGATTCTGCTGAATGTATGGCCAGGCCCTAGCCCTGTGCCTGGGACAGAGGAGTCTCTCTTTACCACCCTCAACCTCCATTACACATGCCCACACCTCTCCTTCCTGTTTCATTTTTTCAGATTGCAGGAAACCCATCTGCTGGGTTATAAGTTCCAATTTCACCATCAGAGAGACCAAAGACTTGTTTTTTCTCCCTCTGATCCCAAGTTCAAAAATCCCAGGAAAGGGATCTGCTGGTACCTTTTGGATCGGGAGTTCATACCTGTTCCAATCACTGACGATCGGTTGTAGGGAAAGGCTATAGGGTGACATCAATGCCTTTCCAGTTTGGAATAGGTATGTTTTCCCATTGACCATAAATAGTAGTCAAGGGGGAAGGATTTATAAACCAAGAGAAGCTCCCACGTAAACCCCAGAGTTAAAATAGAGGAAGGATTTCCCAGCAGAAGCTTGTATGCTAGTCTAGGCAAGCAAAACAATAGATGTCTAATATCTTACTCTTGCTATAAACTTTGCATTCATACTCTGCATGTCTACAGTACAATAATAAATCACATCTATGTTTTGTAGAAACAAGCTATAGATCATTATTAATTAAATGCATGGGTTGTTTTGTTAAGTGACTAGTCCTACAAATACTGGATTTGAAATGTCTTCCTTTTCTTTTTATAATGTTGCTATAAAATCTTTCATAATAGTTTAAATGTGTTAATGAATCAATATATAGTCATAAGCCTCAAACACTAAAGATCTTTCAGTCAGTATTACTGGGGCCAACTCTGACATTCATAGGATGAAAAGAATTTATTTTAAAATAAATTAACGCACTTTGGAAGGCCGAGGCGGGTGGATCACGAGGTCAGGAGTTTGAGACCAGTCTGGTCAACATAGTGAAACCCCATCTCTACCAAAAATACAAAAAATTAGCTGGGTGTGGTGGTGTGCACCTGTAATCCCAGCTACTCCGGAGGCTGAGGCAGGATAACCCCAGAGGCAGAGGTTGCAGTGAGCCAAGATCCCACCATTACACTCCAGCCCAGGAGACAATGTGACTCCAACTCAAAAAAATAAACAAATGATAAATAAATTAATTAACATATACTAAGCACCGTGTCTTAGGTGGTCTTAGGTGCTGGTTTTGGAGTTTTACATTTTATTTAGCATCACAATGACCCTGTGAAGTGAGCATGATCATTCCCTCTTTTCAGAGGAGGAAATCAAGGCTTGGTGAGAGTAAATCGCTTACCCAAATGGATGAAATTAGTAGGCAGTCAATGCAGGACTATAATGTAGATCTAAAGGATTTAAAGCCACATTTTATTTGCACTACATCAGGTTTTCCCCACTGAGCTCTGTGGAGTGCAGTTTTTAGCAGAGACACCTCAGGGGCCACTACCAGCTCCAGTCAGCTGGACTTGTACATCTGACTCCACCTTGCCCCCATCTCTGCATCAGAAAGCAGCTCTGCCTTCATACCGTGTTCATTCAGCGTTTCTTTTGAGGCTCTCTTTAAAATAAATTAAACCATGGTAACTTTATACTAGCAGCATCCCTGCCCTCCACTCACTACATGCCAGCAGCACTCCCTTCTCTAGTGGCAGCAATAAAAAATGTCTCCTTGGCTGAGCGCAGTAGCTCATGTCTGTAATCCCAGCGATTTGGGAAGCTGGGACCAGAAGTTTAAGCCTACCCTGGGCAACGTAGCCAGACCCCTATCTCTCCAAAAAGAAAGTTTCCAGATATGGGATTGGTAAATGTCCCCTGGATGGTAAGGTAAAATCATGCCCCAGTTGAGAACTATTGTTTTAAAACAATCCACCTCTTTTATGTTTGTTTGTTTGTTTTTGTTTATAGAAGGAAAAGGTTTAATCCACTCACTGTTCAGCATGGCTGGGGAGGCCCCAGGAAACTTACAATTATGGCAAAAGGTGAAGCAAACATCCTTCTTCACATGGTGGCAGAAAGGAGAAGAATGAGCAAATGGGGGAAAAGCACCTTATAAAATCATCAGATCTCGTGAGAACTCACTCACTATCATGAGAACAACATGGAGGTAACCACCCCTGTGATTCAATGACCTCCCACCGGGTCCCTCCCATGACATGTAGGAATTACGGGAACTACAATTCAAGGTGAGATTTGGGTGGGGACACAGCCAAACCATATCACTATGTTTTATGATATTTTATATGCATCTTAGTGTATTGCCTACGTTCACAATTATTTATTTATTTATTTTTAATTTTAAAATTTTTTTTATTTGTCCATAAGTTATTGGAGTACAAGTGGTATTTGGATACATGCATAAGTTCTTTAGAGGTGATTTGTGAGATTTTGGTGCACCCATCACCCGAGCAGTATACACTACACCATATTTGTAGTCTTTTATCTCTCATCCCCTCCCACTCTTCCCCCGAAGTCCCCAAAGTCCACTGCGTCATTCTTGTGCCTTTGTGTCCTCATAGCGCAGCTCCCATATGTCAGTGAGAATATACAATGTTTGGTTTTCCATTCCTGAATTACTTCAGTTAGAATATTAGTCTCTAATCTCATCCAGGTCACTAAAAATGCTGTTAATGTGTTCCTTTTCATGGCTGTGTAGTAGTATTCCATTGTATATGTATACTAAAGTTTCTTTATTCACTTGTTGATTGATGGGTATTTTGGTTGGTTCCACGATTTTGCAATTGTGAATTGTGGTAAACATGCATGTACAAGTATCTTTTCTGAATAATAACTTCTTTTCCTCTGGGTAGATACCCAGTGGTGGGATTGTTGGACCAAATGGTAGTTCTACTTTTAGTTCTTTAAGGAGTCTCCACACTGTTTTCCATAGTGGCTGTACTAGTTTACATTCCTACCAGCAGTGTAGAAGTGTTCCCTGTTCCCCACATCCACACCAACATCTACTTTTTTTCTTTTGATATTTTGATTATGGCCAATCTTGCAGGAGTAAGGTGGTATTGCATTGTGGTTTTGATTTGCGTTTCCCTGATCATTAGCAATGTTGAGCATTTTTTCATATGCTTGTCTTCCATTTGCATATCTTCTTTTGAGAATTGTCTATTCATGTCCTTAGCCCACTTTTGGATGGGTTTTTTTTTTTTTTTTTTTTTTTACTGATTTGTTTGAGTTCATCGTAGATTCTGGATATTAGTACTTTGTCAGACATATAGATTGTGAAGATTTTCTCCCACTCTGTGGGTTGTCTGTTTACTCTGCTGACTGTTCCTTTTGCCATGCAAAAGCTCTTTAGTTTAATTAGGTCCCAACTATTTATCCTTGTTTTTATTGCATTTGCTTTTGGGTTCCTGGTCATGAAATCCTTGACTAAGCCAATGTCTAGAAGGATTTTTCCAATGTTAATTTCTAGAATTTTTATAGTTTCACGTCTTAGGTTTAAGTACTTAATCTGCCTTGAGTTGAAGTTTGTATAAGGAAAGAGATGAGGACCCAGTTTCATTCTCCTACATGTGGCTAGCCAGTTACATTTTTTTTTCTTTTGAGATGGAGTCTGGAGTGTAGTGGTGCGATCTCGGCCCACTGCAACCTTTGCATCCTGGGTTCCAGCAATTCTCCTGCCTCAGCCTCCCGAGTAGCCAGGATTACAGCCACATGTCACCATGCCCAGCTAATTGTTTGTATTGTTTTGTAGAGATGGAGTTTCACCATGTTGGCCAGGCTGGTCTCGAACTCCTGACCTTCAAGTGATCTGCCTGCCTCGGCCTCCCAAAGTGCTGGGATTACAGGTGTGAACCACCATGCCCATTTCTCTTCTCATACAAAGATACTGTTAATGGGTTTTAAAGGTTTTTTAAAAATGGGTTTTTTAAAAAAATGGAACCAGGGCATCATAATGTGTTATATTTATAAACACCTGAGTTCAAAATGATATTGAACTGTTGTTTTTACTGAAATCTTTACACGGGTCATCACATTTTGAAAGCTTTAAAATGCTAGAGCCAAACATTGAGCAATTATCTTAAGTGTTAAGAAATTTGCTTCTAATTTGTGACTTTTGATGTTGTTCTTCATTAATACTCAGGCTTGTTGAGAGAAGCGAGCATCTTAGCACTGGAAGGAATGTCAAGAGGTTATTGGCTGCACCACTATGCCTACTTGCAAATCAACATCTGGACCATTCCTAGATCAATGTTTAAGAGCAGGGAATCATGGGCACTGGCTGTATCTAATTATTGCCAGATAATATTACTTAAAATGAAAGTTCCTTAATGTTTACCTGACACATCATTGGCATCTCATTCAGCAAGCTACTTCATTTATTTAGGTTGGCATAATTCTCCAGCACACACAAGAATTATCCCCTGATCAAAGCTAGGCATCATATGGGCTTTAATGAGGCTGTTTTATGGTTAAGCTGGGAAAGCCTTTCCCTCACCTGTAAAATTTGTAAGACAAATTATTTTGATCATAGAAATTGAAGAAAATTGGACCTCAATGGCTCATTTTTATGTTTTAGAGAGCTTTCAAAAATTATTTTATAAGAATAATTTTTATTCTGCCTATAAGTTCTCTTTGTCTTACTTTCCAGTTAGGGTATGATGATCTTTTATTTAGTTATGTGTCATTGATAGGTGACTCAGTTTTTCTTTGGGAGGTGCCATTCTCAGCCATCTCCTCCATAACTAGCTACAGGATGGCGTATTAAGAGATTTGCTTCTGATTCCACTGGAAACACAAACTATCAATGTATTAGCAAAGCAATATATAGAAAGGATTTCCTAAGGATACTTAGTCTATTCCCCTAGAGATCCTTAAACTGTGAGGCCCAAGGGTTTTAAAAGGGTTATGAACCCCCCAAAATTAAAAATTATGTAAAAATGTGTGTTAAATTTAGGGAGGTAAGGAAGCTGGAGAGATTTTCAGACATCTTGGTCCAAAAATATTGCCCTTTTAAACCAAGTTACGGGAACTGAGAATTATATAATCTGTAGCAGCCTCCTCTGTGGAATTGGTTTGACTGATTGTGCTTTGTTGATATGCCATAAATCCTGAAGGCACTCCTTATGATACTAACAGCTGTTTCTCCTATAGAGATGTTTGTGGAGAGTGTTTTCTGTTGCATTATACAGTTTATTCTTTATGAGTAAACCTTGGGGAAAAAATTCTCTTTTAGTGTAAGTGTGAAGAATAGCTATGCATCCACTGACCAATTATTTGGTGTTTATATTATGGGCAAAAGGAGTTGTGAGACTGCCCACATTTCTCTCCTTATCTTGGCTGTGGGAAAGCCTAATGCTCAATTTGTGGTCCACCTTTTAGCAACTGTACAGGACTCCTTGGTATGCTTGATTGGATCAGACACATTCTTGGTTCCATTTTCTGTCCCTGGGGCTGTTTTTCTTTCTTTTCTTCCTCAAAATCCTAATATTTATATTACTGTGCTGTTGTATAACTGTTTATGAGGTTCAAACCTGTTTTGAAACATGGTAGATTGTAAATACACTTTTTAAATAGTAACAAACAACTAAAATGAAAAAGAACAAAGCCAAATGATTGATGGTATTCTGTGGCTGGGGAAGATGCTGATGACAAAAAGGACCTTCACATATGAATAGGAATTCTTCCAATAGAGAAAGTAGAAGAAGCGTTGTTGCAGGAGGATTGTAGCAACAATGGCATTAGATAAGCTTGAGGAGTTTGAAAGGAGCAGCAGCCCTTGTTTGCATGGATTGAGACTGGAGAGAATAGGAGGAACATCATGGTTTGCAAGCTAAGTTAGACTCAGGTTGTGAAATGCCCGGTTTACTGTGCTATGGGTGTGGCTTTATCTTGCAGACAATGGAAAATGACTAAGTAACTTAAGTCACAAAAGTGGTGTGATCAGAATGTACTCTAGGAAGATAACTCTAGTGACCCTGAGGAGGAAGTGGAACTAATGGAGAGAATGAAGGCATGAAGACCTGTTCAAGTCATTTACAGCCTGTTTGTTTGTTTGTTTTCCCCATCTCAGAGCCAACTCTCAGAGCCAAATAAAAAACAGACCAGGTTATACAGGAATAGCCTCTTTGCCTCCAGAAAACAAGGTCTGAAAGAAAAAAAAATCTTGGCCTCCTGATCCGGAATCCTGGACTGCTGGGAACCTAAAAGTCCAGTTGCTCTGCTTACCTTCATCCCACATGACCCATTTTTTCCAGGAGTCTCTGCTCAGGTTCTAGGTGTCCATCCATTCAATCTCTTCATTCCAGTCCTAGGTACCCATGTCATTGCTTCAGCCCATTGACTAACAACCACAGCTCTCTTCTTCACTCCTGTCAGTTTCCTTTGATGTGGGCATAGACCTTGAACCAGTAATCTCACATCTTAACTTGAATCGCCTTCCCTGGTTTACAGAATCACCAAGTGCTGAGAATAGCTGCTGCCTGGAAATCTGGTTGCCACGCCCAACTTTTCCTATGTCCATTATCCACAGATTATTGATTTTGCTAAGGGTGTCCTAAGTTTGGTATACCTCTTTGGACTTGCTAGGGCTGGAAGAGTACCCCTGCTATTTTTATCAGCTTCTTTTCTGCCCTTACCTCTCTTAATCTTGTGATCATAGCCTATGTCCTTCTCCTGCAGGGAACTCCAAAAATGTAGTGAACCAGAGGTCAGCCTGTTTACTGAGGATAAGGAAGCTGTTGGTATATAGTCGTGTCCCATATAATGAAGTTTTGGTCAATGGACCACGTATACAATGGTAGTCCCATAAGATTATAATGGAGTTGAAAAATTTCTATCACCTCATGATGTCATAACCCATTGTAACACTGTAGTACAACACGTTATTCATGTGATGATGCTGGTATAAACAAACCCACTGCACTGTCAATTGTATAAAAATCTAGCACATTCAATTATGTACAGCACATAATACTTGAGGACAATAATAAATGACAATGTTACTGGTTTATGTGTTTACTATACTTTTGACCATTATTTTGGAGTGTACTCCTACTTATTAAAAAAAGTTAACTATAAAACAGTCTCAGGCAGATCCTTTGGGTGGGTTAGAGTTAGGGTTAGGGCATTTTTTGTTACAGGAGATAACAGCTCCATGTGTGTTAGCAACCCTGAAGACCTCCTAGTGGGGCAAGATGTGAAGGTTAAAGACAGTGATATTGGTGATCCTGACCCTGTGTGGATCTAAGCTACTGTGTGTGCTTGTGTCTTAGTTTTTAACAAAAAAGTTAAGAAATATAAAATAAAAAATTTAAAAATAGAAAAAAGCTTATAGAAAAAGGATATGCAGAAAGAAAATATTTTGTACAGCTGTACAACGTGACTGTGTTTGAAACTACTATAAAAGAGTCAAAAAATAAAAAATTAAAAGTTCATAAAGTTAAAAAGTTGCAGTACCTAAGGTTAACTTATTATTGAAGACAGTTTTCAATATATTTAGTGTAGCTTAAATGCAGTGTTTATAGTCTGCAGTAATGTACAATAATGCCCTAGACTTTCACATTACTCTCCACTCAGTCACTGACTCCCCAGAGCAGCTTCCAGTCCTGCATGCTCCAGTCATGGTAAGTGCCCTATACAGTGTACTATTTTAAAAAATGTTTTATACCATAGTTTTACTGTTCTTTGTAATATTTAGATACAAAAATACTTTCCATTGTGTTGCAATTGCCTACAGAATTCATATAGGAACGTGCTGTACAGGTTTGCAGCCTACGAACAGTAGGCTATACTATACAGCCTAAGTGTGTAGTAGGCTATACAGTCAGGTTTGTGGTAAGTACATTCTGTGATGTTCGCATAATGAAATTGTCTAATGATGCATTTCTCAGAATATATCCACATCTCATTAAGCAACACAGGACTGTACTAGTAATAAATTAAAAGACTGAACTGTGACAATAGAAATAAGGAGTGGGATTGAGAAGTCTTTCAGTTGTGAGATTCAATTGTGAGAATTTTATGATTGGATGGTAAGGTTGAGTGATGAAGAATCAAAGAAACGTCTTTGTTTTGAAGCTTGGCTGAGTATTGATGATGACACTGACTCATTTCTACTTCAGTCCTCTCTCGCTCCTCTGTCTGTCATTGTCAAGCTTCTCGGCTACCCATGCTGTAGTCACCCCTTAACGTCCTCCCATTCAGTCTTCACTCCTTCTGGTCTATGTCTCTCTCCATTCTGTATTCTTCCTCCACCTCTTCACTGAGCCTTTTCTTTCTCAAGATAGTCAGAAAACTCCATGATGCCAAATCCCATCTCAGGAGCTCTCTCAACAGCACTGGGCACCAATGTTTATCATTCTTCTCTTGTTGAAACATTCCCTTCTCTTGGCTTTTGTAACACAATCCTCTCTTGGGTTTCTTTCTTCTTTTATGACCTACCCATCTTATTCACCATTGACTCAGCAAACATTCATTGAATTCACACACTGTGTTGGGTACAGTTCCAAGAGCTGGGATATGGTAGTAAACCACACTGACAAAATCTCCAACCCCATAGAACTGGCATTCCCGTATGGGGAGACAAACAGTAAAATAAATACCTAAAATGGATGGTATGTGAGATAATGAGAAACGTTAAGGAGAAAAATAAAACTGTGAGGTATGAAGAGCAAGGCCAGTAGATGAGGTCTGGGCAGTGAGAAGGGAAACTGGGGGCCTACTAGGGTTTATTAGGACTTTGACTGTGTATTCCAAGTGAGATAGGAATCACATGAACAATTTTAAGCTGGTAAGTGACAAGATCCAACACATCTCACAGAATCATGTTGGCTTTTGAATTGGGAAGAGATTGCCTGGGTACAAGGATAGAAAAAGGGAG
The DNA here is from genome assembly GCF_000951045.1 of Mandrillus leucophaeus. Lineage (NCBI taxonomy): Eukaryota > Metazoa > Chordata > Mammalia > Primates > Cercopithecidae > Mandrillus > Mandrillus leucophaeus. The sequence goes on from NW_012105054.1 coordinate 1,006,740, forward strand.
GTGGCTATGGTTGTCTGGTCATTGAACCAGGGTACTTGTGGTGTATGTGGTAAAATAAAAACAAAATGAATTCTGGAGATACATGGAGGTACAGATGATGGTATTTGTTGATGGGTTAGATGTGGGTGTGAAAAAAAGAAGAGAAAAAGAAGTAAAGAATGACTCTAAGCTTTCTGACATGATTTTTTTAAAAAAAGAATGGAGCTGTATTAATTTAAATGGGAAAGATGACAAAACAGGTTTGGGAAGGCTGATCAGTTTTGGTTGTAGATATGATATACTTGTGTAATGAAATATTTGAGTTTGGGTAGAGTTTCAATAAAGAGAGACACACTTCTCAAAAGAAGACATTTATGCAGCCAACAGACACATGAAGAAATGCTCATCATTACTGGCTATCAGAGAAATGCAAATCAAAACCATAATGAGATACCATCTCACACCAGTTAGAATGGCGATCATTAAAAAGTCAGGAAACAACAGGTGCTGGAGGGGATGTGGAGAAATAGGAACAATTTTACACTGTTGGTGGGATTGTAAACTAGTTCAACCATTGTGGAAGACAGTGTGGTGATTCCTCAAGGATCTAGAACTAGAAATACCATTTGACCCAACCATCCCATTACTGGGTGTATATTCAAAGGATTATAAATCATGCTGCTATAAAGACACATGCACATGTATGCTTATTGTGGCACTATTCACAATAGCAAAGACTTGGAACCAACACAAATGTCCCTCAATGATAGACTGGATTAAGAAAATGTGGCACATATACACCATGGAATACTATACAGCCATAAAAAAGGATGAGTTCATGTCCTTTGTAGGGACATGGATGACGCTGGAAACCATCATTCTCAGCAAACTATCACAAGGACAGAAAACCAAAAACTGCATGTTCTCACTCATAGGTGGGAATTGAACAATGAGAACACTTGGACACAGGAAGGGGAACATCACACACCAGGGCCTGTCATGGGGTGGGGGGAGGGGGGAGGGATAGCATTAAGAGATATACCTAATGTAAATGATGAGTTAATGGGTGCGGCACACTAACATGGCACATGTATACACATGTAACAAACCTACACATTGTGCACATGTACCCTAGAACTTAAAGTATAATAATAATAATAATAAAAAGCAAGAGACACATTTGAGAAAAACCAGCATATGGATGGATTTGCAAGTCATCATACTGGATGAGATCACCAAGAAATTGGGTTTTGAAACTAAGAAAATGTCTGAGCCCTGGGGCACTCCAAAGTGTAGTTGTCTGGCTGATGAGAAGAACATCACGGAAGACTTCAAACAACTGACATTGAACAAGGAAGAAAACTAGATATGGTGCCTTGAAAGTCAAATGAGATAAATTCTTTAAAGAGCAGGGGATAAAAACTTGTGTCTCCTGATGCTGATAGAGAGACTACAGTTCTTAGTTTGCCCAGGACAAGCTTCAATCTGTTGTCTCCGCATAATTATTAATAGCTCCTCCTTTCATTCTCTTAAGTGAAGCAGTCAGCCAATTGATGGGTCCAGTAGGATCCATTGAGAATTAACTATTATATTTAGAAATGTGAAAGTCATTCATGACTTTGATATGAGTAGTTGTGTTGAGGGCCTAGGCAGAGGGGCTCAGGATAGAATTTGAGTACAAGGAATTGAGGAACATGAATAAGGACAACTGAATCAAGAGGTTTTGCTGAAAAGGGGAAGCAGAAATGTAGGTGGTAGCTGGAAGGTACACTGTTGTCAGTCAAGAGTGGTAGGTCTTGCTGGGCGCGGTGGCTCCCTCCTGTCATCCCAGCACTTTGGGAGGCCAAGGAGGGTGGATCACGAGGTCAGGAGATCGAGACCATCCTGGCTAATATGATGAAACCCCATCTCTCCTAAAAATACAAAAATTAGCTGGGCATGGTAGCACCTGCCTGTAGTCCCAGCTACTTGGGAGGCTGAGGCAGGAGAATTGCTTGAACCCAGGAG
>NW_012105054.1:1008775-1063941 GCF_000951045.1 Mandrillus leucophaeus
GGAGGCTGAGGCAGGAGAATTGCTTGAACCCAGGAGGCGGAGGTTGCAGTGAGCCAAGATTGCACCATTGCACTCCAGCCAGGGCAACAGGGCAAGACTGACTCTGTCTCAAAAAAAAAAAAAAAAAAAAGACTGGTAGGTTCTATTTGTGTGTTTATTTGTGTTGGTAGATGGGCTTCCACATTTCCTCAATTCCACCTCATTTGTCTGCCCTCTAAGTGTTGGACTTCATCAGGGAAAAGTCTTAAGCCTTTTTATTCTAAATTCTCTTCCTTGATTTACTCACTAATTCTCATGATTATAAATACAACCTAATTTTGACAACTTCCAAACAAAAAGGGTTGACTTCTTCTGTTCTGAACTCAAGATCTGCAATTTAATTGCCAGATTCAAATAGCTTCTTGAATTCACAGCTAATGAACATCTCACGTTTAACATCTCCCAAACTGAATTTCTATCCTTTTTCTTGCCAAATCTCCTTCAGCCCCATGCCTTCCCTGTCCTGTCCATGCCACCCCATTCTGTACAGAGGTGCTCAAGTCAGAAGCCTTGTGATCATTCTTGAAATTTCTTCCTTGCTTATCTTCCCATATCTCACTCATCACTAAGTCATGTCAAATCTCCCTTAAAATATAGATAGTATATTACACCAGCCCTGGATACTCAGATCCGTTCTTCATCTTTTCTCTTCTCTGTTCTATAATACAGGGAGTTTAGCCCTGGAAGGTGTGCTCCCAGGTGCCCATGTCAGCTGGTTTCTGATTGTGTTCCATTCCATCCATGGGAGGCATTGACAGGATAATGGAGCAGGAGGAAAGGAGATAACACGGCCCTTCTTTCTCCACTCATTTTAGGTGGTGTCTTCTTAACTCCAGCTTTCGATCAGGAGACTTTTGGCCAGAAACTCCAGGAATGCCATCTTCTCACCTGGTCCCTCCAGTCAAGAAGCCTGGAGGATGGATGAAGGTCCCTCCAGCCTTCATCATGCTCTGCCAGTGGGGCCAGGTGAGAAGGTGTTGTTTAATCTCCAGGTTACCTAATTTTCCCCTGTGGGCTTCTCAGAAATTCCATCACCTAACTAGTAACTTCACAGATTCAATTCCTCCACTTTCTTCTATTTTAAACAGAGTGCTTTCTAGTTGCTGTTTTGTTGGCTCCTCAGAAATGGTCATATTCACCTGCTCTTCTCCTCTTCATGAATGGCTGTATTCTAAGGTATTATCATCTCTTCCCTGCGCTGCTGCCCTCTAGCTGGTTTCTCCACCTCTCATCTTTCCTTCCTCTTATTCATTCACACAGTTGCCAGAGTGATCGTAAAAAAACAAAACAAAACAAAAAAACCAAAAAACAAAATCATGCTGTTCAGTGGCTTTCAGTTCAATATAGAATAACAGACTCCCCTCTTAACCTGCCTACAAGACCATGTATACTTTGGCCTCTGACAGTTTCTCCAACAACATCTCACTCATTCTATGCCACATCCTTCTCCCCTGCCTCCTACAGACCTTATCCTTTTCATGAAAATCCTCCTCACATATCACACAAACTTGGTTCCTTCCCTCTACCCTGTTATTTTCTATTTTGGTTTTCTGGTCTTCTCCTTTGTTTGACGCACCATGATTTGTACTCAAGTGTTTACTTGTATGTTTACGTTTTTCCTTTTTCAACAAAACCTTCAAGAGGTCAGGGAATGAGATTGTAGTGTTTCTTATAATTTAACCAGTGCCAGTTTGACTCGTAGAGTGTCTTCCTAGAGGACACCAGATAATGTTTGAATAAATGAATGAATACACTTTACTTAATCACACTAACATTTTCTTCACCGTTAGGTTCCAGTGGTTCTCTTCTCAGAGGCATAACCAATAACCAAAATGGTTGTGAATTATAGCTGGAGTTGCCAAATGGACCAGGCCCTGCTCTAATAGATCGTTAGGGGCTTTATGCTGGAAGGAAAGCTGAGGCATCTTTGGTTTGGGGAATCGGGATTCAAACAGTCACTGATCCTTTCCCAACCTCTTCCTCTTTCTCTCTGTTAATCTTATTACTTCCTCTTATCAACTCCTTCAAGTGTGCTCTACTTTTCAAAGGAAAACCCAAAGTTCTTGGCATGACATGTAAGGTTCCTGTAATCCTGTGCCAGCCTCTTTCCATATCCAGGAGTAAATGACCACCTTCCATCCCCATAGCCTGTTTTCAGTCAGTATGGCTGTCTTAGAAGTACCACTGTGACACACATGAGCGGGCTCTTCCACCCCTACTCCATGCCACTGTCCCTGAAGCTCCCTTTACCAGCAATACCTTCTCTTTCTTGCTACCTAAGAAACCCTAGTCAGCCTCCTTATCCCACACAGCACCTCCTCATATGCTGAGCTTCTCCTCAGTTCCACCCTCTGTGTCAGTCCCCCTGCTGTGTCCCCTAGCACCCAATGTTTCTCTATTTCACTGTTTATCACATTATATTTTATTGTTTTTAAAAGGTCTCACTGCTTGAGACTACGAGCAGGGACCATATCTTTTCCTATTTGCATTCCAACACATGGTGCAGGATCTGAAAGGCACTTAACAAGCTTGTGTTGAACCAATGGTTGGGTACATTGCAATTTGGTTTTTGCACACCTTCATCAGCTCAAGAAATAATTTTGCCTCAGAAACTTCTATTTGTTTCCTCCCTCCTCTTAGTTCCCAAATTGCACTTCATAACGAGTTGTTCCCTTCATATTGTAGCTTTGAGCTCAGCCACCACCTACCCATCTGCTCCCCCTGCCCCCTGGCCTATTGACTCTGCCTGCTGTTCCCACTTTGCCTTCCTTCCTCCTCAGTGGCAAATCTGGCTCCAGAGCCTCTACTTTCCATGGGGACAGGAAGAAGCCGTATCGGGACTGTGATCTTGCTGCGGGGGGTGGGAAGGCACAGAGTGGCCCTGCCACCCACTGCCCACCCTCACCCTGTGTTCCTCAGCACTGAAAGCACTCCCAGGGCCCGATGAGCTAATCCATTCTGCCTCAGCCACGAGGGTGCAGTGGGAGGAGACATTCTGCAAATCAAAGAAATAATCAGGGACTCATTTGCATGCACTATTGATTTTGGTTCCAGGAAATGTTAATAGCAGCAGAGAGTGAGACCCTCATACCTCTTTATGCGGAAAAGCAACCCTTCTACTTTTTCCATTGCAGCCCAGAATGAACTAGAGTGTGATTCTGGCATTTAATTAGTGAGGATATGCAAGGTTGAATTCCTCTTTGTGGAGGAACAGTGATGAACTCTAACCTTTCTTGACATGACAGCCTGTTAGCTTCTCCAAAACCATTTCTTTTAAAAAGACACGCATAAAGCAATGATCACTTTTGTATGTGCATTGCTCTGTTTCTATGACTGGTACCACGAATGATCTGGTTTTTCTTTCCGCAATATTCTTCCTTGGATGAAAGGACTAGGAGAAAGCCCTGCAACCCCACGAGTCCGCGCGTTTGTTGAAATCAGTTCAAGATCATCCAGGTCTGCAAAACTCGGCTGAAGCAGCTTGTTGCATAATTTACCAGAGAAAAGAGGGCCATCTGGAGAGCCAATCTGGAGAACTCGAGCAAAGGCAGAGTCTTTTTTTTTCCCCTCTTAAGTTATCCTGATTGACTCCCTGCCTATATTGGGCCTCCGCAGTGCTTGGCCCGCATCCTGAAAGATGGCAGTCCAGGTCAAAGGCCTTGGCCTCCTGGCTTTGAACCCTGGCAAAGCACTGCCTGGCCCACAACTGCTGGTAGCCCCACCTACCATAGCTGTGCAAGGTTCTCTGTCACCTCCCACCTGTCTTACCCCATGACACTGTGGGGGCCTGTGTCATTCCCAAGGACAGCTGGTTCACGCATATGCAGAGGAGGCAGCTACCCACAAAGGGATGTGGGAAAGCTCTACCAAATTTTAAAACAATAAAAATAAAAAATAAAAAGAAAGAAAGAAATCTGCCTTAACCTCTAGTCAAGGAGAAAGTCATTTCTTCCACAGATTAAATCCTTTGTGTTAAAGCAATCTATTTCTTTTCAATCCAGAGCCTGTGAGTGCTTCTATAGGGTAGTGAACACAATAAACTACTAACAGAGAATAGTATTTTTGTCAGTGATTTAGGTGATATTTTAAGAGGTATATAGAGTTTCTATAGAATTTTCCTTCCATAGAGCCTGGGGAAGAGGCTAAGGGGCTGGGGAGGAGGGCAGCTCCTATCAACCACCTCTACCTGCCCCCTCTCCAGTCCCATCCTGTGCCCTGAATCTGGCTGCCCTGGACTCCAGGTGCCACCTATGTGCTGGCTGTAGCTGATTTGTAGTGATTTCCTGAAATGTTCCACTGAGCAGCTTTCTGGACTGGGAAAGAAATAGCACAGACTTCAGATTTATGAGGTCTGTCGCAAGTATGGGATGAGAGGAAGTTCAAGGAATTTTCCAACCCTGTGCTAGCCACCTTTCTTAGTCTACAATGCTTTAATATGATCATAGATAAAGGTAGTCAATGTTCGTCCTAGGATTCAGCCAGTTAAAAATAAAATAATTGAGAGTCTGACATTGGATAAATTATATAACTTTCCAGGTTTAATTTCTCATCTATATCATAGAAATAACAGTATTTATCTGATTAGATTTTTAAAACTCCAATACATACATAAGTCTTGCCAAGTAACTATGTGTCCGCTTAAAAAGTGTTTTCCTTTCCTTTCTTATATGGTTTAAAATGCACAAGTTTTTACACAATCCAATTTTACTGGTTTGGCAGTATAGAATTTCCTCTGTGTGTACCTCAAGGGTACTGAAGTTCAGGCTCTAGGAGTCTGTTTCTTGAATGGCAGGGCACCTTCGGCTTCCTTTCCTGCCAAAACCTTGAACTCAGGCGTGCGGGGCAGGGGGAGGATTTGTGCAGTCTTGCATGGACGTCTACAGTGCCTCGGCTGAACAATGTGTTAATTATGGCCTTTCCGTCTCAACTGCACCTGCCCATTTCACTATCAGAATGAAAAATCTCTCCTTTCTTCCTTGCTTCACTGTTATACTTTAGAACCATGATTGTTTTGCCGAAATAGATATTGACTAGAGAAGGACAAACCTCAAAGGTTTTGGATTAAGTTCTCTTTCTGATAAAAATGATGGAGTTTGAATGCTCTGGGGAGTCTTATTTAAGCTATCTTAACCTTTGGGGCCCATGAAAACTGGAAGAAAAATTTCTTTCTTACCACTTTCTTTGGTTTGCTACCATTAGAAGAGACCATGCTGAAAGCACAGGTCACTCCAAGGCTGTAGCTGCAATTGTTTTGCGATTTGTTTTGAAATCCTAGGGAAACAATACTTGTATACATGCAAAATAGGAATAATAAGCTCATCTTTGGCATACCAGGGGTTCTTAATCCCTTTTACTCTTTGGCCTGTCAATGTGAAAGTCTAGTGAGTTCCAGGAACCCCTTTCCTAGGTAATGTTTTTTCAGTGCCTGTACTAAAAACATGTAGGATTGAAAGAAACTCAGTTATACTGAAATACAGTTTTCTCTGTGAGCCAATCAGTTTCTGTCAAAATGCAAAAAGATCTTTAAAAATTACATTTGCTGCCTTTTTATTATTTTAAAAAACCCCTGCTTATTATTCAGTAAAGGTGTAAAATTTGAAAATTATAATAAAAGTAAAAGAAAAACTAAAAAATCACCTACATCTTCAATTTCAAAAGAATCTTTGAATATTAATTCACCTGTGATAGGTGGTCAGATTACAAAGGAGAATTTTTTGGGTTTTTTTTTTTTTTTCAGTGCTCAGAGCCCAGTCAAGGTGCAAATGAATGGTGAGCACAACCTTTGAGAACTTTTCAATCAACACCTAGTCCTGGAGATGAATGGGGCACAAGAGTTTAGCTAATTCAGTACTACTGAATCTACTGTGAGCATCAGATGCATCTGGGGAGACTGTTTTTTTTTAATTTACATTTTCAGGTTCCATTCCGGGCCTTCTGACCAAGAATCTCCAGAGACAAGGTCGAAGAATCTGAATTTTTAAAGGTCACTTAGGAACATCTGATTATCAGCAAGTCTTGGGAACCACTGATAATACAATCCACCCACCTCAGTGCAGAATGCTTCCCAACAAGGTCTCTAAATGCTTCTTCCAAAGCATGTTTGGGTTTGGAGATTCAGCTCAAATGCTCTGACACAGACTGTCCTAAACTGGTATCATCCCAGCCTGTGACAGAAATTGAAAAACAAGTAATACTTCATGCTCTAAAATCTTGATTTCTGCTTAGTTGTGTCCTCATCAAATAGCTGCTTTCTATTTCCCATGGCCAAGTGCACAGAAGAAGCGGGTGGGGGCGGGGGGCGGCTGGCTGGCTCTAGCATTTGGCTGGACAGAGTGAGAGCTATGTTGGAGGGGGGGCCGGGGTGGGGGACTGATTCTTGGAGTGACTCTCTGGATCTGGATCGTGGGCTTTTTCATCCTCGTGAAGTCTACGTGCTGCGTTTTATTCATTAGCACCTACAAGGGACTAATTGCCATCAGGCATGTAGGTGGAATTCCTGGCAGGGAGCAAGAAATGGAATAGGTTTGATGACAACCAATGATCTGCCAAAGCCCTGTCAGAAGGAGAACAGAGTCTTGCTGTCACTCATCCACCCCTTTAAATTCAAATGAAGATGCTTCTGAGTGGGGAGGGGGAGGGGGTTGGCACCCGTCCAACTTTGCATTGAAGATACTGTACATTTTTACTGTATATGCGAAAGTCCCTGCTCCTGGTGGTGCTGTTTCTTAAATGAGGAAAAGAGAGAAAGAAAAATAGAAAAAGAAAAAGAAAATCTGAGGCCTTGCGTTAGGCCTGCTGTACTTACTACTTTCTCTAATGTCGGTGGCCAGAGGTGACTCGGGCATTCACTGACAGGCATCAAGGGGACTCCACACTTCCTGTAAGTGTGTGCACAACCTCATGTGAATTATATACATATTTCCATGGTGCTTCTCTTTTTCTCAAGGAGACTGTACTCCACAAAAGATGAAGAACCATTGCCGTAGAGTGTCAGTGCTGTCATGGGACATTTGAAGGTCACAGTCACACAAATGGAACCAAGATCCCTGGCAGGAAGCAATTCAAGCCACCGGTAAAGCTCCACTGATCCAAATAGCAATTTTGCAAGTAACAGTAATTTCATGAAGTTACACATACAAGGCATGGGTGTGTAACCACTTCCCCCAATGACAGTGGGTAGTAGTAGCTGTGGGTAGCAGTGCTCATGTATTTAAATCAGATCTAGTTATCTCTGACAAATGCCAAGCATGCTTTTAACTCTCTCAAGTAATAAACTTCCCCGGCTCAAGTAAAAGTCAGCCTTTTCTGCAGGGAACAGCCACACCTTTCCTTCTCATTCTTGTAGCCCATTCTCCTCCTCCCTGCTATTTTCTGCAGCAGGGAGGGAGTAGACCAGTTCCAACCTCTGTGGTGCAGATCAACTGTTACTCGGTAAAGTGAAGGCATGACTCAGCGACATCATGCTGATTTATTGAAGAAAACTACAAAATCTCTGGTCTCAAAGACATTTAGCAGAATGACAGGAAATTATCTATCTTGGGTAGTTCTATGGTTGAAGAGGAGTTCGATTAGATGACCCCGTAAAAGTTTTTTAATGTTATTAAGTTAGTAATTAATTAAAATTGTTATCACCACATCCTATGTAAAATTTTGAGATTTTTTTTTCTTTTTTTTTTTCCCCCAGCAAAAGTGTTTTTGAAAAGTTTATCTTACTGAATTACTTGGCTGTTTATTTCACAAGTACTTTATTTTGTTTTTCTACATTTTCTTAAGATGACTACAAATGTTATGCCAGTGACATTTGTAGGTGGAATCAAAACAGCGTTAATTAGTTGTATTGAAGAGTTCCATGACTTTAGCCTGTTTGTCAGTAACAAAGACACAGTATATTTTCCTTAGCTCTCAAGAGTAACTAGTCCTTCAAGGATCAACATGTTACCTTAAAACACCTCTGCTTTAAACCAAAGGAATACATCAGTTACTGAGATACTGTGTGGGAACATTTTTCCTGAGAGAATTGGTAGTTAATGAGCATGTTTATCCTTTGTCTGTTGGAAAATGTTTTTATCCAGTCCCAAAATGGTGCCCATAAGCTTTATATTAATTAATTTTTTAATTTTTATTCATCAGTTGACGTTTATGCATTTTCAAGAAGGTGCATTTAAATATCAAATGTTGGCCTGCTGCAGTGGCTCACGCGTGTAATCCCAGTGTCACAGAATCCTTAGGGTGTCACTTTGCCAGCCGGAAACCTCTGTGGCCGGCAGCGCCTTCTGCCTGAGTATTGCTCATGCCTGCTGGACTTGTTCAGCCCACTCCGCCAAGTAGGCTGTGCTCAGCTTGCGTTACTGACCCAGATCCCACATCTGCCAAGGGTCAGCCAGGTGCAGGGTGGTGAGGGGTGTGTGGGCAAGTGAGCACAGGGTCCAGCCACTGCACACAGCCAGGCACATCAACAGCTGTTGTGGAGCAGGCAACTCCAGGCCCCAGCACGGGTGCTGGCTCCATGCAAGGCTGCAACTGGACCAGATGTACTGCACACGGCTTCTGCTGCAGGCACCCGTGTCTGGATGAGGGGAATGCATTGGCACCCAAAAGGTTGGAGACACCAAGAACTTCAAAGAGGGAGTGACAACCCTGGCTGAGGGATGCCCTAGGTCTGGGTTCCCCAAAAGGCCTCAGTTCTTCTCTCCTCCTAGTCACCCATAAAGTAGCAAGTTGAGAGGAAGTTGCTGTGTCTCCGCCCTGTTTGTCTTAAAGCTCTTCTCCCCTTCTCCTTGTCGCTTGCAAGTAGCAAAGAGCAGGGAGGGGAGCATGTCTCAGCCCTGTTGGCGTTACAGCTCTTTTTGTCCTGCCATTCAGCAGGTCCTGAGTTCTTGTCCTGTGTCCAGGAAGAATTAGATACTTGAACAACTGGAGGGTGAGCGAGGCAGAGAGGAGCTTCACTGAGCAGCAGAACAGTTCTTGGGAGAGGCGACCTGCGGTGGGTATCTCCTTCCCATAAGCAGGTCATCCCAATGATTGGAGGACACTCAAAGAAGAAAGCTCCTTCCCACAACTGGCAGTCCCAATGTCTGTGTGAATCTGCCTGAGTCCAGGCTTTTTATGGACTCAGATGGAGGAAGTGTGTGCTAAGTGGTCTATGGGCTATGGTGGGCAGGCCCAGAAAAAGCACCATAAGTTCTCACTCCTGGCTGTGGACTCCACCACCCAGAACCTACAGCCTGGCCCCCAGGCTTCAGCTGTCCCTGGCTTGAAGGTGAGGCTTCACCAGAGACCTGCCCTTTCCACCCAGGAGCCTGTCTTCCATCATCATGCTGTCCTCCATGCCCTGGCTGCTTGGGCACACAGGTGCCTGAAGGTCCTTAGCGAGCTGTCCTCAGCTCCCTGGTGGCCTGCTTTCCTGAACTCATTGGTGCCCAAAGCTTCAGAGGGGGGCAGAGGCGGTGAGGGTGCTGATGTGTCAGTGCTGCTCTGAGCGCACACACACTTGGCCAGGTTTCAGCAGCACCTGAGCTTAGCTTCAACCTTGCTCCAATTGGAGCTGGTGCCAGGAGCAGAAGAGGCCAGGCAGTGGGAATAGGCACTTCCAAGCCTGTGTGGGGATGGGGTTTCCCGGCCCTGAGAACACAGGGATGCCTGGATCCACAGCCACGGCTGGGCTGCTGTGCTGTGCCTGGGACCACCAGGCGTCCTGTCAACTCGGAAGGGGGTGGGGCTCCTGTTGGCTCCACAGAGTGTGCAGCCCTGACCACACCAACCCCGCTGCAGCTGGCATCCCTGAAGCAGCTGCTCCAGACAGGCTGCCACAGTCATCACCAGCACTTTGGGAGGCTACGGCCGGCAGAGCGCTTGAGCCAAGGAATTTGAGATCAGCCTGGGCAACGTGGCAAAACCCCATCTCTTAAAAAAAAAAAATTGAAAAAATTAGCTGGGCGTGGTGGTGCCGGCCTGTAGTTCCAGCTACTAGGGAGACTGAGGTGGGAGGATCATCTGAGCCCGGGTGGCTGAGGTTGCAGTGAGCTGTGATCATGCCACTGCACTCCAGCCTGGGTGACAGAGTGAGACCCTGTCTCTAAATAAATAAATAAGTATCAAATGTTAGTAACTTCCTATTAAAATCACCAGTGTTGATGGAGATGAGTGAAAGATTAATTTAGGACGGTAGGTGGAGTTAGGAAAGGGGAGTTGTTTCTCTACCATTTTGTGCCCTGATATTTGGAAGGAAACAGAGCTTCATCTTGCTGTGTCATCTGTGGATACATAGACACAACCAATAATGTTGTGAAGCAGGAGGGAGATGGAGGGAGAAAAGAGAATGCAAAAGAAAGCAAAGACAGGAGTGGTGCAGACATAGAATTACACCAAATGGGCTGCAGTTGGAACTCATGTGTGAAACTGTAGAGAAAAAGGGCAGGGATATGTAGGAATTCTTCAAACACCCCCTTTGAACTCTTTCTTAAATCCATGCCTACTAGGCGGTGGATGAACGATTCCTCTTTTCAACACAAGGAATGGTGAATTGGGGTCCAAGCAGAGCCCCCTAATCTCGCAATGGGTTGTATAAACTGAAAAGATCCTTGGCAAAATGTTATTTTTCCAATATCTGTCTGCAGTTGCTTTTCTTGTAATTCTTCCAGGTACTCATTGTAGTTCAGGGCTCACCTTTTTCCACCCATCATCACAGGATAATATCCCATCAGAATTCAGGCAATGCCTCATTTCCAATTACCCTCCAACTAACTTTTCTCTCAAAATTCACCTGTTCTCCTTATGCCATTAAGCTCCTACTTTCTGCTTGACTGAGAGTAGACGTTGTTATTATGCCTTTAAGTTTGAGAAAACAATCTGATCAAATGTCAAGTTGCTCTTAAGCCAGATTTTACTAATCAGGCAGAAAGTGGTCATTTCTAGAAATCACCGAGAAAGAAAATACAACATTATACAGAATTATACAACATTATATAGAGCATTATACAATTATACAATATTATATAGAATACAATTATCCTAAATAAATAAATAAGTATCAAATGTTAGTGAACTTTGTATTAAAACCACCAGTGTTAATGGAGATGAGTGAAAGATTAATTTAGGATGGTAGGTGGAGTTAGGAAAGGGGATTTGTGGAGTTTCAGAGCTTGGGGTTGTATTCTGGGGTGAGTCTCTAATAGTTCAAAAACATGAACAGACTTCTCGTTTCTCCTGAGGTTGGTGAAAGCTGCTCCCAGGGAATTCTGTTCCCCAGACCTATTGATGCTTCCAGGGGGATCTGTTTCTCTAGCCAGCCCACTGTGTCTGGTTTAGAATCTTTAGTTAGGATATTTGGTTGCAGATCTTTAGCTTCAGATTTGTCACTGTTTTGCCTCCTATTGTGGACAGGATGTTTCATTTACTTTATCCTTGGTCCCAGCTGCCCAGTCATCCAGTTAACCAGCCAACTTTTTCTCCTGACCCCAGATCCTAGGACCCCAATTCATTGGGAAGCAGTGATTACACAGCTAGGCATTTTTTACCCTTCGAATTATGTCAAGTAGAAAAGGGCCAATAGATATGGAGAAGAAAACAATACTGTCTGCCTACTAGGTGCCACGTATTTTGCAGGGATCATTTCAGAATCCTTACAACCACACCATGAGGCAGTTATTATATCCTCATTTTGAACAGGAGAAAACTAAGACTCAGATAAATAACTTATCAAATTTACACAAATAGGAACTAGCAGAGCTGGGACTCAAACCCAGATCTATCTGATTTCAAAATATTTGCCATCTGTAATACACTAACCATAGTCTCACAGAAGGCACCAGCCTACCTACTTGACTGGATCCACCTGTGAGGACCAATGGCTATGTAATTGTTATTTGATTAATGAAATCCACTCCTCATTCAAGAAACACCTGATACACGCTTTAGGCATATAATGTATAAAAGATACAAAGAACAAAATAATGGTTGTCCCTTCTCTTAAAATTCTCTCAGTCTACAGGAGAGGAAGTTAAATAAGTAATCATAATATGGAGTAATATTGTAAATAAGTAATCATAATATGGAGTAATATTGTGAGAGTTGTTGATAAAAAATGCTAAGGGGCTGGGACATAGCTAAGGAAGGATTTATTCTGGGAGTTAGGATGAGATATGTTCAAGGAACTTTTTTTTTTTCTTTTTTTTAAAGCAGGAATCTTTTGATCCAGACCCAATGTTTAAGTAAGGATCTTCCAGGAAAATATGATGGGCCAAGGGTTCCAGTTGGAAGAAACTTACAAGCAAAGATGCAGAGATAAGCAAGTTTCTGGAATTTTCTGGAACCTGTGAATTATCTGACGTAGTTAGTAAAGTGCTTCTCGGGTGTCTGGCTTCAAATACCCATACGAGTAGAGTAGAAAGGTTTTATGTAACATTTGCGGTGAGGATGGAAATTACCTTACCAAAGCAGAATTTCAAGTTTTTTCCTTTTTTTTTTTTAAAAAAAAAATTGGTTTCTGGCATTCTATTCCAAGCTATACATGTATTTGTTTAAAAACAATATTTTTCAATTTACTTACTATATGAATTATTTACTTTTTCTTGAGGAATATCTGAAACCCCAGGATGATGTACCAAGTTCATCCAGGGGCTTTGTGTATGCCCTGGTGACTTTACAAACTACTATCTCAGAGTTCATGCCATTCTGTCTCATTTGAGAAGCATGGAGCTCAAATACATGTGTATGGTTAAGTCATACCTAGAAATGAGGCTGAAAATAGAAGCTGGGTTCAGTTTAGGAAGTGTTCAGATCAATCAGATAATGGGATCATGGACACGTTTTTAAGAATGTATCAAAAAATCTTTTCGTGTAATATGTGTTCTGAGACACAATCTAATTGTTCACAGCAGTTGGTTATATCAATAAAAAAGCAAGTTATTTGATAAACATTTTCCCAGTGAAGAGCAGACTGTCTTTTATCCTCTAGTCATTAATTTCCCCCCGCCCCACACTTATCTCTTTGTTGCTTGTACACGTGCAGCCACATTCAATTCAGGGATGTAAAATCACTCCTTGACCCATGCCCTTAATGTCCAGCCTAATGATGGGCAGCTATAAAAGATGATCAAGTTCACTTTGAAAACACAGAAGTGCTGGATGGTTTGTAACAGGAAAGAGATAAATGTAAATCTGACTTTCAGCCTGCCAATTTTAGTACAGAAAATTCTATGAAAAAATTTAATGCTACCAAACTCATTCATATTTGGTGGGTTTGGTTCAGATTTTCTTTCCCCTCAACTTGGACTACTTGAGCTCCTGTTTTCAAGGCTGGCCTCACCCCTGGGTCACTGGGAAGGCCCTCTTCCCCCTCTCCCACCTTCAGTTATGCCTGAAATACTTTAAGTAGGAGACCAGTCAATCAATTTTGCCTCCACAATATGAGTAACACCTAGCACTAAATTCATACAAAGAGATGAAAACTGAAATCAGACATTTCCTAAGGCAGCGAGTATGGGTCGATAGGAAGGAGGAGAACACACAGGGGTGTTCGAGGCCAGAAGGGATACCAGCTGGACCCTGTCTCAGAGAAAGCAAAAAAAATGGTGAACAGTCGGTTTTACCCAAGGCTTGCGTTAATGAACCTTCACTACCTACTTGGTGACCCCATGATGGAAAACATGCTTCTTCTGCCGGCAGCTTGTGCTGTGAAAGGCTAAAGATATTAAAATTATAATTAAATATAAATTTATAAAAATTCTAAGACAAAGGTTTTATTCTGACTCCCTACAATTCAATTCAGACCATCACCAAAAAATCAGTTATAAATACTTACAAACATCCTTAAGCTTGGTCCACAACAATGAAAAGACTCATCAACAAGAAACATAAAGTAATGAAACTGAAATAAAAATCATTTTTCAGAATGCAAGTGGATATGCTGACACTACATGCCACATGTCCCACAATTCAAATAATCTTGGGTGTTCTCTAAGACCATTAAAAATCACTGTGAAGAAAGGACATGTGATTATCATGCTGGTACAAGTAAGGGTAAAGGGTTAGTATGATGATTCTTGTACAGCAGTAATTTGGATGCGGGATGATATTAGTAACTATAAATAAAATCAGTAAGAAATCTAAAGTGCTTAGTAAAGGTATTTTCATATCTTCTAGGAAAGACAATTTTAAGTTGTATAAAGCAAAGTGACATTACTCTGTCCACTGATGTTCCTCTGTATTCTAAAGGCCATAACTATATTCTAAAGACACTAGGAAAGAAAACGCTACCAAGATGTAGTAAGGACACTTGTGAGAAGCAAAATCAATTACAAAACAAATGGCCTATCTGAATGCATCACTAACGTGCATGATCTTGCCCTTGAACTTGTTGGAGTGCTATTTGCTACACTGTACATTACTAGAGGAAATAATCAATAGTCGTATCAGTTTATGACAGGCCCAACAATTACATATCTAGAGTTTTCCTGAGTCTTACAAAATTGGGCATCCCATGGACATGATTGAGCCATCATTTCTGAATTCTGATTTCAATTGGCAAGTGACCCCACATTGTCACCACTTCTTTCACATCTTTCTTTCTAGTATATTCCAGGAAGGACAGCCTTCCTTGGTGCCCATGCTTTGAGCTGTCTCTGCATTGATTCTGTGTGTTTTCCATTTTTTTTTCTGTTCTGTGAAGCAAGGGTGGACTTAGAGAAAGAATAAAGCACGACACAGAGCCTCTAGACTATGTATTAGTTACAAAATGAAGAAGGCAGTAGAGGAGGAGGAGAGTCATCTTCCGTCTTCTCTTTTGGGACACTGAAAATAGGTGAAATTCTAGATAAATCGAGGAGTCTTTCTAAAATAAATCCACAAACGCATAGACTAAAACTCAGCTTATCCTGTTAAAATATTTTATATGATACAGCTCTTAGTCCTGCACTTTCTGACTTTAAAAAGTGGTAGAAAATACTAGGAAATACTTGGATGAATATGTTTCATGGTGGCCAGGTTAGAATCATAGGCACAAGATAGTTACAGAGAATGAACTGTTGAATGTAAGCAAATCTTTCACTTACAGTGGATTTGCCACTTTAAACCAGTGCTGCCCCCAATATTTTTAATGGAAACTTCCTAAAATGTGTTAAAATTATGCTAGTCATAATTAAACCTTTTTTACTGATACATAATAGTTGTACATATTTATGAATATATATGATATTTTGCTACATGTATATAATGTGTAATGATCAAATCAGGGTAATTGTGATATTTTCAATGACACAGAAGGCACACGTGCTCAGTAGTCTATAGAATATCCTTTGGTGTTATTGAGTTATAATGGTTACTTACCCTTAAACTCAATGACCCCATGCTTTTTTTTTGAGATGCTGTATATATTCTTTCTTTTTCCTGCATGATCAAGCCCAATCAGGTGATGAGCTGACAACACTTATGTCTTCTGGCCCTACCCTCCTGAAATACATGAATTCTAATCTGCATCGGTTGAGAAACCAGGTTCTCCAACTAGTGAAATGGAATGTTTTTTCTTTTTTCTTTTTTGTAGAGATGAGGTCTTGCTCTGTGACCGAGGCTCGTCTCCAACTCCTAGGCTTAAGTGATCCTCACGCTTCAGCCTCCCAAAACGCAGCAATTACAGGCATGAGCCACTGTGCCCAGCCTGGGATTGGATTTAAAGTAGGAGTAGAGAGGTGCTAAGTTGAGACATGAAAAAAACGCGTGGACTTTGGGGTTGTAATTGGCTACTTCAGGGTTAATTTCAGATCGGTGTTCATATTCCTGAGATCTGAGCTGTGAAATAAGTGTTCCTTGGATAAGTGAGGTAATAAAATGGTGAGGTTTTTTTCCATAGCTTAGATAAAGCATTCCTATTTTGCAAAAATATGTTTCAGGTGTAAAAGATACCCTGTTTTGTTTTATAACAATGATCTGCTGAGAATGATTACCAAACACAGAAATCTCATGAGTTTACAAGACTTGTTTTCCTACAGAGGCCAAACCTGTCTAGGAATATAATAGTTCTTTTAGTCTTTCAGATGCCTGGAGCAATTGAAGGAAAACACTATGTTTGAATTTGCTAATGCTGTTTATTTCCCTGATGTTGTCATTTCATCATGGTTACTGGAAGGGGTCACCAACACATTTTTAAAAATGGAAAAGTAGTGTTTAGTTTTAGTGGAAGAAGATGACCAAACGTCTGATAGCATCTCTGAGGTTAACAAGATGGGATGATGCCCAGTTTCAGACCACAAAACAAGACAGAGGAATGAATATTATATGTCATTTCTAATGGGATAAGACTCTGAGAACAGTCCACTTTTCCAGTTTGGTGTTCATTATAAACAGGGATTTCAATTTGCTAGACTTACACACATCTTGTACACACAAGCCCAAAGACACAGACTATGTAACACTACCAAAACATCTGCATTTAAATTTGTGTAATTGGTTTAAAAGCCATTGCTGGGAAAAAAATGTTTGTATTGCCAGATAATAGTTCAGAGCTACTGTAGATTCTAACTTTTAAAATATCCATGCAAACACAAGGAAATAGAATGAAACTGTATTTTAGGAGAACAGTATTATTTATTAGGTAACTGAAATGTATGATATTTTAATCTCTGCAAAACAACTCTGGGTCCTAGAGAGAGGGCAGTCTGACCACCTTGATGACATACTTGATCAAGGCTTCTACACCGTTGGCTTCCTGAGACTTCCTTTTATTTCACACTCATACAGCAATTACTATGTACACCACAGATTAAGCCCTTTACAAGTATTAATTCATTTTATTCTATTAACAATCCTAGGGAATATGCAATAGTAGTACCCCGATGTACTAGGGAGGTCAACTGAAGCACCGAGAAATAACTTGCTTTTTACAGGTTTTGAAGCCAGCAATCTGGCTGCAGACTCTGCCTTTAATTACTAATGTATATTACCTTATTAATTTGCATTCACGTGGGAGCTGGGGCTAAGCCACTGTTGCCAAACACCCACTATGCCAGCCCAGCTGGGTCACCGGAGGTGTCAGGGTCAATTGCATGCTGTACTCAGGCCAACTCTCCACACGACAGACAAGGTAGGCTCTGGCTCTGGGTCCAGTCTTCAGTCCATACTCCTTCCCTTTCATCACAAAAGCCTCTTTTGACATTCTTTTAGGTTGGGAGAGGATGAAGCACATGAGAAAGCACTCATTTCCTTTCTTGCCAATGAATTGTATATGGATCCCTCTAAATCCATCATAAAATATCGAATAATGTGGAAACTCAAAATAGTAGTGGCGATCTCAACTCATTTGCTCCTTAAGGTCCCTTTGTTGCTATGCAAACCTTTTCCCAGCAACCAGTGTTGTATAAAAGGGGTATTAAGAAGGACATTATTTCTCTAGCTATAAAATCTGTGGTGTTACAGCTTTCCCTAAAGCAATGCATAACAACTTGCCTGTCATTTTTCTTTTTTTTTAGTTTAGAAAGGTTATTCAAGTGATGCTTCTGTCTTAGATGGAGCATTTAACTAGCCAATTATTTATCAGTTTCAATTGATCAATCAACCAATTATACAAATTTAAAATCTGCTTAACCAGATAACTCTTGCCACCCCAAAATATGAAAAATTCAACAGGAGAATATTCTAGTTAATCTCAGAATTCTTTTCAATTCCCACAGCCATTCATTCCTGAGCCATTAGAGAGCAAATTCACTCTGTTTAAGTCACTGTTAAGTTATATCAATCTTCTCTTATCAACATGGCTATCATTTACTAATCCTTAGAGGATTGTTTTAGGAGGATAAAATAACAAAAATAACAAATTTTATTTGGGACATTTTGATTTTGAAGAGTTTGTAAGACATCCATGAGGAACAGCTCTAAGGCATTTGGAAATGTTGGTCTTAAACTCACAAAATGAGGTAGCTTAGGGACATACTTTAGAGTTTTGAATCATTTTCTTATATTTAAGTTGAAAAGTTCATTGGAAAAAAGGTAATTTGTCTCTAGATTGTGAAGGGTCTTAGGTATCAACTGCAAGAAACTTGTAATTTATAAGCAAGGGACATGAGGCATTCTCTTGCCCTCAAAGTCTGACTGCATGCATACTTTAGAAAAGACATCTTGTGGTGTTCAAAGGATGTAAACATGAGGCTATAGGAAAGCCTGAAAAGAGGTGATGAAGTCTAGAACCAGAACCATAGAAATGAAGATCCATACACAGGAGAGTTGAGAACAAAGAGAAATGAAATGTCATTTATAATAACATGGAAATAATCTTTTGTTTTTTATAAGAGAAAGATTCGCTGGTTTAGTTTACTCTAGAGAGGAAAAGGAAGACATCTGGGCAACACAGCAGAATGCTGGACTGAATTTGAAGAAATAGGGATTTTTATGAGCATGGGTATGTCTAATGTTTACTTTTAAGTGGTTTCTGTTGCCGTGATATTAATGTGGTAAATTTCAGGTTTGTGGTTGTTTATTTTGTTTGTTTGTTTTTGTGGCAATATTGAAAACAGTCTGGGTTTGACATAGAAAGGTCTACATGATATATCAATAACAACCTATAAATCAAATAGAATTGGCAAAATCAAAGCTCTGCCTGCACATGGTTTAGGGTTTGAGCCAGTTTCATCCTGTATCTCAAAAGATAGGTTTCCATGGAGTACCTGGGTCACTTCAGTTCTGGAGCAGCAGAACTATATGTGCTCTTGGCTTGGGTAATAAGGAGGAGAAATACGTATTCTCCCACAGCCTCATGGAGTTGTACAGCTAAGCTTGCCAAGCTCAGTACATAAACACCAGCTAGAGAAATGTAAACCTGACACTAACCCTTAACCCTCTGACAAAACACAAATTTAAACATCCAAACACTGGCTGCTCTCAGTTCCATAAGAAACCATTGTTTTCTTGCACCAGTCCTCAGGCAGCAGAACAGCAGATGCTAAGGTACCAGATGATCCTAGCCAGATGTAGTATTTACCCAGGAGGGATACAGAGGCAAGTAACACATAGTCCCAATCCCTGTGAAGCACATTGTCTACTAACAAAGGCAGCTATTTCCCCAGCGAATTAAAGAGCAGTACAATGGTAAAGATATGAGCTGAATCACACAGAACACCTTAGAGGCAGAAATAACTGACTCTTTGGAGGGTCACTACGTTTTCCTTTATACCATTCCCCACTCCCAAAGACTTCCTCTTTCACCTAGTGCGTTCAAGAGATGAAGGTTTTGACTCCTGAAATTTCAGACATCAGACCTCTGTAAAGGGGGATATTTTTCCAGAAGATTCACATATATTAAGGCCAGTATTGCCGTGGAGTAAAAAGGGAATGCAGTATTCTGCTAGCTGCTTTAAATGCATTACCTTATGTAATCCTTCTATCACCTGTATGAAGCTGGTATTATCATTGCCAGCTCAAAAATCAGGAAAGAATAGTCAGAATTCAAACCCTTATCTACCTGATTCCAAAGCTCTCACTTTTCCCACTAAGCCTAACTTAATCCCCCAAGGTAGGGTTCTGACACATTTCCTCATTGTATAAGACATTATATGCATTGTAACACCTGCCCTAAAATAAACATACGTGCATATGCACACAAGTATACACATACATAAGGCATCATTAGGTGCTAGGCAAATTCTAATTGAAGCCACAATCAGATACCACTATACACATAGAATGGTAAAGAAAACAAAACAAACACAAAAACAGAAAACCTGTTAATATCAACTGCTGGTGAAGATTTGGAATAACTGAAATGCTCATACCTTGCAGGCGGGAATGCAACGATGGCTCAGCCACACTGGAAAAGCTTGGCAGTTTGCTATGATATTAAACATACAAGTATATAATCCACAAACTCTACTCCTAGGCATTTTACATAAGGTAAATGAAAACACTTGTCCATGCAAAAACCCATATATGAATGTTTATAGTAGCTTTCTTTATAACCCCAAACTAGAAATAACCAAAAAAACTATCTGCTGAGGAGTGAACAAACAACTGTGGCACATCCATACAATGGGATGATACCTGAAAGTAAAAAGGGAATAAACTACTGACACATGTACCAACACTGGGGAATCTCAAAAGCGTCATGTTAAATGAAAGAAGCCAGACACAAAAGGGGCTAAATACTGTACAAATCACTTACATGACTTTCTAGAAACGTCACAACTAGGGGACAGAAATCAGATCAGTGCTTGGTGGGAGTTTGGGTGAGAAAAGGGAACTGGTTACACAGGGACACAGAAAACTTTTTGAAGTGATAGACGGATCTTGGTGGCAGCTATATGACTGCTCATGTTGCTAAAAACTTGTCCTCGTGCTATAAATAAAAATGATAGATTTTGGTTTATGTAAGATATGCATTTATTTTTTTAAAAAAAGAACTGTACACCTAAAGGAGTGGATTTCTCCACATGTAAGTTTACCTCAATAAACACACAAACACAAATGTCTTTCTACAAAAATGTACTTTAATACAAAACTGAACGTTTATGTTTATTCTCTTTGAGCTATTCCTGCTATGGCCTGTTTACAAATCCCACCCACAAGGTACCATCTTTTGTGGAAGACTTTGTATTATAAGTAAGGATACCAGAAAACAGTAAGTTAGTAATTTGTTCCATTTACCATCACTCTGCTACACATTCAGACAAAGCACGAGTGTGAAAGGATTTGAGCCTATTACCAAGATTAATGGAAACCCAGATGGGGGACTCCTGAAGAACTAACAGCATCATCTGAAATCCAGTGGAAAACAATTGTCTCAGAGTCACGTGAAGTGCTACAAAAGCCAAAACTTATAACTAAGTCCGACTGCCTTCCAGGCATGGTTTGACAGCCTTGTGGGGTCTGAGAGCAGAGGCCTGAGAACAGAGATTTACGCCACAAATTAAGCTCCTAAAACTCCAGTGGAATATTTTGTGAGCCCCTTGGCCATATGAAACTGCACTGCTAACTGTCACTACAAGAGAATGTTCTAAAAATGATGTGGAATGGGGTGCAGGACAGGGAGTATTTAATTGAAAAAAAAAAACCTTTTGTAAAAATAAAAATAAAAATTTAAGAGCTATTTTGCAATTCTAAAACTTGCCTCATGTTCCAATGATGTCTGAACATGCTTGGGGCCATAATTTAAATAATTTTTTTCTCAACCAGTGGGGTGTAATTTTTAAATTACTGAAGATGTCCAAAGATAGTCACGTTTTTCATCTGTGAAAAACAAGACATTTTCTGAGAATTTCTACTTGCCCTACCTATTACTCATTTTTTAGACAGTTAAGACCTTTGAGGGTTAAGAGGCATAAATAACATAAAGAATGATACTGAGAAAACATAAAATGAAGAACAGGGCAAAACTAGAAATTCTGTCCCAAGTGGGTCTTAACTGAACCATATGCAGTATTACACATTATTGAACAGTCATGAGTTTCCAATTCACTATAATGTTTTCCTCTGTGCTCACAAGTTGCTTGGCGAGGTCAAGCAAGCTAGCAAAAGGAAGCACTTATTCAGAGCCCATCTGAAAGAGGAAGAACCATGAACAGTGAATAAACAGGTGGAGGCAGGTATATTACAAAACTCTATGCATTTTCAAGGTTTGTATCAATACGAACAGGGCTTTCTCTCTAATCCCAGGGGCAGGATTTCAAAACACAGGCTTGGCTGGAATATTTATCTAATTTCTCATCACCTGACTAAAGCCAAATCTTAACCACAATAATTGGTCTATTAAAAGATATAGTTCTAGCAACTCTGGCAGATGAATCATTCAGAAACATGCACCCACATTTATGCTCCTCTTGGCTACACATAAGCAAACAAAACAAAACAAATAAACCACAGAGAAGGCAGAACGGGTATAAGAAATTCCCACTCTAGCTGGTCCCTAACTCTTTATCTTTAATACATACTAAAGGCTAAATTTATACATATAAATGGCTGTAAAAGAGACAAACATCCCGGGAACATATCCTGCAGAAAGACTTGTATTTCCTTTGGGATGTAAGTGAAGAGTTTCAGAAGAAATTGGGAGAAGTACTTACCTTTGGGCAATTCGTTTCTTGGACTGGCACTCCCGTCCTCCTGTTTATTTTTGCCTATCAGCCTCCTTAAGCTCCAAGCACAACCTTTCCTTTTCCACCGTTTTCATTTCTTTGTCACGTTTTTATTGATGCTTCTCATTCTCATTAATGTAGATTGTGAATTATGATCAAGCAGTATCAGGCCATTTTCAAGATACAACAATACTGAAGGGTTCTCGAAGAGGGTTAATATACACATTGAGTGGTGGGGCCAGGGCCGATGTCTCACCACCACTGGGCCCGTTTTTTCCTCACTATTGCTTGGGGGACACAGTCCCACAAGAGCCGCGGGACATCGTCCAAGATGAGAATCTGCTGTTAGCGAAGGTCTTCCAGAAGAGACCAGAAATACTGAAAATGATTCTTCCACAGCCCCACGGACCAGAGCAGGATCAGGACCTGCTTCAGCGTTCCACCCCGCAGTCACCTTCATTAGGGACTCAGAGACCCGGCAGCAGCATGGTTCGCACCACGGTCCCCAACCCGGTCTGGGCCCTGGGAAGTCCTCTTCACAAGGCCAATGCACTTGGCCTGTGTGCGAGGCCTCTCCTCACAGTCAGGGCGAAACCCTGGCTGCTCCAGGCCCCCTGGTGCCACCTGAGGCGGAGGAGGCCCGGGTCCCACCTGCGCAATCGCCCAGCCCTTCCTGTGTCGTTAGGCCCCGCCCCTCTGCCACTCCTGCGGGGCCTACAGGGTAGGGCTCCGGTATCCGCCCTCCACCCTCGCTTCTGTGGGCGTGGCCTCCTCTGCACTTGGAACCCATTGGTCTGCAAGGGATACTTTAAAAATGGAGACCAGGAATCATGCAAAATGGATATTGGTTTTTTCTGCCCTGTGGTGTCACCTGATTCTTCTACTTGGCCTCCTCCCACGGTTTCTGTAGTTTTTTTCTTGGGTCCTAGATTACTCCACCATCCTCCTGGGATTCAGCTGCAGCTGAGAATCCTGGCTTTTACAGTGCCAGGGAGGGTAACGGGATGTTTCAGGGTGACACAGCTAGTGAAATCAGGACAAAGAATAGACTTTGATTCTTTTCCACCACCATAGACAAGAGAAGCAAGCCTCCTTGTCCAGGATTGAATACAGAGCCAGTGCTGTATTTCCAACTTCACTGGCATTATCCATACTCAAGAAAACAGCCAGGATTGATAAGTGGAGAATGGGGCAATAATATATTTTATTCACAATTGTTACCTTAAATATTACTTATGAATTGTTCTTTACTTGAAAATGAATACAAAGCAAGACTGAAAATTCCTGCTTAACCGTGTCAGCCTGTGTGAAATTACCATGCCGTCAATAAAACTCCTAATAAGATATTGTTGTAACTTTTACGTCAATAATTATTAATTTGTAACATAATATAGCTCTACTTGGGTCAAAACAACTAAAAATGTAAAGATTTTCTCTCTAATTTTTCTCCCATAATAAAGACATTTGTTTCTCTAGAAATGGAAATCATGTAATTTATAAGACGTTATGTCATAATTTTGAAAGGGATTACAAATGTCGGGTGGTAGAATTTCCTACACAGTGCAGGTTCCTTTTATATATTTTCTGATATGTAGTTTCCTTTTTTCTGCCTGAATACCAAATATTGCTTGGAAGGGAGTGGTGACAGGGTTCATGGGTCAAACTTGTCGAGAAGAGTCAAAATTGTCGCTAAGAAAAAAAATTCTACATCAATATAAAGAGCAAGGCAAGGACTGAACCTTAGAGAGTTGAGAAGAGCAAAGGTAATAAAGAAAGGTAACTGGGAATCAGACCGTCTTTTTTTAGTGTAGCACCTGGCATCTTTTGGAGACGTGTAACAGCTTTCAAGGAGCGATGCTGAATTGAACACTAAAGTGAAAATGCATGCTAAATATCTCAAGGGATCAGACTGTATTGGGTAGATTTGACACCTGTGTTGTTGATGAATAAATCTCTAATCTCCCCCATTAAAATATCAATCCATTTTTTTCAGTTCACCTTCTGATATACCACAGAACAAATCTATTCTCTGAATAAGCGAATATTTAAAAAAATCAAGATCAGCTAGCATCTCTCTTTTTAGTATACTTCAATAAAAATTGCACCAGGTCCATCATATATTTCCATTACAAAATAATCTCTAGAACTTTTACCATTCTGATCTTTTTCAGTTTCTGAAAGACTCCTTAAAAGCATAGTCCAAAATTGTATAAAGTACTTTAGATGAGATTTGAAAACTCTGAGTTCCAGAAGTTCTATTATCAGGACCATAAATTTATATTAATATTTAAAATATCTGCTATTATGTTCACTTTCTTAGCAACTGTACCATATTATTAGCTCACATCAACTTGAGGGAAAAAAACATATGTGGCAGGAGATTTCCCAAACTGATCAAGCAGGTCTTAAATTGGAAATTTGTGGAGGAAGGTGAATTACAACCTGAGATGCAGAATGGGGCATTATAGCACAATTCACAGAAGTGTCATAGAGAGATAATTCCTGAACAGTATCTGTGACTTCAGCTAAGCTCTTCAGAATTCATACAAATTCTCAATCATTCTGGAGTAAGGGTACTTTAAAACCAGGCAGAACTGAGGGGAATATTAGGGTGGCTGCCTCAGAAAGTACCTGAATTGTCTAAAGATCTTGATCCCCTTATTTCTCTGACTAAATTTGACTGCTGTATTCCTGATTTCCTTCTGAGTGTATAGCTCTCCTGTCTCCTCAGCTTGTGATAACCCTTCTACCCCCGCCGCCCCACCCCGCTTCTTCTCTTCAGCGTGACTGACCTAACTGCTTGGTCTTATGTTCAACTTCAAACACGCATCCTTTATTTTTTTATCTATTCTTCCCCGTTCATTTTAGTATCTTGCTCCATGCTACTGATTCCATCTTTTCTTGAATACACTTCTGCCTTTATCACTATGTGGTATTCATCATAGGCACTTGTATATCCTACAGAATCTAAATTATCTTTTTGGGTTGTAACATGAACAACTCGGCAACGGGCATTTGGTTAATATAGCCAATTTTATATAAGTAAAATCCATATCACGGCTATCACTATGGCTTGGCAGGATGAGTCTTAAAAATATAGGACAACACTGGAAAAGATGAGATCTGTCTTAAAGGAAAGAGATTTAATGTACAAAGTGAATTTTGCATTAAAAGTAGATTGATTTGTTAAACAGTATTAAAAAGGATATTGGCAAGCAGAGAAAAAAATGGTGTTTCTGAGAGATACCACAGACTGCTCAAAGAAAGAGAGAGAAGATACAACTGATACTTTCTTAATATAGATTATAACTCTAGTATTCAGGCTATTAGTGTCAGAAACCTTACCTCTCTCATCTTTGAATTCCCTTTAGATTTTAGCAAAATGCTTTTTGAATTGAAATTAGTCTTCTGTTGGTAGTGTCTTAATGCAGAACAGTTGATATATTCTTGATGTAACCAGAAGAATCTTTTATGACTCAAAAGCTAGAAAAATCCCCAGGAAAATGGTTTACTTTGGCCTTGATCTAGACAACAAAATAGGATAGAAGAGCTAACACTCACCAAACTCTTTCAGGCATTCTGCAGTCCTCATCTCATTGAGTCTTCATAAAATCCAACTGAAGTACAATTTTTAGACCTATTTTTTAGATGAGGAGTCAATACTCAGATTAATAACTGTCTTATAGGCAGTAACTATTAATGAGGGAGTTAGAATGAAAACTTTAGCTTCAGAGTCTGTGATCCGTCGGATCCACCATGCAATTCTTCAGTGATTGGTGAGAATCAAGTGAGAAGAGCCTTGGAAAATAAATGTTTATGTCATCCTAGTGAGAAGAAAGCAGAAAGAGCACTTAGGGCATGTAGCTTCTGGGAAAAGTTTTCTCAGATTTCAAAAAAGGGAAAGAAAAAAGATGTATTTAACCAAAGAGGAAGCCTAATGAGTGCCATGTAGCCCTGAGGATGGTACCAGGGAAAGCTCAGAATAAACTCATGTTTATATAACTGCTAAACACAAGCAAATAAATAGATAAATAATATTTTTGCACATATGCTTGGAATAAAAAAGTTGGCAAAGGATGTATAGCCCTACCGTTTGGAGAAGGTTGCATGATATTACACAGTTTAAAGAAAAGATAACATGGAGTAGCCCCTATTTATTTTTATCTTTTCCACTGACGTAAACAGCCTTCCAAATTAAAATTACATTGAAAGTATTGTTAAGAGGCTACTGTTATCCAGGGTAAAAAAAAAAAGTAGAATAAAACAGTACTAAAAAACAGCATCAAGAAAAGTCTTGATAAGTTTTGCAACAATCAGTGTGAACAGAGCTTGTCAATGTGATTATGGAGTCATTCTGAGCATGCATGGAGATAGCATGGGGAATGAGAGGGATACCATAGGCCAGACAGGGAAAACCTTGTATTTCAGAAACTCCAACTGTACTTAAGAGAGGGAGGTGGGACCAGAGAGTTGGAACTGGGTCTTTTTTTTTGTAATTCCTGTAACACTGGGCATCCCACCTGTGGATCATGGCATTTAATAAACGCTTTTTTTTCATCCTGAATGGAGATAATTTTTCAATTCAAATACATGTGAAACAAATATAGCACCACATAGTTGGCAGAGTTTATAGAGCGCTTTCAGTTTCTTAGAGAAATGGAATTATAAAGCTAAGAAATCAATGTAAACTCTAAATGTTATTATTATTATCACAATTAATAATATGTTTTCAGTGCAGCCAATATTTCCCTTGGTTACCACTTTCCAGTTGCTGTGTAAGGCACTGGGGATGTAGAGATAAATGAGGAAGCCTTTGTTCTTGAGTTTCCCACTATCTTGAGCTAATAACAACCAGGCGGTGACTTCACATAGAACTTCGTCTTCAGGAAACGTGTGTCTGTGAACAGGCAGGGTGTCCTAGGCAATAGCCAATCACACATGAAAGTATGGATTATTATGATTTATAAAGAGAGAGGTAAATGAGGATTTCAACTGTAAATCCTTTAAAATATCAGGACCCCGGTTCTTAGAACTGCACATATTGAATGCTACAAGGCAGGGCACAGCAAAGGAAGATAGTGGTGTTTACTCTATGCCATGCATTGTTCTAAGAGTTTATCTGTACTACCTCATTTAATGCTCGCAACAACCCTGTGAGGTAGCAACATTATTCTACAAAGGAGAAAACTAAAGCATAGAAAATGGAACACTTTGCCCAAATCACAAATATAGTAAGTAGAACCTAGATTTTAACCTGACCAATTTGACTACAGACTCCAGCACTTTTTTTTTTCTTTTTTTTTTTTTTTTAGTTCAGGACTCCTGACTTTTATTGTTTATTTATGTACTCACTAATTTGCAAAATTCTATAATCCACAATGGGTTTCTCCTATCATTTGTGCTAATTAGTGGAATTCTATGGTACTAATAAATCAACATTATCCAAACACGGTTTTTGGAGATATGGTTGTAATATATTCTTGCATAGGAATTTTTAAAAATTCGATAATGGTTCACCACTGCAATTCTGATTTTTACTGATAGGATTTTGATGTAGATCCTTCTACAGCTGGATTTTTAAAACTTTTTATTCTGTTTTAAGTTTTGAGATACATGTGCAGGACGTGCAGGTTTTTACATAGGTAAATGTGTGCCATGGTGGTTTGCTGCACCTATCAACCCATCACCTATGTATTAAACCCTGCTTGAATTAGCTGTTTATCCTAATGCTCTCCCTGCCCTTGCTGCCACCCAACAGGCCCCAGTGTGTGATGTTCCCCTCCCTGTGTCCATGTGTTCTTATTGTTCAGCTCCCACTTATGAGTGAGAACATGTGGTGCTTGGTTTTCTGTTCCTGTGTTTGTTTGCTAAGATGATGGCTTCCAGCTTCTTCCATGTCCCCCTGCAAAGGACATGATCTCATTCCTTTTTATGGCTGCATAATATTCCGTGGTGTATATGTACCACATTTGCTTTATCTAGTCTATCATTGATGGGCATTTGGGTTGATTCTGTGTCTTTGTTATTGTGAATAGTGCTGCAATAAACATACGTGTGCATGTTTCCTTATAATAGGATGATTTATATTCCTTTGGGTATATATCCAGTAATGGAATTTCTGGATAAAATGGTGTTTCTGGTTCTAGATCCTTGAGGAATCGTCACATTGTCTTCCACAATGGTTGAACTAATTTATATTCCCATCAGCAGTTTGCACTAAACCAAAATATAGTTATGCTCTAAATAAGGAAAGACAAAGGAGAAAAAATGGTAAATTGATCTTGCTTTGGACTCTGCCTCTCTTTTCTGTCCTCATCAATCCTCTCATCTTGGTACCCAGTACCCTGCTGAGAGCTCTCTTTCCAAAGGAGCATTGTCTAATAATCTTATTCATACTAAAGTATTAAAGGCCCGATGATGGATCATTCCCAGATGTTTGCATTTTAAAAAAGATAATCTCAAGAAGAGGGGACTGTATAACACACCCCCAAAAAATGACTAATAAGAAAAATCTAAGAATATGAATGAGGGTTTTCTAGATTATAGAGGGTGTGGTTCACGCTCTTAGGAATAATATCAACTTTCCTACCTGAGAGTGGTCAATAGAGCACAAAATATATTTGGGGAAAATTTCGAGGAGCCATCTTTAAAAGATGAACTTTGAACATGGTCAAGGCAGAAGCAATAGGTTCAGAATCTCAGGTCACGAAGAATGGGGGCTCTCGGGGCGGCAGGAAGAGCAAGAGCAAAGGCTACAGAAAGGAGAGTTTCCGAAACACAGACCTATCTCTCATGAACCTAAACAACCCTGCAGTCAGGGAGTCCATCCCAAAATATATTTTCTGAAGGTAAAACAAGTTAATAATTAGTTCTTGCCATTATCTTGCTTTTACAAAATTGTCTGCTATATGTAAAACAAATTGAGGTTAACACAAAGGTTATTCTTTTGTGTGTGTGTGTGCATTTTGCCCTGGAAATTTAATATTCTATCTTTTGCTTTTGAAACATAATGTTTTATGTGGAAAGCCTATACTGGACTGTATCCAAGAGGACTTTATCATTAAAATCGCAAAATCTCCGTCAGATAGTTTCATTTATAAGACAAAAACTGTTTTACATTAAAACAAGGATGGTAGAATTTTAATACTCTTTATTTCTTTCTAGAAGAATTTTATAGTCTCACAAAATAATTACGGTGTATGCTTAATTTGAGAAATAGAATGCTACATGATAACCATACACATGTACATAAGCTACAATGAGTTTACAAGTCTTTTATCCGGTCTCCCACTTAGTCAGATGATAAGACCCTCTTGTGACTCATTCTTTTTCTCTATTTTTTAATTCTCTAACTTCCTGGAAGCTCCTCTGTTCTGGTGGTTGGGTGGGAGGGAAGCATTCACCCAGAAAATGAGCTCAAAAGATTCTCCCATGAGTTCTTGGTTCACTGTTTTGTTTTGTTTTGTTTTTCCCATGTATTTTGCCTGGAAAGAAAGGCCAGAGTTAATGAGTCAAGCAACAGATAGATGAAACTAATTTTGCTATATTGTTTGTCCAGAACATTGTGGGTGAGAATATTAGTAAATAGGGGGAGTTTTTTGCCTTTACAAAAATTATAGAATTATTTCTAAATATATATCTTCATATCATTCTAAATGTGTGTGGTAGGCTTGGAAAAGAAATTAAGAATGCCTTTCTGCTTTATCAAAAATCAATACAAATATATCAATGTTTACCCCCAATGAAGTAAAAACTTGATTGAAACACTAACGAAGGAATGTTCACTCTAATATTCAAATGAATAAAATCATATTTACTGTCAGTTTTTATAGGTGAAATCTATATAACTATTAGGAATTCCATGTATTCCAACTCATAGATGATTGGTTAATTCCTTCTAACATTCAAGGGATGGATACAGGTGGCCATATCTTTTATTCTGAAAAGAAAATGTAACAATTTCTTAAATAATTACATTTCATAAAAATAATATGAGAAAATAGAGATGGAATTCACTTATAAAAGTAGACAAGGAACCCTTACATGAAATATAAAGGGTTAAGCATTCTCACTACACACACAAAAAGGCAACTATGTGAAGAGATGGACATGTTAATTAGCTTGACTGTAGTAATCATTTTACTGTGATTATGTATATCAAAACATAATATTGTGCAACTTAAATATATACAATTTTTATTTAAAAGCCAAAATAAAAATTACGTAATACAATAAAAGAATAATCTCCCATAACCAAGTAAAATATATCCAGTAATATAAATGTTTAAATATGAGACTGTCAGCATAATATAAGCAGCATGAAGTTACCACAGATTCTTTGAAAATTACATATACATTTCTAAGAAACATTGATTTCAGGAAGTTTAAAAAGTACCTTGGCACTTTGCTTTTAATAAAAGAAACACTACCTTTGTAAATTAATAGCCAAAATTATTCATAGTGGAGAAATAATAAAGATTTTCAACATGGAGGGAAATACACCTATTAGAAATACCTGGGAATAATTTAGTCCCTGGCAAGATAGTGAATGAACATAATCCTCTAATTCCCTTCCCAACGCAACACTGTAAATGCTGTATATACTGATGCCATAGAAACAACAATCTATTGCTACATCCTGGGAAAGCCCTGGAAAGAGAATGTGGGGTCGACTGAGGAGTGATGCACTAGCCAGAGAGAAGAAAGTCCAGAGACCAAAGGCAGGGCAAGACCTTTCCTTTGTGTGTGTAGGCATGTGTTTTTGCAGATTCCTGTCACACACACATCAAGGAGTGAACCATTGCCTTCTCCCATGCCACTTTGAGACAGGAAACAGGCCAACCTGCCAAGAACAGGCCAGAGGTTGTTCCCTATACTGTCTGGAGTTAGTGAGTGTATTACAACAGGCACAGATGGTCCAGTCAGCTCCTCAGTATTTTCTCCTCCAGTAACCCTCTATGCACCCCAGGGTTTGACTGATTACAAGAAAGAAACATCGCGTTTGGAAAGAATTGGTGCCTGCATGGGGGTACTGGGATAATTTCTGGGGGGCAGTGTCATTTGTCAAAGCTTTGGTCAATAAGGAATGATGGAACTTAGCTTGCCGTGAGATAGGTTTTTTTTTCAGTGAGCCCTGACCCACTCGAAACTTATCAGGACGGACACATGTTAGGGTCTAGACTTTCACTCCTCCTATGGGTGCATATTACCAGTTAAGGAAATGTGAGATCCTAAAGAATAATAATGAAACTTCTGAGGAATACTACTCCTTTAAGAGAGAGACAAAATAAAACCCAAAAAACAAAAACTGAACAACCTATTCATCATAAAATGAATTGTCTAGAGAGAATAACTTTTTAAGGTCAGCATAGTAAGTTTCTCAAAGAGGTAAGAAATAATTTGATAAAAAGAAACAGGGATAAATATTTATGAAGAACAAATTGAGAAGATTAAGTATGAAACTACATAGAGGATTAAAAACTAAATAAAAAGGTATTGAAAGGTGGAATGGATACAGCAAAAGAATAAATAAGTTTCTGTCAAATTGGATTAATGAATTATGCGTCAATAGGAAGAGAGAAAGAAGGAAGACTTTAAATAAAATTTAAGACGTATGAAGGATAAAAGTAGAAATGTCAGCATTCATATAATAGGAATCTCAAAAGGAAGAGAAAAATATACATGGGAGGAAGAAAATAATTTTCAAACTAATTATAGAACGTTTTCCGTAACTTAAGTAACATGAAAGACCTCAGGCTGAAAGGACTTAGAGTATGAAACAGTATTCCTAAGGAAGGGGAAAAAGTCAACATCCAGTTGTATTAAAATGAAACTTAGAAACATCAAAATTAGAAAAAAGTTAGCAAAATTATAAAATAGAGCAATGACATACTATGTTTTAACTGATAGATGTATAGGGAAATTTATATCCAAAAAAATGGAGGTTCCAAATTATTTTTGAGCACATATGTAATCCTTCTTCCACATACACAAACTATGTACCAGATTACAAAGAATCAGTAATATACAGACTGTTTTCTCACTTTAAGGCAACAAAATTAGAAATCAATAATGAAATGATAGATTAAAAACTAAAAAATATATTATTTAATAACATTTATGTTGAAACCACAGAAAAATTACAAAATTCTTAGAATGGAATGGAAAAGAAAACACCATCAAAACTTCCAAAACACAGCTAAAGAAGCACCTAAAGACAAATTGAAAGCATTCAGTAAGTACACTTATCAAAAAATAAGGAATAGAAAAAAAAAATGAACAAAACTTTCAACTCAATATGAGGACGAGTTTCAAAATAAACTCAAAGATATAAGAAAAAATATTAAATATTAGAGAATAAATTAAAGACAAATGAAAACAATAAGGGAGAATAGTTAAAGCAAAGTCTTTTTAAAGAAGATAAATAAATTGGAAAAATTTGGCCCTGAGGAAGAAAAGATAGAGGTTAGACATATAAAAATAGGAAAAAAAATATAGACAACTATACAGTAATTTAAAAATAACAAAAATCCTATGAACAATTACATGTCAATACATTTAAAAGTCTTGTTAAAATATATTTTTGTCTATCATAAAATTGTCAACATGACACAAGAGAAATAGAAAAGCCATTAAATATAGAGAAATAAAAGCTCAGATGGCATTTTATGGATGTTCTTTTAAACTTTCAAGGATAGGATAATCTTTGTTTTATACAAGAGGATTAAAAAATATATAAACAGGGAAAGTTTCTCAACCTATTTTACATGGCTTATGTAACTTTGATACCAAGAGTAGATAAAGTTACTATAAAGAAACTAAATGTGGGGCCCATTTCACTTATTAAAATACATGCAAAGTGCTACATAAATTTAGAGAAAACTTTTGATAAAAGTCAAGGCATATATAATATTAAAACAATAGTTAAAATTCTTCTTTAAGTTATTCTTTTATCAATAACTTGGATCAAATATTTTACTTAATAAGAAAGTTTGGATGAATCTACTTTATAATTACAGACAGACGAAAATGCCCACCATTCATTGTTATCATTAGTGATGTTTTCAAAAGTCCTAGACAATGCAATAAGATAAGAAAAGGAAACAAGTGGTAAAGATCTAAATGGATGATGCAAATTCTAATTATTTATAGGTTATATGATCAATTACCAAAGAAAACCACTGAAAACAGCAAAAAATCTTTAGAAAAAGCAAAGAGGTCAGTAAAATAGTCACATATACAAGATTAATTTAGAAATATTGTGTTCCCTTTTCCAGCAAGAACATAAGAGAATAGAAAATATATCATAATATCATTATAACATATCTGTAAAACAAGTAAGAAATAAACTTTAAAGTACATTACACAATAGAAAAAATATCCGAATAAATGGAGACAGATACCATGTTCATGGTTGGAATGAATTTTGATTCATCTGTACATTAATGTCAACTATAAAAAAACTATGACAGAATTGTTAAGAACTCTACAAACTTAATGTAAACTTAATATGGATGAATACAGATTCACAAATAGCTAAATCTACCTTCAAAAGGGAGAATAAAGATGACTTGCATTACCAGTGTTTCAGGCAAAGTACTAAACCACATTAATAAAGAGTGTAATGTTGGTACAGGAAATGTTGAAACTTATATAAAGTAGATAGCAAAAAACTTAGTAGAGAAAAAATGGGTTCTTTAGTAGTGTTAGAAAAACTCATAGGGAAAAATAAATTAGAATTCTTCCATTAAAAAAAGAAAATACACAGGAGGATTAAATACTTAAATATGATAGGAATAAATATAAATATATTAGCAAAATGTGAGTCAATGGATTGTGATCTTGGTATGGAGAAGGACTTTTTAACACCTATGTGCTCTCGAAAGGACAGATAATAAAGAAATAAAGGAATGTATTTGACATAATATTCAGAATTTCTGTCTAATAAAATCATTATAGGCAAAGATAACAGAAACCACATACTGGAAATGGTATTTGAAACATCTAGAGCTAACAAATTTATGTGGACAAAGAAATGTGGAAAATCAAGAGAAAATACACAATCCAGCAGAATGAAGGTTTATGTATAATGATAACTGATTCCTAATAGGGGCATCTTGAATGACTCAGAAGTTCATGAGGGAGTACTCAGTCTCATTTTTAATAAGCAGCAAGTCTAGGGGGCAATCTGACAATTCTAGGTGAACCTAAGCAAGAAGTTTCCATGACCCAGCAAGCTCTCCCCTCAGCAAATTGTCCAGAAAAATACTTGTTTATGACTGTTACTGGTAGTAACCTAGATATCACCCCAGGAGAATAGATAAATGGATACATGAGATGCCTTGGAAGCTGGTCTTCTAGAAGGCTTTCCCATCTCAGAAGATCTGCCAAGAGATTAGCAATAGAGCAGATGTCCCAGGGAGCAAGTTCATATATCATGGTTCCCACTGATGCCTCTCTCATTCAAACTTGTCCCCAAGCAGCAATCAGGGCATGGTAAGCAATATTCTAAAAAATGTTAATTAGAATCACCTATGGTCTTGTTAAAATACAGAGTCCCCATCGCAGACCTACTAAGTCAGAATTGTTATTGGTTTACCCATGGAATTCTTAATGTCTTTAGGAGGGACTAGCTATTGCTAGAGAAAATAACTAGTTTGTACTTAATGGCTGGCATTCAGTGTAATGGGAAGACCAAATGGATATTTAAAATCAATTTAAATAATGTGTGTGTGTGTGTGTGTGTGTGTGTGTGTGTGTGTGTGTGTGTGTTTAGGTTGGTAGTTACCCTCAAAACCAGAAATGCAATCTTAGTATCTAACCATAGAGAAAACGAGAGTTTCTGTGTGTGCATTGGGAGTGGCAGTGGATGTTTTGCCTATGTTTTGCAGATAAAGCATGGGATGGAGATTGTTGCATATGTTGTTGTTGTTGCTATGGGACTGTTAGTTTAGTTTGCAGATGAGTTTTCTTATTTGCTTGTGTGTGGTGAGAGATTCTCCTGGAGAAATGTATGAAGCAGATGAAAGGGTACATAGGAGAAAAAATGAAGGCTCCCTCATGAAAGAATTTGTGAAACTTTGAGCCTAGTTCTGTTATTTTGAGGACTACGTGACAAAGTGTGATTCAGGAAAAGGAGTAGAAGCAAGTCTTCCCAACTTCTCATCCAGCTGAGCTCCATGGAGAGTGTCTACTTTAGAAGGATCAGGAGATAGCTCCCTGGACACTCATCCAGAAGGATCCTTCAAGAAGTGCAAACAATACAAGGTTGGGAAAAGCAAGGTGGGCATCAGGGGAAGCCAAGAAACATGGGGCTGAATGTGTCAGTGAGGGCACATTGAAGTGACTAGGCAGGTAGCCTAGATGGGACAAGAAGCATTACTGGCAGGGGCCATTAGAAAAATGGGTAACAGGAGAACTTGGTGAAAGCAAAAAGATAATTGAAAAAACTAGAGATAAAGGGTTGTGTGATCTATAATCAGCTCATATTCAGAGAAGACAAGAATATTTGAGATCTCAAAGATATTAGGTCAAGATCCAGGATATGACTGTGCTCATTAGAGGGTGATGGTTACTGGAGTTGAAGGTCAAAGTGGAGGAGGGTGAACAGCA
Source organism: Mandrillus leucophaeus (assembly GCF_000951045.1). Lineage (NCBI taxonomy): Eukaryota > Metazoa > Chordata > Mammalia > Primates > Cercopithecidae > Mandrillus > Mandrillus leucophaeus. The sequence goes on from NW_012105054.1 coordinate 1,044,475, forward strand.
ATGAGTCAGAATATCAGCTGTAATGTTTAAGTCACTAATGATGATAGAACAGAAGGGGCAGAAAGCAGAATGGTGAATCAGGCACAGAAATGGTTGTGGAAGGTAATGAGTGGTGAAGGATGACAAATGGTGCCGAGGGGGCTGATAGAAGTAGACGCTATGGGCTCCCAATGTAAAGAAGTGAAACGATGAGAGATGATCAGTGTTTAAAAAGCAGCTCTGGGGGCCAAGGCCCAGACCTTTAGTGCATTAAGCAGAGTAAGGAATAAAAATGTCCATAAGAGAGTTGAAGAGGTTCCTAGGTCATCAGGATAAATGCCAGGCTTCACTGTCCAAATGATACTTTGAAGGAAAACAGTGAAAAAATATTTACATGTTTTAAAAAATTACCCTTAAATTAACAAGAGTTTTAAGGAACTAAATAAAAGGTTCTAGAAGTAGAGCTGAAAAGAGAAGCAGAAAGGTAGACAGTGGGGATATATGCAATTGAATTAGGTTGGAATGAGAATGAAAGAAAATAGGTGTTTGGCTGTTGTTTTGGGAGCTGGGAGGTGGTAAGGCAAGAGCCAGAAGTGTGGCTGTGAGAATGAGATTTAGAAAGCTAAAGTTTTGAGGAGCAGAGAGTTAAGCACTTGGAAAGGCCTAGTAGAGGTAATGGTGTGTGTCTTCTTCCAAATTGTAAAAGCTGAAAGCATACATATACACCAAAAGGGGGTTTTAAAAAATAAGTTAACTCTAAATACCATGGGGCTTCAGCTTCTAATTACCAATTAGATTTCTTCTTGTGTAATGTGGCATATTTATTTACAAACTGGACATTTTAGCTTTCCTAATTTAAAAAAATCATATTTAAATGAAAGAATGTCAAAGTTACCAGAAATCTAAATAATAAGTTGTTAGATTTTTATAGAGAGAATCTCTGTGACAAAGTTTGACAGGATGATGACATTTCGTAATTTGTTCTGATTTAAAACAAAAACAGTTAAAGACCAGGCACTCATCCATCCATTCTTTCTTCCATTTGTTCTTTGTGGATTGATTTATTAAGCAGATCTCTACTGAGTACCTATTGTGTACCAAGTACCATGCTATTGTTTGCGTGAACACTGGTGAATGAAATAGAATGAAACTTCTAATCAGCCAGGCAAAGACTTTGAATGAGAGAACAAAAACTTTTTTAAGAGGGTAGAGGGTGGAGATATATATTTATTTATTTATTTACAAGTCATGGAAAGTGCAGTGAAAGAACTGAACATGGTGCTGTGACAGAATTCCAGGGGAGGAGGAACTTCTATGAAAGAGCAATCAGAGAAGGTATCATTGAGATGGTGGCATCCATGCAGATAGCTGCACTGAACAAAGAAGAGACAAACAGTTAGATAAAGAGTGTTCCAGGATGTGCAAAGCCCGCCGGAAGCGAAAGAGCTGACAAAGTTAAGGAATGCATGGAAGACAAGGCTGGCTTCAGCAGAGAGGAACAAGGAAAGATGTGGAGAGCCAGACTGTGCAGAGCCTTGTTGGTATGTAATTCCAAATTGGGTCATTGAACAAAAACTAGTATGTGAAAGGTGAAATATATATATGCCAGTGAAAAATGGCTGTTTAACTACAAGCTAATTCTTACTTTTTCCTACTAACCTTGGATTATTAATGTAACAAAAATCTGTTTTTTTTTTAATTTGGTTGTGTTGTGTTTTCCTCTCTACACTTAAAGCATAGAGCTCTAAGTGACTTACTATCTTTAATAAAAACTCCTGTAGGTTGGGGGATATAATGTTGTTCCGGTTAGATTTTCTGTGGTTTAACACAGATGGGGAAAGTATTTTAAGAAGCTTAGCTATTTTGTTAAATGTTTATGACTTGTAAATTCCCAGCCTTTTAGGATTATCCAAGTGTGTTGACATTGATGGTGAATTTGAAGGGAAATTAGCCAAATATGTTTTTGTCTAATTAACCAGTCGGGCCTAATAATAGCAGTCAGGGTTGGCAGGTAAAGCAGTGGCTACTTATTTATTACATGGAGATATGTTCATATTATTTTTATTTAAAGTTTAGATTTTCAAATTCTTTCCCACCACTTTCTGGAGTCATTGAATGAGCTGTCAGAGCAAAAATCCTCAACCTCTTTTCTTTCTAAAAAAAATTTTAAAAGAAGAAGAAAATTAGCCTACTAGTTTCATTTCACCAGAAAGCTGAAGTTTGACTCTTCCAAACTTCTATTTCTGTGCTTCTCATAAGATACAGAAGGAGAATCAATCACCTCCACTTTTGGCTCAGTGGTCTTGAGAAATAAGAAAAAGTTTGAATTTCTTGTGATAGGTTTTAATCTCTTGGGTTAGTGGTTTTATAATTCAGCAATTATATATCATCCTTGTTTAAGTAATTGTAGCAGTTAGGTATGCAAAATTTTAAGAGTTCTGTCAGACCAAAATAGTAATATTTAGCAAATTACCACAAGACCTCCTGTAGGGAGAGACAGACATGAGAAAGAAGACTGTCACAGATTGACTATTATTTCAAAAACTCTACCAATACTTTACATTCAATTTCACTTATCTTCAAGACAGTACTATGCTATCTTTCATTATTAATTTGTTTGACTCATGAGCTCAATAAGTTCACAAGTCCATTGGCTATGCTGGGAAGCATTCGTTTAGACCAAAATATTTCAGACTCTGAAGTCTGTGCCCGTTTCCTGTTTTCCTCAACATTAACTTGTTATTCCTGTCACCCAAGGGAAAATATCATCTTGGTCACCTGTGTGTATCAGGCATACAAGTTTGTAGCAAAGTGTATTTTATCTTTAAAAAAATCGAGGATGATGTTGATGATGATGATGACTGTTCATATATCTCCACCTTCCACTGGATGGGTCAAATAGCAGAATAATGCCACATGAGTGGTGTTTCCTATATTTGGGACTGTAGGGGGAAATATTGATGTATTGGTTGTCTTAGCCTACAAGTAATATAAATGGCAGATATAACATAAGTGTGAGCTATTTTTTAATATCAAACATCTTTTTTTTTGAAGTCCCTCAAAAGCCACTAGAAATCAACTCATTTTAATGTAACTCATTCACCACTACAGGCAGCCTAAAGGACTATCTTTTAAGGGTTTCTGTGCTGATTCTACCACTAATGAACTTGAATTGCTGTTCTAGACTTTATTTCTTTTCTATAAAATAAGTGGATTTAAAAATTCTTTTTTACCTATAAAATTCTGAGAGTTGATCTGTGTATATCATTCTGTAGATTGATCAAAGTGGGGCAAGACATTAAGTATTTTTATTTAAAATATAATGGTGAGTTGGTTGTATTATTTTTACATAATGCTTAAGTATTTTTATGTGTGGAATCCATGGAGAAGTGGTGCGTCTACATTTCTCTTTTATGAAGTTTTTTTTTTCCCCTGCTTCAGTATTTCAGTCATTTAGTAAATTTCACTTAAGAAAAATGCTGAATAATAAGCACATGGGAGACATTTTCTTTATTTCAATTTTGGTAAATATATTTTAAAATCTTAAATAAGTTTGTTTTGTGTGTTTTTGGCTTTGTTTTTCAGTATTGCTAAAAATGTTACATCAACTTGGCCCCAGGATAGTAATTAACAACCCAGTCAGAGGTTGCTAGTAATTTCCCATTTGTTTAGGAAGAAGATTTTACTAAATAAGCTGGAGTTGTGAGTATTAGCTAGAGAAGACTTTTTGAAATTTGCTTTCAACAGAGTAGTATATAAAAAAAGAAATGATCAAAAATGCAATTAAAATGTAAATCTAGAAGTTAAGAAAATAAGTTTTCAAAACAAGACAATCTATAGAAGACAAGATCGTGAAAGCTTTTGCTTTTGTTGCCTATTCATTCACTTTAATATACATAGAAGAAAGTTAAATGTTACCTAAAACTAGTAGTAGAGTTGTGGAAATAAATGTTGCTCTTAGAACATAATTTTAATTTAGATGTACATTGTGCTTATCATAGACCTCCTGATATGTGTGAGAATGTGTTTCAAGTGTTTGGTTAGAAAAATAATATTAAACATAAACTTCCCCAATAATGGTTGAAAAGGAGTGGAATGTCCTTATTTTAAAGATTTGAATGCATAAGAATCACATTTTGATATTTAACTGTGTTCTGCATCTTGACTCTGTAATAAATGAAATGGGAAGAGAAGTGTAACATATGGGTGGACACAATAGTAATGATAATCAGTAAATCACCCAAGCCTGAAGTATGGAGGTGTCTGGGAAATGTGAAGCCCTGCTGAGATCGGGGCTCCATCCCAATAACGTGCTGTCACCTAGAATCTTGAGTGGTATGGGAGGACAAAATGGAGGGGAGTTACTGAGTGATGGCAGCTGATGTTTTGGGAAATCCTCACAGTGATCTGTTAGTTTGCTTATAAAGAAGCTTTTGCTTTTGTTGCTTATCCATCCGCTTTAATCTGCATAGAAGGAAGCTAAATGTTAATAAAATTAGGAGTGGAACTGTAGAAATAAGCATCGTTCTCAGAATATAACTGCAATTTTGATACAAATAGAATCCTAGTTCTTTTAAAGAAAATGACATGGATTATTTTAAAACTAAAAGTTTTCTTTACCTATGGTGTCGAAATAAAATTTAGTAGAAATTTACTTGAAAGTCTTTCAAAATGTTTTATATAGATTGAAGGGCGGTACTATATACACTGAACATTTATATCACCTTAAAGTTCATATGTTGGAACCTCATCTCCAATGCATTTGAAAGGGCCTTTGAGAGGGGATAGGGTCATGGGATTAGTGCCCTTATAAAGAGAGGCTTCTGTGAGCTCCTTCGCCCTTTCCATCTTGGGAGTACACAGAAAGGAGACAGCAGCCTATGAACTAAGAAAAGAGCTCTCGTCAGATAGTGAATCTGCTGACACCTTGATTTTGGGCTTCCCAGCCTCCAGAACTGTGAGAAATAAATGTCTATTGTTTATGAAACATGCAGTATATAATTTTCTGTGATAGAAACTAAAATGGATGAAGACAGTAAAAAAGCTGAGAGACCACTGTATTTGCCTTCATACCTTCACACACTAACTATTCATGCTGTGGAGATTTTACCTCAGGAAATGGTCACTATGATTTCTGTGTTTTATGTACTGAATTGCATGGTATGAGGAAACATAAAGAACCAAAGCATGTTATACTAATGTCCTACTCCAAAAATGTTAGTGCTAAAAACCTTTGACTCATAAAATACTGGAAGTAGAAGAGACCTTAGCAATCATTTAAATGAGGATAGACAAACTACCTCCTGGGGCCAAATCCAGCCTGATGCCTGTTTATTTATGGCCTAAGAACTAAGAATAGTTTTTACATTTGTCGATGGCTGAGAAAAATCAAAAGAAGGGTTTTGATTACATGGGGAAATTATATAAAGTTCGAATGTCAGTGTCCATAACTAAAGTTTTATTAGAACACAGCCACAGCCATTAATTTCAGTATTGCCTGTGACAGGTCCAATGGCAGAATGTGTGGGTATGACAGAGATCTTATGGCCTACAACGCTCAACATTTGCACTATTTGGACCTATACAGATAAAGTTAGTTAACACCTAATCTAGATAGCAAATAAGCTCCTTTGCCAGGATTGATCCTTAGTTAGGGGTTGTCAGGAACCTTTTTGAGGATTCTGCTTTTGGGCTGGGTAGAAAAGTACACAGTGATTGACAGGCAATGTCTACCTCAGACAAGGGAGGGGGATGGTGGCACACGCTCAGTCTTTTCCAGTCAAAGTTCTGTAACTGTATGTAATCCACTGTTTCTGAGTTTGTATTAAAGCTTGTAGAACACAAGTTCATTAAGCTGAGCAAGCCTCTTTTCCATTACACCTAGTACCAAATCAACCCTCCAAGACCATCAGAATGCATATTAAGAATCAGGGAGATAATTTCCTAAAAATGCAGTCCCACCCCACCCCAATACATAGCCAGCATTCTGATTTTATATATTAGGGTGAAGCATAGGAACTTCTGTTTTCAAAAAAGATTGAAATTTAAAAGAGGTTTTTTCTAGGACTGTGCTGTCCATCACACTAACCACTAGGCACACGAGGTTGTCTAAATTTAAATTAAGTAAAATTTAAAATTAAGTTTCTCAGGTGCACTAGCCACATTTTAAGTGCTCAATGACAATACAAGCCTAGCAGGTTCCAAATTGAACAGCTCAGAATAATATTTCCACCAACATAGAAGGTTCTATTGGACAAAACAGATTTAAGAGATTCCAGGATTCTAGTTAATCTCAGAAGTTAACTAATCAACTTTATAAAAACAGGATTAGTTCATCTTTACTGTCAGAAACATGCAAAAGAAAGAAAACAAAAGAAACAATGAGAAAAACAAATTTAGTATAACGATAGCAATCTTCATCCACTATGTAACTCTCCCATTTATTTATCATTAAGATGACCAAAAGGATTTATAATTTGAGAACAACGCCATATAGTACTAAAGGGAAGGGAAGGATAATATTTTATGTCAGATTCTTGGAGGGACTTTATTAGCCATAATGTAGGAGAGGTAGGTTTCAGATCCGACTGACCAATGTATGAGTCAACAGACTTAATAGAAAAGTTTGCCTGAGGAAAAAGAATTTGAGATGACAGGAAAACCCCACCGGCTTCAGGAAGTTTACAATGGGTGCTGGAGGCAAAGGTGAGCCATGACAAGTCAATGGGCAGTACTGACATCCTGAGAAAGTGCAATGATGCTGGTCCACAGAGGCATGAGGTTCAGTGTCCTTTTCCAGGAAATGTATGGTGCTGACATCATGCTTTGTAACATGCTGCTTCAAGTGTCTAATGGATACAGTCACATCACTTAGAGAAAAAGGCTCCATCAAGAGTCACAGTGAATAAGTCCTTTGCAACAATGTCAACGGGCAATGTTACCCTGGCTGGACTTCCCTTAGTGAGCGCTCCCCTCAGTTCTGCTACAGTGAAGACAAAGTCCCAAACAACAAAATAAATAGACAAGAAACCTAAACTTTTCTTTCTCACTAATTTGGTGTGAGACTAGCACAATGCATTTAACATTTATCATCTTCTTCTCTTAGTACTGAAAGACAAAACAAAATGGAAATATGTCCGTAACTATCAAGATGAACAAACGGATAAAAGTGCCCAGATACATGAAACAGCAAGTAGTTCAAACGAAGAAAACCCGCGGAGGAATAAATGTTCCCACAAATCTATGGAAGAGATCTACCACAAGGGAAATTAGAGAAAATCTTTCAAAATTTCTCTGATTTGTGGAGTTATTGTGTCTCTGAACAAGGTACTCATCCTAAAGAATACCATTCAGATGAAATGAATAATTAACAAAGACTTGTAATGGCATGAAGGCAGAAAACATTTATCGAATATTACAGATCAAATCAGAAAATTATACCAGGTTGAGAAATTATCCTGGAATTTAGAAGAAAAAAATGAGACATATGTGCCAATCAAAAATATAAGTTGCATTGATGACAAATCCAAGAAGTCAAAGATACATATAGGAGAAAACAGCAATTACAGGAAAAGCAATTCCCAACAAAATAACAGAAGGTTGTTTTCTTGGGGGTTGGTGGCGGTGGGGGGAGTATGGGGCTTAAACCAAAGGCAAAACAGCCTATCTAAAAATATGACGATGTAAGTCCTGAATTGAAAAAAAAAATAAGCAACAAGATGACGGGGAAAAATGTTTGTTTATAAAAACAAAAAACTCAAGTTGACATCAGACTCTCTACAATTTGAAAAATACGTAAGAGAAAGGAACTCAAGACTCTTGAGAGAAATATATTGAAACCCAAGAATGTTATAGCCAGACAGGCTATCATTCACATTTGAGAGCAATAGAGAGATAATAATAGACATGAAAGGACTCCAAATGTTTTTACCCACATTCTTTTTCTGCAAAAAATAAAGATTTTTTTAAAAACTTGAAAAAGTATTCCAGCTGACTGAAGAATGACTCAAACCGACAAACTAAATTATAGGGATTATGTGTAATAAAAGAAAGTATGATGTGTAATTAAAACCAATTGGGATTAGACTAGATTGCGCTGTAAAAAAGAAGAGTAGTAATGAAAACCAATCAGAGTCAATATTTAAATCACTATTTTTAATATAGTAAGAAGTTTAAATCAATAGAAAAAAATTTAAGTAATTTTTCCAAAAGAAACTTAAAGTGTTTAAAAAAAATGATAATATTCTGGATATGAAGTCCCAAATTATACCAGCAAAATCTTAGAGTAGGAGTGTGAATAATTGCTTGCAGAATCTTTCGTTTTATGCGTGTGGGGGGAATTCTCAAATTCATATACTTTATTTTTGAAGTGATAAATATATATATAGATAGAATTAAATAGAGATATATAAAGGTATTTTAAATGTAAATTAACCATTAGTTGGAAAAATGGGATGCATAATTTTCAAATTATGAGAAGTAAGAGAAACAAAGAAAACTTGGAAACATAGGAAGGAAATCTGAAAAGATACAAATAACATAGCAAGAAAGCAAAAAATTTAATTTACCTCATTTATTTTGAGACAGAGTCTTTCTCTGTCGCCCAGGCTGAAGTGCAGTGGCACTATCATAGTTCATTGAAGCTTCAAACTCCTGGGCTCAAGTTATCTTCCCACCTCAGCTCCTGAGTAGCTGAGGTTACCGGCACACATCACCACGCCTGTCATGCCAAGTTTTTTTCTTTGTAGAGAAGGGATCTAGCTATATTGTCCAGGCTGGCCATGAAGTCCTGGGCTCAATCCTCCTACTGCATTGGCATCCCAAGGTGTTGGGATTACAGATGTCAGTACCATGCCCAACTGCAAAGTTTTTAAAAATGAAATCATTAAAATAAAACTGAAAATCATGGCCACGCACGGTGGTTCACACCTGTAAGCCCAGCACTATGGGAGGCCAAGACAGGTGGATCACTTGAGGTCAGGAGTTCAAAACCAACCTGGCCAATGGGGCAAAACCCTGTCTCTACTAAAAATCCAAAAATTATCTGAGCATGGTGGTACACGCCTGTGGTCCCAGCTATTCCAGAGGCTGAGGCAGGAGAATCGCTTGAACCCAGGAGACGGAAGTTGCAGTGACGCAAGATCATGCCATTGTACTCCAGATTCAGTGACAGAGTGAGACTTTGTCTCAAAAAAATATATATATATTTATATATATATAAAATATATATGTAAATAATAATGGCTAAAATTTGATAGATGCTTTTTACCCTTTTAATTTCTTAGTGACCATTTTCTTTATTTCAGATTTGATACACTTTATATTTACTTTGTTTTGGAAAGCTTCTTGAAGGAAACAGAAATACACCCTTATTCCACAGTTGTTCCTAATTCTAGTTTCAATACCCTCAGAAATACAAACAATGGTCAAAAAGCCATAGAGATTTTAGGATAAATTTTTTCTTTCATTTCTTTTTGATTTTGAAGTTTGCGATTTCTTAGTTGGTGTCCCAACCTCACCTTGCAAACTTCTAATTGTCCTGCGTTCCCAAAGTGTAAAGGGATGCCAAATATGTGTGTGTTTAGATGTATCAGCTTTTCATCTGGCAAAATTTTGCCTGGGATTGGGGATGAAATCCAGCTTTCAAGGAATTTAGAGACTGTCCAAGGTAATGTGCCAAATTATTTAAGCCTCTGAGGTAGTTTGGATGTTTATCCCCTCCAAATCTCAGGCTGAAATTTGATACCAATGTTGAAGGTGGAGCCTCATGGAAGATATTTGGATCACGGGAGTGGGCAGACCCCTCATGAATGGCTTGGTGCCCTTCTCCCTGTAATGACTGAATTCTTGCTCTGTTACTTCATGCAAGAAGTGACTGTTGAAGAGCCTGGCAACTCCTTTTTTCTCTCTTCCTCTCTCACCATGGGACATGTTGGTTCCCCTTTCCCTTCTGCCATAAGTGGAAGCTTCCTGAAGCCCTTACCAAAAGCAGATGGCATATCCATGCTTCCTGTGCAGCCTGCAGAGCTGTGAGTCAAATGAACCTCTGTTCTTTACAAATTACTCAGCTTCAGGTATTCTCTTACAGCAATGCAAAACAGACCAAGACAGCCCCTGAGGCACTTGTGCTAGCTCACCCACCCCAAATGGGTGCCTTGTCCCTGTGTATTTACCAGTGTCAAACCTTGTCTCCAGTCCTCTTAAACTCTTCGGCTCTCCCTGTTTGATAGTCTATTTGTTCTACTTGGCACATCTCTTTACTTAACTCGTGGTGGCCACTGTTTTTTGGTTTTTTTTCCCCACAATTATAAAAATAGATAAATTGTCACTTCCTTGGAGACATCTCCTGTGACTGACCTTGAAGAGCAGCAGCCCCTCAAACCACCATTCTTGAGATTCTGCTTCCAACGTCACCACCATGAATGCTGTTTAACTGTTCCTTAATTTTTGCTTCCTTCTCTCTAAGTATGAAGTCTCTAGAATGAGTTTTTGATTGGGGAGCCTTGGTTACTTGCTCTCAGCTTACCTGGTAAGGCACAGAGCGGGGCTATCTGTCAGATTTAACCTTTTGGTTGGCTTCCTATTAAATAGGGTTTGGATGCTGAAAAGCAGCAACTGTTTTCTACAATGCAAAAACAAATGTCTTCATGATAATATTTAAATGTATACGTTTGGAGCATATATGTATGGATATTGAATATTATAAATACATTTATTGCTATTCAAACTCTCTCAAGTCTGTCTCTTTAGGACTAAAATAAGTGTTTCAATTAGTTTGTGCATTTCATATCATGCTCTACAGATTCCAAGGTTTCCCAATGAAGTGGCTGGAAAATGACCCAAAACCTTCCAGGGAATATTGAAGGACAGCTAGGTCTCTGCCTCCCCACCCATCCCCCAAAAACTTTAGCGTATGAAGGTGGGCTTTCAGTTGTTCTATCAGATTTTATGTTTAAAAAGTGTTTAATGCCAAATCTTTGAATATCACTGTAATAGATTCTTGCTTCTCAAGGACTTACAGTATCAGCGTCTCCTGGGAACTTGCTAGAACTGCAATCTTGTCCCACCCTTCCAAATCAGACTCTGCATTTCATCAAGATTGCTAGATGACTGATCACAAATTAAACCTTAAAAATGTCTGGGCACGGTGGCTTACATCTGTAATTCTAGCACTTTGGGAGGCAGAGGTGGGCAGGTCACCTGAGGTCTGGCCAATATGGTAAAACCCTGTCTCTACTAAAAATTTGCCGGGTGTGGTGGTGCATGCCTGTAGTCCCATCTATTCAGGAGGCTGAGGCAGGAGAATCGTGAACCTGAGAGGTGGAGGTTGCAGTGAGCCGAGATTGTGCCACTGCACTCCAGCATGGGCCACAGAGCGAGAATTCTTTTCCAAAACAAAACAAAGCAAAACAAAAACCCAAAAAATAATTGAAATAAAGAGCATTGTACTAGATGATCCCTAAAGTCACTTTCAGCTATGGTGATATTATATATATGTATGTACAATACATATTTTCCCTCCCCTTATTTTATATTCTTCCCCCAGCACACTTGGTTCAGAGAAAAAGAAATTTGCCAAAGTTATAGAGCATAAAGAAATTTTTGATAGAATATAGATAAGGATATTTGAATTGAATTAGGTTCCAACTTTTTTTTTTTTTAGTGATAATAACTAAGGCAGATGAAGATTATCTTGCCTTGCTTAGCTACAGATTTACAGGTTAAACTTCGAATACTCCTCTGAGAAAAGCATATGTGTCCAAATACTCTACAATTAATAGGGGGAAAAAAGAAAAAAAAATCTTCCAAAGATAGTTCAAAGGAGACTGCGAGAGTGAAAAAGAAGAATGTTAAACAGCAATGATGATAAAATCAAGGGACAATGATGACTCTTAAATTTGTAGACTATTCTAACATTTAGCAAGCATTTGAATATTCAACAACTCATTGAAGTCATTATAACAGTTCAGAGAGGAAGACACATAGATATTTTCCACAGATTTAAATAGGGCCTGAACCAGTAGTCTATCGTAACCAAGACTGGCATATTGAGCTGACCTGAAGTTAATGATTTTTATTTCATGTTAAAGTCATATTGGTCTTATTTCATGTTAAAGCCATAAAGTCGCCAGGCATGGTGGCTCACACCTGTAATCCTGGCACTTTGGGAGGCTGAGGTGGGAGCATCTCTTGAGATCAGGAGTTTGAGACCAACCTGGGCAACATAGTGAGACATTACCTTTACAAAAAGTCAAAAAATTAGCCAGGTTCAGCGGCGCACATCTGTAGTCCCAGCCAGTTGACAGGCTGAGGCAGGAGGATCACTTGAGCCTGGAGGTCTAGGCTGCAGTGAGCTGTGATCCCAATACTGCACTCCAGCCTGGGTGACGATGCGAGACCTTGTCTGAAGGAAAAACAAAACAAAACCCCCCAAAACCCATATTAATCTAAACGCAAGTAGGCAACAGAGAAGGATGCTTTTCCTATGTTCACCATGTCTGAGATTGACGTTTTTCCAGTGGCAGCAATGTCTCTTTTTGGTTTCCATTTTTCTTATGCTTGTCTATAGTGTTTTTCTAACCATTTTATTTTCTCCTTCCACTTTTCCTCACCAGCTTTTTCCTCCCTCTCTTGAGGCCAGGCTCTGCTCATGTGCAATCATGGTTCTGGGCTGCAGCTTCTTCCTCATCCTCCCCTGCCTCACTTCCTATGGTCACCTGCCTCCGTGTCATCCTGGCTGGGACGCTGCGCAGTTCAGCTGTCTGTTCTACCTCCTCCTCTCCACCTGGCCCCACCACTGCTCCGCCAGGCCTCCCTCGTGTGTGCAATGTCGTTATGGCAACCGACAGTCAGTGGGCCTGGGAGACACCACACTGAGCCAGAACTGGCAGAAGAGACACAGAGCAGCATCTGCGGGGGTTGATAAGGCCAAAGTGTTGGGTTGGCCCCTCCTGGAAAGAAAGAGAGAAGGGAACAGTGAGATCACATTGGCGGTGATAGACACCAGGCAGGACCTGCTAGAATGACTGGAAGACTGCATACAGGCCCTCATTGAGTTCCATGTGACTTTCTGCTTTGCTTGTCCAAATCCAGCTTTTTGAACCAACACCTCTGTCTCCAATCCCTATCCCACAACCATTAGAAGAGAGAGCAAAATAAAAATGATTCTAGGCTCTCTGTAGAAAAGTGCAGAAAATAATAGTTTGCCCTATTAAGTACAACATATGACTATTACTCTTAGCTTTATCCAGAATATTAGCTCTGATTATTTTTGAGAGGAGTAAATGACAATTATACATTTAAAAATGCACATGCTAGGATCTAATAAGAATGCTCTTCTTTGCAGCAAACCAAAACAACAGTTACAGTTGATTGCCTCATATTTCCAAAATATCTCCAAGCCCCGAACATGATGAAGGTATTAGGAACATGTCTCTGGCGATCACTCAGGATCTGTTGAGTGGAATTAGAAATAGGAATGTGAGAACTCTCCTTCTCAGGCTGCGGTTTCATTGTACCCACAATGCTTACGGGATATTCAATACTTTAGAATACTGAAATGCTAAAGCTAGAGCAGAGACGTATTACTAGTTTGTCTCTCAGTCTACAAATGAGAAGGGTAAGGCCCAGAAAATGGAAGGGTCTAGCTCTGGGCCTCACAGTTTGTGAGCTGCAGAGCCAGACCCATGTGTTGCTGGTAAAACTTTGTCATCTTTCCATTAAACCCAAATGCAGCTAAGAAAGATAAAACCAACTAAAAGAAGAGTCTTTTGGACCTCAATGTTTGGGGAAATTGTGTGCCTTCCCTGGAGGGCTGCATTCTCTTCTCACGGTCCCATTACCTCATATGGCTCTGCAGCAAATAACTAATACCCAGTCATAATATGACAAATGTGGTTTCACTGGCTTGAGTTCTTAGACTCAGTTTATAGACTGGTCAAGGAAGACTTAGTAACATTTCTCAAACAAAGCTGAATTAAAAGTTATGAAATTTAACATTGACAAAATAATAAAATAAAGACAAAGTTCGGGAAAGAAGGAGATCCTTGGAAATATGCTAAGGCAAATCAGCACTTTGTCAAGTAACGGAACAAGTAATACATGTTTAGATGTATTATTTACAATTTATAATGTTAGCCATCAGGAAAAAAAATCAAACCATGGAAAAAGCTTGAAATTGATTAGCTTTTGGAGGAGGAGAAGGAGGGCTTAACTTTCTGTTTTAGACAATTTTGTACGGCTTGAATTTTTAAATATGTGTATGTACTCCTCTGAGACTAAAACTGACACTGTCATCAGTAGAAACTTGGTTAAATAAATTATGGCACAATCATAAAATGGAACATTTGACCCCCATTGGGAAGAATAGAGTTGATGTGCTTATTCTGACACAGAAGTATGCTTAAGATGGAAGGATAAGGGGAGAAATGAGGAAATTAAGTTATGGAATCACATATAGAACATTATGAAAATATACACCCCATCTGTGTGTGTGTATGTGTACACATGCTTAGGTATATTTCTATATTATAAAAAGAGGTGTGGAAAGATGCACACCAAACTCAGAGTTGAGGTGCTAGGAACTAAGGTATAGAAACATTTTAAAGAGACTCTTGTACTATTTGAATGTTTAAATAATAAGCATGTTAGTTTTTAAATTCAGCACTTTATTTTAAAATATTATAGAACCAAAATTATAGAACTAAATGTGAATCAGAAAAAAATGTAGATTCTCTTGATGAAATGCTTCACAAACATTATGTTTCTTTAAATATAGCACAAACTCCTTTAAGTATAATACTACAACGTGATAAAAAGCTTCCTAAATTATTTATTTGAATGTATTTCTGGCTTTTGGGGATGGGGGGTAATAAGTATATTAAGAAAAAATATAGAGCAGTAGAATTCCACTTGAAAATAAACAGTATAATGAAGATACCTTTTGGAGACTAATAGGTTTAGAAATGTAATTATTTTGAATTGAAGTTTTGCTTCAGAGAGGTATAATTCCTCTAACCTAAACACTAAGCTAGATAATTATAAGATGTTCTTCTTTTCCTTTCCCTAATAATCCATTTTACTATTTTTAAAAGTGTAGTCAATGAAAAGAAAGTCATCATGAAATCTGTTCTGATGACTACTGCCTTCCATATTTATTAGTAGCTGGGCTAAATCCCAACTTGTTGTGCTCCCTCTTTCTTTTCCCAAACCAGCTTTGAATGTCAAACTCTTCATTTAATTAGCTCAGTGGAGAAACAAAGACAAATAAACAATGAGCTGAAATTTCAGTTCTAAAGTTTCACTTTTTTTCCCCCGATTTTGGCTCAAAGTATGACAGAAAAAGCAACCTCAAGTGCCTGAAAGATCTTTAGCTGGAGACTGGTAATTTTACAGCAAATGAATAGACCATTTTATTAATAAAAATCAGATAGTCTGGACTGTACCCCTAATATTTTGCAATGTTGACTTCATATTTTTTTTTAATTTGAAAGCAGTTAAGACATACAAAGTTTTCTAATTGATAATGTATGATATAGGTGGTGATTCCTCTGAGAGCTATGGGACTTCTGACATGCAGGATGTGCTCGTTAGCAAATGTTTGCCTTGTTAGATTTATTATTTACTTCTATTTGTATTTAAATATGCTTCTGTTTATCTTTTGGATGGTGAAATGTCATGGAAAATAAAAAGAAAATCACAGTGTTCTGTATATGAGAGCAGGATATAATAAAATGTAATTTGTTCTATTTCCCATGGCTAAATATATTAATTCCTGTTTCAAAAAGAAAATAAAGGAGCAATTTATAATCAAATTGTACAAAATGAATTATGAAACAAATTCTCATTGAAGATGAAAAAGAAATTTCAGTTTTACTGCCAGTGTTTTCTTGAAACATCTCTTTTCCAAAATGAATTCTCAGAATGGAATAAAGATTTTAATTTATTTACTGAGGGTTATGAAAAGATTCAAAATTTATTTTGAATTATTCAAAATGGATTCAAAATTTATTTTCTTCTTTACTGCTTTGTATAGACATAGTAAAGTTAAGGTCCATGCCTGATATCTCCTAAAATACTTAGTTGTTTGCATTTTATCTTTTTCTTCTGAGTATGGTCTTAGTCTTTCCTAGTAGATAAATCGGCTCATTCTTTGCTTTTATAGCTCTGGGCTGCGAATAGTTCCACACAAATTATCAAGTCACTGCGGGTTTCTGTAAGTGTCTGGAATAATGTCTAACCTTGATGCTTTGGTGGCTCCACCAGAAGACGTTAGCACTTCCTTCCTTTGACAATAGCAACAATATTTCCTAATTCGGTTATTCCCTTACCTTGTGTCCCCTGACCTACCCAAACAGAGACCCACCACAGCAGTCCAAGTGAAATGCATACACCTCCTGAACAGTGCGTTCCTTAGGCTGGAAGCAGAGCGCACACTGCTCCACTTTGGAAACTATTAGAAGATGACACAATTCTTAATCTGCATCTGTGCTTCACAGTGTCTTCCCAAAGGCTGGTAAAAAAAAAAGGCAGGCGGTGGAGAGGGAGGTGGGGAAGAAAAAGGCAGTGTGGGTCCTAAATTTCAGTTTTAAGAGTCTATTTACATGACCTCTTCTTCCCATCCCAGAGTCACACTTGGCTTCTTCTCTGTGATGAGCCTTTGGCTAGACCAATTTTGTTTCCTTTCTCACAGGATTTCCTCTCATTTGGATTGACTTCTCTTTAATACAGGAATATTTTTGAAAACCTTTTTGCCACTTGTAAATCAGGAAGTGTAAAATATGTTGATATACGTGAAGTGAAAATTCCTGAGTTTCTAAAGATTTTCCTCAACTTTGATCCAAAGTTTTTGGAGTAGACAGGTTTATTTGGAGTACAGTTGTCTCTGGGTGTCCATGGGGAATTTGTTCCAGGACACCCCACCTGCATGACCCGCAGATACCAAAATCAATGAATTCTCAAGTTCTTGATATAAGATGACATAGCATTTGCATGTAACCTATGAACATCCTCCCATATACTTCAAATCATCTCTAAATTACTTAAAATAGCTAATACTGTGTAAATGCTATGTAAACAGGTGTTAGGTTCTATTGTTTTTATTTGTATTATTTTTTATCATTGTATTGTTATATATTTTTTTCAAATATTTTTGATTGGTAGAAGCCTTGGATACAGAACCTGTGAATACTGAGTGTCAACTGTATTAGGAGCACAGTGCATTTTTGGTTTCTCCTCTGTCTTACTCAAGCAATTTTTTTCTAATATGAAATTAATACATGACCAATGTGCACAGTCCGAAAATAGAGATGTATTTTGAAATGAAATGAAATCAGTAGTTGCTCTTTATCCCTCCTAGAGGAGAGAATGCCTGTCAACATTTACTCATATTTTCATCGTCTCTTATCTATACGTTATTTACATCAAGTTTCTTAGTTATATATTATTTAGTTGAAATCATGCTATATGACAACTTTACAATGTATCATTTTAATCTTTGACATTTCAAATTATTAAAAACTTGAGGCTATTCATTTATTTAAAGATATAAATAAAGAAAAATGCCTTTGATAGAAATGTGAAGATATTTTTAAAGAAAAAATATTATGTGTAATACTATCTTCCCAAGGCAACTGTTATCTTATTAGTATATTCTATTTCACTTTTTAATATATTTTCCTTTTACGTAGGTAATACAATATCTTTATATGTATATCCTTTATTTTTGCTTTACATTATAGAATATTTTCATATCATTAAAGTTTTCCATTAAAAATATCTTCAAGGCCAGGCACGGTGGCTGATGCCTGTAATCCCAGCACTTTGGGAGCCCGAGGGGGCACGGATCATCTGACATCAGGAGTTTGAGACCAGCCTGGCCAACATGGCGAAACCCCATCTCTACTAAAAATACAAAAATTAGCCGGGCGTGATCGCACTTGCTTGTAATCCCAGCTACTTGGGAGGCTGAGGCAGGAGAATCGCTTGAACCCGGGAGGCGGGGGTTACAGTGAGCTGAGGTCGTGCCACTGCACTCCAGCCTGGGTGACAGAGAGAGATTCTACCTCAAAAAAAAAAAAAAAAAAAAGTCTTCGAAACCATTTTTAATGACTGCATCATAGTACACCATAAATGATTAAAGTTTTTGGAACTTCGTTTTTCAATAGTTGGTGGTGTTTGCTTGCAGGTAAATTTGCAGAGGATTTACTTCATTTGCCTGTTTAAAATAGGAATGGTTTAAGAGAGAAATGAATAAAGGGTACGCCAGGTACCTAAGAATGCAAGCGAAGCTCAGAGCCAGGGCCAGGTAGCCATGTGTGAAGGGAGGACAGCTGGAGCTAGTGCGGGGGGGACATTCAAGTTCATCCAGCACAGTGAACTGCTGCAGGACTCCAATCTGTCTTCCAAGAGTTCCTGTGCCAACAGGCCACAGAGAGCTGAGTGAGCATCCTCAGTATCTCTGCATCCATTTGTAAATGCTGTTTTGTAATCTACAAGATTCCATGGGAAAGCTGGAGGGACTGACTTGGTCCACAACACCTTCGCAAGTTGTCATGCTATGAGAACTCTTAGATGAAAGCTAGTCCATGTTTTCCAGAAAGATTTCCACATAAGATTACTCCAAGGTCAGGACTGACTTTGGTGTATTGTAAACCCAGAGGGTGAAGTTGGTGGATTTAAGATTTCATCTTAAATGGTGAAATTAGACATGCAATAGTACATTTCTTTTTACTGTAACTGTCCCTTCAAAATGTTTTAACATCGGCCAGGCACGGTGGCTTACACCTGTAATCCCAGCACTTTGGGAAGCCGAAGCAGGCAGATTGTCTGAGGTCAGGAGTTCGAGACCAGCCTGGCCAACATGGCAAAACCCCACCTCTACTAAAAATACAAAAAAGTAGCTGGGCATGGTGACAGGCACCTGTAGTCCCAGCTACTCAGGAGGCTAAGGCAGGAGAATCACTTGAACCCAGGAAGTGGAGTTGCAGTGAGCTGAGATCCTGCCATTGCACTCCAGCCTGGGCAACAGAGCAAGACTCCATCTCAAAAAAAAAAAAAGAATTAATATCACAAATGAGGTGTACACCACTGTTTTATGGCTATCAAACTACTCTCAGTTAGAAGAAGTTAATCATTGTAAATTTGCCACTTTGGTGTTTTGATAACTTTGTTGTCTGAGTACTTTTTCCTCCATCCCTTCCTTCCTTCTTTCCTTCCCTCTTTTCTTTCTTTTTTTCTTTAGATTCATGGTATAAAATTCTTCTATTTAAAGATAATAAAACTAGAATATTAAAACCAAGACAGAAATGTAGACTTCCAGTTCAAAATAATAATTTGATGGCAGACATTTAATGTCTTCTTTAATGTCTCCCTTGAAATTAAGAAAGAAATAGAAGAAAAATAAAGAAAGATCTGAATAAGCACACAAAAGCACCTAGGAAGGATACTCACTATTCACTAAAGAGAAATTTGGAGGCAATTCAGGAATGC